>NC_047048.1:77457263-77799763 GCF_011762595.2 Tursiops truncatus
AAAAAAAAAAAAAAATAGTAAGTTTTCCCCCCAACCTTTAGCATTTATGCCGCAAAAGTCATGGAAAAATAGATACAAATTTTTGTAGCCATTCTGAATGAGGTCCCCATGTACTTTTGAAGAATTTGCAACAGGAGCACAAGCTCATATACCCATGTGTGCTAGGCATGGCAGTAAATGACAGACAGACTGAGCACCAGGCAATAGGGAGAGGTGGGGACTATGGAACACTACAAGCTCCAGCCCCTTCTAATGTGCAGTGGGTACTCAGCTCCAGCCTGTGGTCACCATGTAGGAACACATCATCTGGGTTGCTGTGTCTTCCAGTTTTCCAAAGGATTCAGAAATCTAAATTTCAAAGTAAGTGTTTTTAAAACAGTACAGGTTAAATAAAACACATGCGGTGCATGATTTCAAGCTGGGAACTGCCACTTTGTGACCTCAATTTAGAGATATATGCAGTCCTTTATTCTTCATTCTTTTCATTTTCTCTGGTACAGATCTATAAGTAACACTGTTCTAATGCTAAGAAGTCATACTGGGTGGCGGAGAAGAGGTGTTATTTTTGTTTGTTTTGGCTCTGGCATGAACCAAAAAGAAAAATAGGATTTTTCTGAGTTAATTGAGTAGGCGTTAGGATAGTAAGAGGAGAAAATAAAAGAATGGGCACCTATATTTTATACAGAGCTTAAATGTTGTTCATTTATTCATTCAGTAAATACTTGAGCACCTACTAAGTGCCAGGTACTAAAAACACATTAGTGAACAAAGCTGATAGTACCCTCACAGTGCTCACAAACGCATAATTATTCAGTAATTCCTTAATTGCCATTGTGGTTGGTGCTGTAAAGGCTACTCTGAGCATAGCTAACAGTCTACTTGGGAGTTGAAAAGGCTTCTCAGAGGAGGTGACATTTAACCTGATGTTTGGAGGCTGAAGAGGAGTTGACCAGACTGAAGAGGCCTGGTGGGAGCAAGGAAATTCCAGCCCAGAGGACCTCAGGTGCAGAGGTCCTGAGGTGGGAGAGCACAGGGTGCTTGTAGGGACTGGAGGAAGGTTAGCATGACTGGATCACATAAGAAAGGGAAAGAATGGTAGGGGAGGGAGTTGGGAAATCCTATTGGACCTCAAGGACACATAAAGTGTTTGGTCTTTTGTTAAAGAATACTTGCAGTATAGTACCTGAGCTATGGAAAGTTTAAAAAAAAAGAGGAGGGGTATGGCATGGGTATAGGATTTCCAAAATGAAAGGCAGGAAGTCATAGAAAATGTGTTAAATAAAATAATTTCTTGGTGACAACATTGTTGTAGAACAATTAGCTACCATCCTGAGGAATGTGCTGGAAGACAGAGAAGAATGATAGAGTCATCTAGGAGAGTGAAAAGGGGTGTGTGTGTGTATGTTTATATTGTCTCTGTGTACGTGTGTATGTGTGCTTACACACGTAAATGGCATATCCACATACCCAGCTGAGTATTTCCAGAGTGTGAGCATGACGTGGTTAATGATTAATATCCAAATTAGGTTTGGAGAGGAAAATTAAAATAATTTAAAAATAATAAAAGAATACAACACAGCAAATTTACTGGCGGTGTTTCTATCTTCCTTGTACTCACAAAACTAATTTATATCATAAATTAAGTGTAAGAGTGTCTACTATATGAAGCCTATTTGTGAAGAGAAAAGCACCTTGTATCTCACACCACGGAACCAATTCCATCGAATTTTGTGGTGGTTAATACTGATATTCAAGGCTAAATTTATTTTATTTTATTTTATTTATTTATTTTTGGCTGTGTTGGGTCGGCATTGCTACACGCGGGCTTTCTCTAGTTACGGTGAGCGGGGGCTACTCTTCGTTGCAGTGTGTGGGCTTCTCACTGCAGTGGTTTCTCTTGTTGCAGAGCACCAGCTCTAGGTGCGCGGGCTTCAGTAGTTGTGGCACGTGGGCTCAGTAGTTGTGGCTCGTGGGCTCTAGAACTCAGGCTCAGTAGTTGTGGCGAACGGGCTTAGCTGCTCAGCATGTGGGATCTTCCCGGACCAGGGCTCAAACCCGTGTCCCCTGCATAGGCAGGCGGATTCTTAATCACTGCATCACCAGGGAAGTCCCATTCAAGGCTAAATTATTAACTTACATCAATACATAGTTAGCCTTGAATGTAGAATTGAGAATGAAAGCACAATTTTTAGTTTTGAGCATAGTTTTCTTAAGGATGTACACAGCGTGTTTAGTCTTTTTGAAGAAAAAGAGAAAGGGAGAGAGAGAGAGAAAGAGAAAACACACTAGTTACAGAGAGATGAGAGAAAGTAAAGGCATTTCAGGGATATAGTTAATTGGGTAATTGGGGATCGGGTGTCACTTGAACTTAAGCCTGTGGTTAATTCATTTCTTATTCTTCAGGAATGACATGGGCAGGGCAGTTATTGGAATAATGAATTGCTCACTTGTCCTGGGCAAATAGAAAATTCTCCTGGCTGAATAAAATGGTGGGAGGAGGCATTTGATAGGCTTATAATAGCTTAAGAGTCTGAGTGAATGCTGTTCCCCTGGCAGTCAGAAGGGAGAACTTTGGGGTACTACATATTTTCAGCAAAGGGGGGAAATTAAAAAACGATTCTAATGAACAAGTCATTTTTTTAAAGGGAATTGACACTTGCTACTTAAAGCATTTTCAAAATGAATGTCAAAAACAGAGCTTAGTGTCACAATTTTAATTCAAAGTCAGGGCTGAAATGATAATAAGGAATTTGAAGAGTTTTAGAGAAAAAGTAGTCAGTATAAGGGCCACATTAAGCAAGGGTGACAGGGATCAATTATTTGTGTTTTAATAATAAGAAGAGACAAATAGTTGCAAAATTTTTCAATGATATTATTTTTAACTCAAAAATTTAGGAGTCTCTAAGGAGAGAATTTCCCAGCCAAAAAAAATTTGTTCAAATTCAGACTTTAAGGATATCTTGTGGAAGGCAAATTTCTACATTATTTCAATGACAAATGTCAGGCCTTTGGACCAGTCACCAAAAACACCTGATTATTTCCATCCACGTAGGAATCCTTCTGTACAAAATTCCTGAATCAGGAGCTTTGGGAACTTCTTTTTGTTTTGTTTTGGTTTTGGTTTTGCTGTTGTGACTCCATGGACCTCAGGCCTCTGGGATGTGTGAATGTTATCATCATCACCATCACCATCCTAGTTGATTCTCTTGGTCTTCTAGAGATCTGTACAAAAGGCTCTCACCCAAAAGTCTACACTCCCCCCACCCACTCTCGCCTCATGCTTCTAAGCAGATGTTGGTCATCTCCTCCTTCATCAGCAAAACAAGTCACTCAACAACTATTACCATAAGCCAGATACCACAGTCCTGTGGGTGGAGGCGGAGAATTCGAATTCCTAACCATCCACCACATTGCATCACATGGCAGAATGAGAGAAGACTGACTTTTTAATATTTCCCCATTTTGATTGAATCATCAAACCCCACAGTTCTCCGTGTCTAAGCACACATTTCTGAAGGAAGCATAGCAGAGAAAAATCTGCCCGCACACAGCACTAGTAACTGAGAGCGGACAGTGTGACTTTGCCGTCCAGTGGTTAGGACCAGCTGGCTGCAAGTTCCTCTGGTTGGATTCCACATGTGCCCGGCCTCCGACCTTTAGGAGGGAGGTCAGTGGTCTTCTTTTTCTTGGCCAACAGGGTTGGAAACAAAACAAAACAAAATAAAATGCTGACCTGCTGAGTTATGATAAACCAAGACACATGTCACAAGGGGGAAAATGACAGCTTTACTGCTGCAGTGATCATAAAAACAATGCAAATTAACCACCAATATGGTTATGTACGTAGAATGAAACAATTTTATTGCATTGTAAACTGAAGACCATGAACATATTTTAGAAGTGTCCAACCTGAGAAGCTAAAGATTTCCCCCAAATTGCCACTAATTGATATCCTTCCAATTTTATTAGCCTTATTTTCCAACCAACTGAAAGCTTAAACTAGAGTTATCTTCCCCTCTAGAAAACTTTTGTTTTGTAGCGTTGGACATTTTCCCTATTCATATTCTCTGTAAGATTTACTTAGCATCATAAAACAGTCACATTTATAACTTAAATCTGGCCATTTAAACAGAAATACTTACAAACAATAATACCAATAAAATCAAAAAGTGAATATCATGTTTGATAAGTTTTGTTCAGACAGCTTTTTTATTAGTGTGTCTTAAATTCTCAGGGAAATGCACTGATCCAGCTTGGCCTGATTTTGCTGTGTAAGATTCTCTGTTTGCCGTATTTTAAGTTGTTGAGCCTGGCAGAGCCGTCATGGGCACTGTGCGTGGCTGCCCTGTATCAGAAGCTACCGTTTAAGTCTGTGCAACCTCGTTTGATTTCAGCTTCAAATATTGCAGCATTAGCTGAGAATCTCACTGCTAATACCAAAGACAAATGATTGAATACTTTTATTTCCAACAAAACAATAGCTAGATAGATAAATTCAGAGTTTTAAATAAAATAAGACCAACACTATTCATTCATCCAATGCAACATATTATATTGTTGACACACCATATTGTATGCTGTATAATCCCAGTAGTCCCAAACTAGCAGAATAATATAATTTGGCACCAGGGAAAGTGTGTTAACAAGACACATTTCTGAAGACGAATTTCGTGGACATCAGGTGGCACTGAGGAGCATGTGAAGGATTGGTGTAGGAGCGTAGTAGGGTCTCAAATATTTGTTTCCTGGTTGATTGAATATACAGATGGCTGAACGTCCACATATTGTATTTGAATAAGGAAAATGGATCTGTAAGCTCCCCACGGTCCATGTTAAGAGCAGTTTTCTTTAACCAAACAACCCCACAGCTGCCTCTTGAAGCTGTGTCTTTTGGCCAAAGAGACACATCCTTTTTGAATCACTCTAAAGGCAGTTCCCATCTGCTTTCCCGACAGCGTTATTTTATTCCATGCCTGACATAATCCATGCACTTGACAAAACAAAGTTATGAGGCGGGTACAATGATCACCACATCACAGATGAGAAGATAGAGCATAGAGAGGTTGAGAAATAAGGGCATCACAGCTAGTACGTGGTGTGGCTGGGATTCAGCCCAGAAGGTCTGGTTCTGAAGCCAGTGTTCCTGGCTGCTGCACTATGGCCCATGACTGTTCAGAGACCTGCTCTGCATAGATTTATACTTTAATGTCAAATATTTGGGGATGAACAGCCCTCTAATGTGTCAGTGGTACCCAGCGTTGGCAGGTAGACTGCATCCTAATCAGCAGCAGGGTCGCTTTGATATCCAGTAACCTCCTCAAGGTCAGTTTGTCTGACCCTATCACCTCCCATCACTTTCCATTCTTACTTCTCTCTTCCCCTCTCTCCAGGTGGCCTATCAGTCACCCTTCTTCAGCTCTTTACTCATAGGTGTCTCCTTTCTACTCAGAATGTGGTCTGCAAACCAGCACCGTTGGTATCATCTGTGTTTGTAAGAAATGCAGACTCTCAGGCCATTCCCCGACCTAACAAATCAGAGTCTTCCTCTTAACAAGATCCCCGTGTGATTCAAACGCACACTAAACTTTGAGAAGCATGGGTCTGGTACCTGTCTTGCAGAACGCCAAGCAGCTAGCCAGTGTAGAATATGTCCTTGGTTTGGGAGGGGAAGGGGTGCTTTCTCCAATTCCTCCCCTCTCAGTCCTGCCCTGGCCCTTCCCAGCTTCTCTTTCTGCCCTTTCCACCGCCCAGTTCCAGCTGAGATTACTCTTCTCCACAGCATTGGGTCCCACTCTTTTAGATTTCAAAGAACAGCAAAATGTTGAGGAAATTAGCTCCCGGTTGCTTTCCTTTTTATTTTGCCGAATAAAAACATTAAAATAAAATAAGAAAACAAGCCACGATCAACTGAAACTATCCCTTCATAATTTCAGAATAAAGGATGGGGTATTTAATTGAATACTTTAAAAATTCACAATTTTTTTTGTTTTTTCTTGTTTCACAGTATTTTTTTCTTGTTTCACCTCGGCTTGATTAGAAAAAAAAAAAAGTTATGAAAAAGCCTCTCAGACTAATATTTATGGATCACTTCAGATTTTGTAACCATTGTTATGTTGTACTGAAAACGCTGGGGGCAGGGTCCAGACCTGTCTCTCTCCTTTGGATCACCTATTCCCAGAAAGCTTTTAATGTCCAAACTGAGGCAAGGGAAGTGACTTCCTAACAATTACTTCCCAAAAGGCTGTGTTCATTACTGAAAGTTGGCCATTTCCTGTATGAAAATGAAAATGTCACGTTCATGTTAGCCCTTAATAATTTTTGAGATCAAACCCTTTTATCCCAGCTCTATGAAGGGAGCTATGTAGAGAAAAAGTACTAAAGTACGAAAAGTACTGTGCGAAAGGACACAAGCCTGGGAGTTCAGCTGTTTTCTGTATGAACGGAAAGCAGTTCTTAGTTACGCCAACTTAACAAATATTTATAAGAGTGTTGACCATGACTTCCAGACTCAATGAGAGCCCCATCATCCACTTATTCATATTTCCCCCTCACTTATAGTGCAGTAGGACCACATCTGTTTTGTTCACCATGACATTCCCTCCAGAACCTAACACAAAAATGGTGAGGATTAATTGTAAGAGGTCCTAAGCACAGAGTAAGCATAAAAATAATGAAACTTGTTTAATTATTGATGATAGCTTCCATTGCCTGTGTAATTAAAAAAACAACTCCTTGCTTTGCACGCAGGCCCATGTATTCATTCATTCAAGCAATATTTATGACACACCTACTGTGTGCCAAATAGTGTCAAGGTCACTGGGGATAAAGGAATGAAAACAAAAAGGAACACTTCCTGCTGGCATGGAACTTACTTTCCACTACCTGCCTCAGGGGGTAGGTGAGGATGAAAGAAGGACCTTGCATGTATTAGTCAGCTGGCTGCTCTAGCAAAGTGCCACAGACTGGGTGGCTTAAACCCAGTTATTTCTCACAGTTCTTGAGGCTGTAGGATCAGAGTGCCAGCATGGTTAGGAGTCTGGTGAAGGCCTTCTCTTCCTGATTTCCTCAGGTAGTGGAGAGAGAGAGAGAGAGAGACAGAGACAGAGACAGAGAGAGAGAGAGAGAGGAGAATGCAAGCTGTCTCTTCTTAAAAGGGCACTAATCCCATTCATGAGGGCTCAACTCTCAAAACTTAATCATCTCCCAAAGGCCTCACCTCCAAACACTATGCCACTTGGGTTAGGGCTTCAACATATGAATTTTGGGGGACACAATTCAGTTCATAGCAGCATGTGAAGTGGTTTGACAAGTACCCTACATACGGAAAAGGCACAAAAATTCATTCTCTTGCCATCTATTTATCAAGTATTATCTACTAACCAGGAAAACTGTTGGAACTTGGGGACACAGTGGTGACCTGATGCACCCAGATTCCTGCCAGTCATGGGTTTTTTAGGCAGGACTCTCTGTCTTGTCTCAAGTTCCATCCTCCCTTCTTCTCCTGATTAAAGCTCCATTTTTCCTTCATCCAAAAGTCTCCCCCTTCTTGTTTCCATTCTAGGAAATGTGCCCACAGCATTTTGTATCTATCTGTGTACTAGCATTTATGACTATCTATCTCTCTCTGTCTGTCTGTCTATCTATCTATCTATCTATCTATATCTACCTATTTTTTGCTACAAGTTGCTGTCTTCCAACAGACTCAGAGACCCTCAAGGTCAGGGACAGGAACTTAATTGTTTCTGTATCTTACCAAATTCTGCACCCCTCCCCTGCCCCTCAAGCCCCACTCCCCAGAACACGGCCTTGCACAGAATAGATCCTCTTCAATACTGTTCATACGTGTGGAATGAATGGGTACATTTTAGAATGTCACTCCCGTGTTTAAAACCCCCAGTGGCTTCTGGCACTGTACTTAAAGCCTGATTCTTTACCCTGACCTCTCCCCTGCCCACTGCCACACCTCTCCAGCATCAGACAGCACTGTTGCCTCCCTCACCATGCCCCCCACCCCAGCCCACACAGTGACCTCTGTCTTTCCTTATTTTTCTGAAAACAGCCCATTTGTCTCACCCTCCCAGCCTTTGGGCTTGTTTTCACCTTCACTTCTGATGCTCATTCCCTGGTTCTTTCCCTTGCCTGGCTTCTCCTCAGCATTTTCACTGTCACCTCCTCCAAGAAGCCCTCTCTGACTACTTCACTGAACTGGCCTCCTCTTAGCCATCCTCTTTCAACCTTTTCAGATTGAATTTTCTTCCACTAATCATGTGAAATCCTCTTGGTGTATATATTTCATTTCTTGTTTCTGTAAGGACAGTGGATCTTAAGTGGGATGTGATTTTCCCTTCCAGGGAAATGGCAATGTGTGGAGATATTTTTGGTTGTCACAACTAAAAAGAAAGTGTTACTGGCTCCTAATGGGTGGGTAGAGGCCAGGGATGCTGCTAAACATTCTATTGATACGGAATCTGATCCACGATCAGTACTGCCAAGATGGAGAACCCTTGGGCTAGACTATGTGCTATGAGGACAGGGTGACTTCTGTCTTGTTTTTCTCTATAGTCTCACGTCTCAAATAGTGCCTGGCACAGAGTACTCTTCTAACTGTTTGTGACATGGCTAAATAAAGTACTGTATTAGAAATATAGGGGGGAAACATGACATGAGGACTTCTACCTTATTATTTTTTGAATAAAGGGAATCTGAACTCCGTGCCGTGCCATTAAACATTCTCTAGTAAAACGATTCTGTTAACTTGCGAGTGATCATGCTGCTGGGACAGGGTGAGAGGGTGAGAACTGGGGAGGGGGCTGCTTCTCTCGTCTCTATCCTTAGGATGCTGTGAGCTGCACATGGCCAACCCCCCCGCCCCGATTCAAGGAACTAAAGTAAGGATAGTACCTACCTGTGTCATGACATTTTTCAAAGGTTTTTCCAGGAAAGGAAGAATTATAAAAAGCCTGATTTAATGATAAATAATCATGCTCTGCCTCTGACATTAAAGGGCATCATTGTCTCAGCCTAGCGATGTAAATCATCGTAATGGATGAATCCTTTAAAAGTAACATGGAATTTAAAAATGGAAAATATGAGGACCTCGCAGGATGACTGTGAAAATCATCCGTTTATTATCTAGGAGTGCTTAATAGTCGGCTGCCTGATGAAGAACCATTTGCTAACCGGAGGAATGGCTTGTTTTCCAATTCAATCACTCAGAGGAGCACTGCCTAGGACTTCTCTGCCTTCCTCTCACCTCCCACCTCCCCACCCCTCGTGACTTATTTTGTCACTGTCTAGAGAGAGTCTATCACAGCCATAACTCCCATTAAAGCATCCAGTAAGCAGTTTCAGAGGAACAAGGTAGGTTCACTGTGAGCCGGTGCAGTTAGCAACAAATCAGCCTTTAATTGGCGAGAATGACTCATTTGAAAGGGATTATTAGCCGTATGTTAATTGATTAGTGGAACTAAAGCAATTAAAGTGAACAGAGCCTTACCCTTCCTCCACCCATCCTCAGCCCAGACATCCTTCCACCACGCGGTTCACCCCCATTCGAGCATTCCTGGTCCACAGAGAAGCGGTTTTCCTCTTTATGGTTTCCAAACTTTTGCGAGAGGCTCTGAAATCAAGAAATGGAAATTAAATAAGTGACAGAACGACAACCTACTATTTTCTATTGCCTCTATTTGACAGGATCAGCTACGTTTTGCTGCTGTAACAAACAGCTCCCAAGTCACAGTGACTTAGCACATCAAAAATGTACTTTTTGCTCATGCTACATATTGAGTTGAGGGTAGTGTGCTGCACAGGCTGAATGCCCATGAAGCTGACCCTGCATGATAAACAAGCCCGGCAAACACAATGACTTGCAACAAAAGCTTGCCTTTTACTCATGCTATATATCAAATGTGAGTTGGGGGTAGCGGGCTCTTGTTCATCATTATCACTAAATTCTAATGAGACGAGGAAGTTGTTTCCTACCATGAACTTGGAGGAAAAGAGAACGGAAATGATGTGAGCAGCCCTGCTTATTATCCCAGTGCCTATCCCTAGTTATCATCATCATCACCCCAGTAGTTGATACCATTATTGAGATCTGACTGCCAAGATCTGTGCTTATCGCTGTATGTGCCTTATCTCATTAAATTTTCACAGCAACTCTGTAAAGTAGAGGGCATTATAACTCATTGCTGAAACGAGGCACAGAGTTATCAAGCAACGTGCCCAGTGTCCGATTTAGTTGGTTGCAGAGCTGGCTTTGCACTCAACTCTGCTGCCCAGGCTTCCCCACTCCACTCTACCAGTCTTGTTTAATAAGTTTCCTCCTGTCTTTCCCTTCAGGATCTCAGGAAATGCGGTGGATGTCACGCTGGTTGTTCCCAATTCGCAACATTTAGGAAGTGCATGAGCCAACATTTTTCTTTAATAGTTACATATTTGTTGTAATGTGTATTTGAAAAAGATACAACTAACATAGCCAAATCATGATCTAATGGGTATTGTGGCTTAAGTTGAGGCTTAACTAAATTTTTAAGTTTAAAAATAGTCAACTTTTAAAATTAGGTAAATCTAATAAAAATACTACACAAATATGAGAAAAATGT
Organism: Tursiops truncatus; assembly: GCF_011762595.2. Taxonomy (NCBI): domain Eukaryota; kingdom Metazoa; phylum Chordata; class Mammalia; order Artiodactyla; family Delphinidae; genus Tursiops; species Tursiops truncatus. The sequence goes on from NC_047048.1 coordinate 77,467,868, forward strand.
GGAAGTAGTACACGATTAATGGAGGTTTGAACATACTGATTTTTTTCATGTAGTGAGTCAATTAAACAGCCTAATATTTGCTAAGACTGTTCATGGCCTGGAGAATCCTCAAACATGACCTGCCTTGGGAAGTGCCCATCATCCTCCTTCTAACTCATCCCCACCCCAGTGGTTAAGAACTTCCTTCTTTGGCTTCAGGAGCATCTTGTAGAGTTTAGGACCAATCATGTTGTCTAGTAGTTATATAACATATCTATCTTCCCCGTTAGACTATGGACCTCTCATGAGGTTTTACTGATCTCGATATTTCCAACCCCTGGCCCAGGTAGATATGTTTAAATAAAACCATGGACCTTACTTTTGAGTCATCTGCAGTCTAGTAAGAGATAAGCACTGTATCAATAGTATTCTGCTGTAAGTATAAAGTAAAATGTTCGATTCAAATGGCTTATAGGGAATTTATAAGCTCATTTAACCAAAAAACCCGGAGGGAAGGATTGATCTAGTAGTACAACAGTGTCACCAAGAATGCGACTTCTTTCTGTCTCCTAAAGCTACCTTTGCATGTGGCCCTAAGACAGTGGCTAGAAAGACCTGGAGTTATAAACTTCCTTACTCATATCAGGAAAGAGAAAGTGTTTTATTTTCCCATCTTTCCCAGAAATCGTGTGGGTAATCACTGTAATTAGAACATCTTCCATCATATGCCAAGCTCCCAAGCCAATCTCAGTTTTCAGGGACATGAAATGGGCTGATTAGGCGCTTAGCCTAGGTCACCTGCTCCCCAGCCAGACCTGGAAGTGGGGTCTCGGTTCCCAGAGTCCTGTGGGTCTCTAATGGAAACAAGGAGCTAGTAGGAGGGGGTGTAGGAAGGGTGTTTGAAGGCAGCCAGCAACTAGTCACTCCAGGCAGATGAGGCAGATGACGAAAAGCATGAATTTGACTCCAGTGAACGTGAAGCATTTGGTAACTAATAGTTAACACCCCCACGTTACCTTGAAAGCGATTGCTTCAAGGTGACTGTCTTCGCCCCACCACAGGCTGCCGGTGCCTTTAAATCAGGTTACCTAACAGTACAGGATAGAACGTTACAGCACCTTTCCTTATGCTGCATTTCCCTTCTACAGGATTTTATGTTTGTACTCTGCTCTCCAGCCCCCTTTCCTGGTTTCATTTTGCTGACAACAAAGATCACGAAAAAGCTTAATTCAGGACGCAATTCTTACGTTCCCAAGTCTACACTGAATCCTGTTCTGTTTCACCTTGTTAAAAACGTCTTCCCCGATTTATCTTTCAATTTATTTCTCTGGGTGTTCTTCCAATTTAAAAATACGTTGGGATTATTTTTAGATCTTAGTCATTAGTGCTGAGAGACTGTTTTCAAACACATTTATTCTTTTCTCTCATTTGTTCAATATTTGATTCCTTATTTAAAGTGCTTTTCTCCTCTCAGGCTTTCTTTCTACAAATCTAAACATTGGGAGAAAAATGGGGGAAAAGATCAACTCCATTCTTGTGGAATTTGGGGCAAAATGGATCCTACTTTTTTTTTGGCCATTTAGCACATAGGTTAGAGGTCACAAACTATGCCGGCCTTGCTGTTCAAATAAGAGCCACGGATTCGGTTTGTTCAGCCCACGCTGTGTTTAAAATAAATTAGCGTGAGTTGCCATTTTTTTTTGATGGGAGGCCTCTTTTAAAACTCAGGGTATTTCACAGCCAAATCTAGATGTAGGGCCTCTTTAAAAACTTGATTTGAAGACACGGGAGCCACCGTCCTATATGGCGACAATTGGCTGGAGGTTTCATCGCTTGCGTTTACAACCCCTACTGTGTCAGGACTCCAACTCAGCGGCGTCCTGGGCTTCTGTGAGAGGGGAGAGGGGACCGCTTACAGGTTCTCACTGAGGAAGGGGAGTGCTACCATTGAATGTCCCCACGTGGTGCCTGTGACATCGACCCCCATGCTGTCAGCTCCCGTCATGTCACGGTTAGGACTCCGGCTGGATGTGAATCCACATTCCACCATTTGGTAGTTATGTCACCGTGGACAAGTTACTTGCTTCCTCCAGGTCCCCGTCCTTGTTGGTAAAATAAGGATAGTATTAGCATCTATCAGGGCTCGTTTTGAGGACTGAACGGATGCATGAGTTGACAAAGCATTTAGCGCAGGGCTTATCCAGCAGGGAAAACCTCGTGAAGGTTGGTTATTGATCTGTCCATCATCATCATTGCTACCATTGTTATTATTAACACTACTATTTTAGATCATTTTCATTTTTTATGCAAGTCATTTCCTTTCCCTAATCTCCTTTTTTCTTAGTCTCATTTCATTTTCTTTAGCACATGTCACAGCATCCTCACAGACTAGGTGATGGTCAGTATTCGCATGGCCAAAAAAAGCCTCAGAGAGCTGACCTGCTGGGTCTCGGCTCACCCTACAAGCTAGGATTTGGAGTTTGAGAAATACCATCTTGATTGCTTCTACCTTAAGAAGACCAGAAGCCACTAGCCTCTTTGACTATTGTCGGTCCCACGAAGAGGTCCTTAGTCTTAAAATCCTGGCCATGTTCCAATTGAACGAATTGCCGTTTGCCTCTCAGGTCACTGGTGAGCCCCACCGTTCGCTTCCTGCAGGAAGCCCTGCAGCGTTGCTCTGCCCATCTAAGTGGAGGGGTCACACCTGCCATGAAGACTGAGGAGCTGAGCCCCAAAGACCAAGGAGCAGCTTCCGTTTTCCACTCTGATATTGTGTGTCTGGATGAAGAGTCTTATGAAAAGAAAAGAGGCTGCTATGTCTCTGTTCCTACCTCAAGAGAAATCTCCACAGGCTGGTAGTTAAGCTCATGGGCTCTGGAAACACAGACGTGAACTCAGACCCCAGGCACACCACTTAACTTTGGCTAGGTGATCTTCAGCAAGTAACTTAACCCCTCAGTTTTCTCATCTGTAAATAGGAGATGAGAAATGATTAATATAAGTTCTACCTCGTGGCATTAGTATGAGAATTAAATGAAATAATGCTTGGGAAGCACTGAGCCTGGGGCATGGACAGAGTAAGCGCTGCAAAATCATCTGTTAATATTGTGACTGGTACAAACGCTGGAATCAACCATCTCTGTTTGACACACATTTATATCTCCTTCCGCTTCCCTTCCCTTTCCTTCTCTTCCCTTTCTTTCTCTCTCTTCCTCTAAAGCTGTGGAATAGCACTGGGATTGAATAAGGGGCATAAGGAAGGTTTTAGGGCAATAATTGAACCATTTTGGATTTTTTCGGGAGCAAGGGTGAAGGTGTTTAAGGAGATCAGCGTCACCAGGAAGCGGGTTAGAAATTCATACTCTCAGGCTCCGCCCCAGACCTACTGACTCAGAAATTATGGAGATGGAGCTGAGCAATCTGGGTTTTAAAGAAGCCCTGCAGATGATTCTGATGTCTGCTAGGCTGAGAACCACCAGTTTAAGTGAAAGTTTTAACCTGCTGACATTGAGTCTGGTTGGGTTTTGCCTTCTTTCTTCCTTTTCCTCCCTTACTTAAGTCCAGGTTAACCTAGTTAGAACCGAGTTTCTCCCTCTCACCATGGGGAGAAAAAGCATCTTTTCCAGTAATTCTTCCTCACGATAGAGATGCATCTCCACTTTCCAGCTTTTAAAAGCCCAGTAAGGTGTGAAGTGTGGCGGGCCTTTGGCGGCCACAGCAGGAACTCATCAGGAGGCCAGTAACATTTTGGTAGGCTTGCCTTGAGTTTTGACGGCAGGTTAATCTATCTCGCCAACTAAACTGGGTGCTAGGTGGCAAGAGAGGATGCCTAGTGACAGTTATGTATAGGGATTTGACTTTTGACAAAGTTTCATTGAGGTTACTTGAAGGGATCTTAGGACCTGAGTATGTTTTCAGCCATTTCTCTTCTTCCTTCTTCCAAAAAGAATGTGTTGTGACACTCAATAAAAGACAGAAATAAAATAAAATTATGAAAGTGAGGGGGGGGGGAGAATAAGAGGCTCAAGATGAAGGGACACATCAGTTGTACCAGAAAACCTCAGCTAGGCAGAGCTACTTCAGTTGAGCGCAGAATGAATCTCAGAGGTTCCTGGCTGCCAAGGCAAAAAGAGAAACATGATGAGTCACAGAGCCCCCGTTCTCTAATAAGAAAGCAGCCACATTCATCAGGAAAGACAAACTATTTCCTAAGACTAGACTCTTAAGAGAAATTTATCATGGAGGACCTTCCATAAGGTACATGAGTATGTATATTTACAGAGATCTCTAGTGTTAACCATGGGATTTATCTGCCTTTTAGGGAAGTAAATTTCAGAACTCAGCAGGTTGACAGTGTCTCTTCAAATTTACAGTGTCACTGTGCAGTAAAGTAGCTGCTTCCCATACCTCGTTTTACTGGGCCGTCTATTAATATTTGATCAAATTGGGCCAAAGTTTCAAACTGCCCTTAAATTATACCCAGAGAAAGTGCTTGTACATGCAGAATGCCTGAGTGGGCTTCAAAACTGAGTCCTTGTGAGCTGGAAGCATCTTTTAAAAATATATCTACACCATTTTCTCCAGTCCCCATCCTTCCTTAGAAAGTTTCGAATGTAAATCTGTCTGCAAAGTCCGTCGTTGCTCTTAAAAATGTCAAGCTTATTGGCTCCTTCCACATACAGGCACCCAGGTTTTTGATGCAAAATTGTGTGCCTTACTGTCCATACATCTAATTGTACACAAATCTAACATGAATCATACAGAATCGAACAGAATATAAATGTTTGAGTAAAATAAGAGTTGCTGTGAGTGAGCCTGAAGGATCAACTGAGATGATAAAATGTCGTTTTTGCTCTGCCTGCATCTTCGATATTTGTGTGGAATAACTACATGAATAGGTCCAATGGTTTTATTACCATAGAGATGCATTGCTGGTTGCTATCACTTGCCTTCTTGTCTAAACTGGGTTTCCAGGGCTCTGTTGGAAAATGTACCTCTGTACTCCTCTGAATGACCCCAATTACCCCCATTCCATCCAAAAGTGAATTCTTACCACCTGGGACTATTTCTCCTCCATCCTAGAACACTCTTCCGTATTCGTCAGATCTCAGGAGGGAAGGCTTGCTATAATTATAAAAGTCTCGTCAATGGATGCATTACTTTCTGGGTGTGTGATTTTTCCTGCATGTGTAAGAACCTTTGAATGTCCGATGTGAAACTCTTAGGGTTGGCGTGCATGACTTTCTGAAGTTCGTTCCTATCCTCACGGTCACAGATATAAACAATGGAGCCTTTAACCCAATGGGAAAGAATAGATACTGCAGGTGGAGGCAGCCTTTCATCCAAATATTTTCCCTCTGAATTAAGTATTATGGTCTCAGTATAAACCTCAGGGTTCAGAGCTATTTCCCCCTTTGGTATCCTGAATATTAATCAAATGGTTTTTGTAAGTTACATCTTAAGCTTCTACAGAAGTGTGCGTTATATTCAGAAAATTAGATGTTTTAAGTGCTGGAAGATGTGACAGTGACATTAACATAAAGCTATCCTAGTTCAAGTTTTAGTTGCAGTATTATACTTTGTCTCTCTCTTTTTTTTTTTTTTACTCGTTATCAAGTTGTCATGGTTCAAATGTCGTTTTTCTTCCTTACAGTTAAAAACAACAATAGCAAAAGCAGGTGAAATGAATATTTAGTATAGAACCAAACCTGTGGGAAACAGGAATATCACGGAAATTTCCTCTCTCTAGGGTTTGCTGCTACTTTGGAAATTCTCTACTGTTAATGAAGAGGCAGACTGTTCACTAAAAAATAGTACATCAGTGAGCGATCTGTGGACATTCAGTGTGGGGAGTCTGATGAGGGTATTTTCCTGTGTGCCCTCTGTTTGCACCATTAGTGTCAAGTGTCTGTCAGCCTTTCCATTGTAGCCACTGTTTTTCTGGGATTTATTACTCAGCCCTGAAACCTGGCTCGAGGCCACAGATTGCTGTAAAGGGGAGACCATTTGTTTTTTTGGTTTTGGGGGCTTTTGTTTTGTTTTGTTTCTTACTGAAGTAAGTGTGGGTGGGAAGGAGAGAATTCATTCCCTTCTCTTATTTTTTGAGTGAAAACAATATGGCTGTAGTTATAACCAGAGCATATGGTTTGATGTTTTACCAAAATAAATAAATACATCAGAATTATCGTAGAACTGTTGGATGGTGTAGAGGGGTGATTATTATGGGTCAGGCCAAAACGTCATGTTTTTAGGGGAAGCCAAATCATATGCTCACCTTTTAATCTGGCTTTTCCTGATTTGTGTTTTAAGGGAAATTTCCTTCATTGGATAAACTTTTATTTTGTGCCTCAGAAACAGGCGTGTGTGATAACAGGATACATAAAACGTGGTAATTAGACCCTGACCTCAAAGAGCTCGTGGTCTAGGTGGGAAAAGGGCATTAAGCCAGTGGTTTCCTAACGTTTTGTGCCTTGCAGGTAAACGTAGAGCATGCAACTCCAGAATACGTATGTAATACGTTTATCATATGCAGGTACCACTGGGCAAGCACAAGAAAATGTGCTTCATTAAAATAGGAACAAAATGGAAATTTTAAAAGATTGAGATATAAATAATGTATTTATATTATATATCAGTATATCTAATATATTCTCTGTTATATGTGTATGTATAAATATATAATTTTTTAATTTTTATATTTATATAATTTCATACTTATATAAAGTTATATATATCTATGTGTATATATATATACTTTTGTCCTACTTAAAATATTTTTTAAAACTCTGGCTTTTATTTTTAAAATTTTTATAGTGAGAGAAAACTGATTGAATATGGTTTGTAATTTTTGAAGGTCTTGTTTATCACTTCATGGTATATTGATTCAGCTGTCTGGTTGTAAATTTTGTTGTTGTTGTTACTTGGTTTAAATGACTGTCCTAGCTGAGATACACAAAAATGCAAGGATCCAAATGGGTTAAACTTAGGTGAGAAAATCTGCCTGCACAGGCACACCTGAGCTGCCCTGCCTGGCAATAGGCTAAAATCCAAGGAAGGAGGGAAGGGTCACGTCAACTCTGCACCTCAGTGAATCTCCCTCCCCCTTCAGAATAGGATCATTCACCTGATAGATGACACCTTCACATCTAGAATGAATCAGGGCACCAAGGTCAATGTATGTTTTCTTATTTTAAGATAAAAATTCCTATTTCTTATACACACACAAAAAATAGAAATAAATATAAATTCAAGTTCACATATGTTTTCCTGTGTTAAAATGGATCCTCTTTTGCACCCCTGGGGTACATACCAAGTCCCCCCAAAAAAGACTAATTAGATTGATGCCCTTTAGCCTGAATGAGGCTGTGATGCGGTAGCTTCTTGCTTATAGGTGTCTTACGTGCTCTGCTCTTTGTCACTTTTTTTCTCTCTAAGCAGGAAATTACTTCCGGCCCTGAGTCAGTGAAATCAAAGCTTTCTCTCCCAACACACACAGAGGTTGCTTGAATACACAGGCAGTGTCCCTGACTACAACCATAATTGGAGCCAGCTTGAGATCAAGTCTGAGAGAAGGCAAAATGGGTTTTCATCGTGCCCACGCTTCCATTACTTGTCTGCATGTTCTCCCTGTAACACCACCTCACTTCCCAACAACTGTTAGCCCTAAGACTCCTGCAGAAATAGGATCCCTAAGCATCCTCTCATATTCTTTTTAAAAATCATAATAGTAAAAAGATAAGCCAACAAAACTACGATTGTTATTCTTATATCAAAAAAAGTCATATTGTGGCATACTTAGAAAATTCAGACAAACAATAAAGTAAAAATTAACTCTCATATCCACACATAATGTGCTGTTGACACTTTGTTGTTTTGCCTTTCTGTACATTTTTAAGCTCTTTTTTAAAACCAAAACATTACTATAATTGTTATGTATTATTTTGTAATATTCTCCCCTGGTTAAATATATATCCTTAAGACTTTTTCATATTTCCAAATAGTACTATAGAACCTCATTTTAAATCACATTTCATTGAATAGATATATTCTAATTTATTGAATCCATCCCTTATTGTTGGATTTTTAGGTTGTTTCCAACTTTTTTGCTATCACGACCACTAATAAAAAATTGTAATTCTAATTTTTAAAATTATAGCTAAATATTCGAACACATCTAAAATTATTTTCCTAGGATAACTTCTAAAAAGTAGAATTATTGGGCCAAAGGATGTGTTTGTGGGTTGGGATGTACTTTTCATACTTATTTTAAATTAGATGCATGTATGTGTATATACATTCATGTGTACACACACAGCTATATCTATATACACACACATATATATTCGTATATACGTGAAATGAAGTAGCTTCATCTAATACATGTAGTGCTTCCATATATGCTATTTTAGCATGTGTACCGTATCTAATCTTGGCAGTTGAGAAAAAAAATTGTTTCTCAACAAAATTGATGGCTACACTTGTGAAGCCTGAGTAACCACCAGTGGGAGAAGGAGGGATGGTGAAAAAGGACAGAACTTCCCAGGTAGAAGGAACAACACGTATGAAGGTTTAGAAGGGGTAAAGTGTGTGGGGTTCAAGGGACCTGCAAATAGTTTGAATTGACTGGAGTGCAGATAGAAAAGGAAGATTTGGGCAGGAAATAAAGAGTATAGACCATGAAGGGGCTTGAACTCATGCTATGGACTTGATACTTTGCAAACAGCACAGTGGGGACCATTGAAGATTTAATTTAAGTAGAGGAGATCACAACGGCCACAAGACAGAAACTTGATTGGGGTGACATAAGGCTATAGCTAGGAGAGAAGTGAGGATGCTGCTGAGTCATCCAGGTGAGAGGGGACTGTGGCTCAGGTGGAGGGAGGGGCAGGAGGTGGGGACCTGGAAGCCGTTCTGCAGGCCATCTGTGAGCGCTACACCTTGGCTCAATTTAAGGGTTTCACTGGGAAATGTTGATGGTAGATAACAGATATGGGGCAATTGCTCACCTGTAAGGTAAATCCTGGGAGGATGGAGATGATCATATCCATGAAAGCCAAGCTCATTGAACTTATCACCACATCTTACTTCACCTGGACAGCACAAGTGGCTTTTCTAGGCAACGCTGAGAATAATGTAGGTTCCTCCTTAGAATGAACTCCTGTGAGAAACACATCCTACCTGTCGCCATCTTTAAACCGTCTCCTTGTTTCAGTGAAGAGATCGCAGTGTGGGCAACAGAGCCCTGTGGTGGGAATCCTGTTAGAAACGTTTGATGCTCGCTGAAGCTGCATGTTGGGAATGTGTTTCCTTGACCTGAAAATTATGACTTCTAGACAGGAGGTGAAAGATGAGCTCGTTTGCTTTGTTTTGATTTTCCTTTTTTTGCTTAGTTGCTTTAATTCAGTGTCACATTTTGGGGCTGAGATGGTGCATGGAGATCTTGGACCTACAGTGGATGCTGGGCCAGGTGTCTCAGTGGCTACCACGTGGCCTTTCTGAGCGTGAGAAGTGCTGGATGCATGTTTCACATGTTACGTGTTCCAGGAAGGACTCTGTGGGGAGTGAAATGGGTTCCTCCAGCCTGGACTCTACAGGTTATATCGTCTTCTAGGGCTGGGATCATTAACTCCAGTGCCTAAAGGGCCCAGGCAAGGAACACAAATGAATAAACAGACAGATATAATATAATAGTGACATGGTAGGACTGTCTTGAACTGAACAGTTCTTAACAGAGGCAGCTGTGAAAGTGTGGGTCCAGTGTTGCTAGATTTCTCAATTTTTTTAGCTCATGCAAAAATATATTTTTTAAATTGGAATCTTACAAAAGAATATATATAAAATATATGTGTGAATTATCAAGCATGCTAATAAAGTGAATACCTCGGAGCCTACACTCAATCGAATAGACTGTTACGAATGCGCTAGGCAAGTGCAAAAATATTCATAGAAACGTTATTTACATTAGCCCCAAATACTAGGAACAACCAAATATCTATTAATAGGAGAAGTAAAAATAAATTTTGTCCTATTCATACCATAGGATACCATACACACATGAAGCTGAATAAACCATAGCTCTGTGAATCATATGAGTGTATCTTAGTAACAAAAGTAAGTTATAGACTATAGTATGATAATATTTTCTTATAAAGTTCAAAGGGAGAGAAGCTTTCATTTTTCTTAAGGATTCTGGAGAGTAAGAATTACTGTGATACATGCCAATTTTTTAAATGCTGGAAACTAATCTATTGCATTTAGAAACTACTGTGTATGCCAAACAAAATGTGTCTTTGGATGAAGTTCTTCCTGGGAGCTCTTTGCTGCCGACCTTTGCTCTGAGGCCTTAGATCAACTCTTGTTTTGTCATCCTCATGGGGTAAGAGGTCAGAACTGTCTTGCTTTGCTATCTTTTCAGACCTATGGGTCTGGAAGGGATTTAAACTAAAAGCTGCAGAATATAATAGTAAGGATGAGATAACTGTGTGAGCTGCGCCATGCAAAGTGAGGATTCTAACTCAGGAGGCGAACAAGTCGAGATTAAACACATCAGGATTCAAGAAGCAGAGGAAACAGCAGGGCACACAGCAGGTGAGCTGCAAGTCAGGCTGACGACGCCAACAATATGAGTTAGGGATTTTGCCCGGCACCTCCACGCGCTGCTCTCAGGAGAGAGCTGAATTGACGTGATGTCAGCAATTAACATCTGTAAAGCACTCATCATGCTGCAGTCACCTGGAGCACCTCATTTAAATCTCATGACCACTCTGTAAGGCAGATAGCATTATCGATATTGATATTAGTCCCATCTTATCAATGAGGACACGAAGGCTCAGAGAGAGCAAATGGTTTCCCAAAGCCACACCACCAGTAAGTGGTACATTTAAGACTTGGACTTCAGCAGTCTGCCTGCAAGTTCTTAACCACGATGCTAACCCACCTCTTTATCCTCGCCCTGAACGGTTGGGTTTTGGTGAAGATGCATCCGCAGTAAATTTACAGATGACATCATTCTTAAGGTTTTCAGTTTCACTAAAAGTAGACATTGACTTAAGAAATAATCACCCTGGGCCTTGTCTAACAGGAAGTTCACAGTTTCATCTTTCAAAGAGAAAATTCTAACTCAGCCGGCCAAGAAGCTGAGATCAAACACAGTAGTGGTCAGCAAGAGTCGACAGAAGGTTTTCTGGGCTTCTGGTCAATTTTTTTATTCTGGTGGCCCTTTACAGTCAACTCTATCAACTCTAATTTGATAAAGATATTTTTAAATGGGTCACACTATATGAAAAATTTCTCTCTTAAGTCAATGGACACTGCTTTTCTAAAATAAAAATCCTTTTGTTTCTTCTGGCTGTAAAAAGGAATACACATACATTGTGAAGCATAAGAAAGAGATTAAAAATCACCCACAGACATAACCACTGTTAATGTTTGGACTATGCGTTTTCAAAAGCTTTTCCTAAATAGACACGAATAATACAGATGATACGGTTACACAGAGGATGGTATAATACAACAGAGTTTTATAATCTAGTTTTCCCTTGATATTTATGGTGAATATCTTTTTCTATCAATAAGTAAAGATCGTAAAGCAATTATACTCCAATAAAGATGTTAAAAAAATGAAAAAAAAAATAAGTAAAGATGCACATAAGAAATTTTAATGATTATAAACATTCCGTTGTATGGATGTACCATATTTACTTAACCTATTTACTTAACTCTATTGCTGGACATGTAGTTTTTTTGTTTGTTTTGTTTTTTTACATCTTTATTGGAGTATAATTGCTTTACAATGATGTGTTAGTTTCTGCTTTATAACAAAGTGAATCAGTTATACATATACACATGTTCCCATATCTCTTCCCTCTTGCGTCTCCCTCCCTCCCACCCTCCCTATCCCACCCCTGTAGGTGGTCACAAAGCACCGAGCTGATCTCCCTGTGCCATGCGGCTGCTTCTCACTAGCTATCTATTTTACGTTTGGTAGTGTATATACGTCCATGCCACTCTCTCGCTTTGTCACAGCTTACCCTTCCCCCCTCCCCATATCCTCAAGTCCATTCTCTAGTAGGTCTGTGTCTTTATTCCTGTCTTACCCCTAGGTTCTTCGTGACATTTTTTTCCCTTAAATTCCATATATATGTGTGTGTGTGTGTGTGTGTGTGTGTGTGTGTGTGTGTGTGTGTTAGCATATGGTATTTGTCTTTCTCTTTCTGACTTACTTCACTCTGTATGACAAAGTCTAGGTCCATCCACCTCATTACAAATAGCTCAATTTTGTTTCTTTTTATGGCTGAGTAATATTCCATTGTATATATGTGCCACATCTTCTTTATCCATTCATCCGATGATGGACACTTAGGTTGTTTCCATCTCCAGGCTATTGTAAATAGAGCTGCAATGAACATTTTGGTACATGACTCTTTTTGAATTATGGTTTTCTCAGGGTATATGCCCAGTAGTGGGATTGCTGGGTCATATGGTAGTTCTATTTGTAGTTTTTTAAGGAACCTCCATATTGTTCTCCATAGTGGCTGTACCAATTTACATTCCCACCAGCAGTGCAAGAGTGTTCCCTTTTCTCCATACCCTCTCCAGCATTTATTGTTTCTAGATTTTTTGATGATGGCCATTCTGACTGGTGTGAGATGATATCTCATTGTAGTTTTGATTTGCATTTCTCTAATGATTAATGATGTTGAGCATTCTTTCATGTGTTTGTTGGCAGTCTGTATATCTTCTTTGGAGAAATGTCTATTTAGGTCTTCTGCCCATTTTTGGATTGGGTTGTTTGTTTTTTTGTTATTGAGCTGCATTAGCTGCTTGTAAATTTTGGAGATTAATCCTTTGTCAGTTGCTTCATTTGCAAATATTTTCTCCCATTCTGAGGGCTGTCTTTTGGTCTTGTTTATGGTTTCCTTTGCTGTGCAAAAGCTTCAAAGTTTCATTAGGTCTCATTTGTTGATTTTTGTTTTTATTTCCATTTCTCTAGGAGGTGGCTCAAAAAGGATCTTGCTGTGATTTATGTCATAGAGTGTTCTATGTTTTCCTCTAAGAGTTTGATAGTTTCTGGCCTTACATTTAGGTCTTTAATCCATTTTGAGCTTATTTTTGTGTATGGTGTTAGGGAGTGTTCTAATCTCATACTTTTACATGTACCTGTCCAGTTTTCCCAGCACCACTTATTGAAGAGGCTGCCCTTTCGCCACTGTACATTCCTGCCTCCTTTATCAAACATAAGGTGACCATATGTGCGTGGGTTTATCTCTGGGCTTTCTATCCTGTTCCATTGATCTATATTTCTGTTTTTGTGCCAGTTATCATACTTGTCTTGATTACTGTAGCTTTGTAGTATAGTCTGAAGTCAGGGAGCCTGATTCCTCCAGCTCCGTATTTCATTCTCAAGATTGCTTTGGCTATTCGGGGTCTTTTGTGTTTCCATACAAATTGTGAAATTTTTTGTTCTAGTTCTGTGAAAAATGCCAGTGGTAGTTTGATAGGGATTACACTGAATCTGTAGATTGCTTTGGGTAGTAGAGTCATTTTCACAATGTTGATTCTTCCAATCCAAGAACATGGTATATCTCTCCATCTATTTGTATCATCTTAATTTCTTTCATCAGTGTCTTATAATTTTCTGCATACAGGTCTCTTGTCTCCTTAGGTAGGTTTATTCCTAGATATTTTATTCTTTTTTTTGCAATGGTAAATGGGAGTGTTTTCTTGATTTCACTTTCAGATTTTTCATCATTAGTGTATAGGAATGCCAGAGATTTCTGTGCATTAATTTTGTATCCTACTACTTTACCAAATTCATTGATTAGCTCTAGTAGTTTTCTGGTAGCATCTTTAGGATTCTTTATGTAGAGTATTGCTGGACATGTAGTTTTTAAAAGCTTTTTCCTACTCTAAATAACACTGAGATGAACATCCTTGTATTCATACCCTTGCACACTTGTCTACTTATCTCCTTGGGATAGAATTCCAGAAGTGGAATTGTGAGAGATCATGCCTATTTTAAAGCTTTTAATACTCAGTGCTAAATTGCCCTAGAAGGGCACATCTATTAACTAGCACATAAAGGGCTTGCTTACTGGGGTTTAATATTCACTAGCTTTGAATGAGCTATCGTGCAGTCTGTCACGTCTGGGGCCTAGAGGTCCCCTCTGATGTAAATCAAAACATTTGAGTTAACAACGTTCAGCCTTGTCAGTCACCCACAAATTATAGGAGGCCTCCTCTGTCTTTGTCAATAACAAAAAAAAAAGGAAAAATTACCCCAAAATGGCATAAAAATTAGGAACCAGACAAGTAGTCACTGAAAGCAGACAAGCGAGACAACAGTGAAAGAATTTCTGATCGGAGTGGAGTGCATCAGGTGAACTTGAATTGTTTGGGTTTAGAGAGAAAGGCTTATAGCATCCAACTCCTGAATGCCTGGGCGAGCACCCAGAGCTAGGCACAGAGAAGGTGCTCACTGCATACAAGGGAACTGAAAAGCGTGTAAGGTTGAGATGATCGGGTACGTAAAGGGGAATCGTGATCTTCAACAGTGGCTAGATGGTAATTAATCTTAAATCTTGCCCTGACACTGTGTATATTTTTCTCTGTGAAAATTTGTAATCTCCAGATTTTGCCTTCCATGACACCCCATGGGAGCAGGGGCAAGAGAATGTGTTATGCAAATAAGCAAAGATTTTGAACGGTATATGCATCATCTTCATTTCTGAGAATAGTCTCAGTTGTAGAAAGGCAAATGGTCCGTATGCAGTGTGATTAGTAAAACACACAGACACACACACAAGTTCAAAATGTGTGACTTTAACCTTTATAGGTCTCTCAAAGAAAAGGATAAAGTTCCAGGTCTGATCATACAAGCTGGTATTTCTAGAAACTAGTATGGGTTCCTTTTTTCTGCTCTGATCCATCCACTTTGTGCATCTTTTGATAAATTCCTCCAAGAGGAAACAAAGCATCCCTAGCAGGCTAAAGTCCAACAAATGTCAAGTTCTGAACAACGTTACTTTGTGTCTCTATTTAACATGAGAGTGGATGGCTTTTTGACAGGTTTATAGCTGACAAGTTCTATAGTCAGTCATGCAGGACAATTATGTTTGAGCTAATTTGATGAATCAACTTGATGTTCTCCCATGGTCCCCGTGGCCTTTATGAGCGTATGTGCTCAATTTTCTGCTGGAGGTCAAAAAAAGCTTTGAAATTTGGCTAATCCCATCACATCCGCAGGATCCGTCTGGTGGAATAATCTTTGGACATAAACTCTTGACGGATGCCAAAAATAGGAAGAACCACTTGGTAATATCATTAGGACCATCCTTGAGGCCCTTCATAGGTTCTGAGATTGGGTTCCAGAGGCCAGCTATTGTCTTGTGAGCACTTGAATAATTTTGTGGTGAGGGAAGCAACGAGTTCATTCTGGAAGCATTTGGGGGTCAGACCCTGGGGAAAAATTATTTCTCATTGTTGGATTCGGTTTGATAGGGATTTGTGAGAACTGATGAGGAGGCGTAAAGATTTCCTGAGTTACTTTCCGCACATCCTACGTATTTTTTCCAACTCCCCTGCTTCCCGGAGGCCTGCTAGCAGGGTCGTTCAGTGCCGGGCTTGGGGAGAATGCCTGGATATAAATCCTGACTCCGCCACTGTCTCATCATTGAGCAACACCGGGCCAGTCACTCAATTCCTCTGCGACTCGCCTTGCTCCAGGAAATGCACATAATAATTCATATTTCACAAGGTTGTACTGGAGTTACATATAACAGTACCTACGAAGGGCCATAAACAGTGCCTGGTGTATGGTAAATTTTCAGATATTGAAAAGTATTGACTGTAGACTAGTACACTTTGAGAGCTTCCCATGCCCAGAAAGTTATAGAACTTCATTAATCCAAACAAATGAAGTAAATACTATGATTTGCATTGACAGCTGGTATTATTTCTTCCACAATTATTAGCAGAAAGGATAGCTCATCATCAGACAGTAAAACTGATCTCCCAAATCAAGAATAGTCATTTTTATAGCTGGGAGTTACTTATATGTGGGATGGGCAAAACGCAGATGGCTGACCGCGTCATAAACTGGATTTGCTGGGACTTCATTTATTCATTCCACACACATTTATGGAGGGCCTCCTTTTGCAGTCAAGTGTCAATGTGTGATGTGGAAGGAGGAGGACAACTTGAAGACAGACAAGCTCTATCTTCTGCTGCCTATGTGAGCAAGTCACCACACCTCTTTCAGCCTCGGCATTGTCATCATTAAACTGAGATGAGTGTAACCTGCCTTATAACACTGCGTGTGAGGATTAACTGAGCCAGTGCCTAGAAAGAGCCTAGGACGGCCCCTGATGCAGAGAAGGTGCTCAACAAATACTATTTTTATTCCAAGAATTCCCTTTAATTTCTCTGCCTAGGGATCAAAACCCACTTTTTTTTTTAACATCTTTATTGGAGTATAATTGCTTTACAGTGTTGTGTTAATTTCTGCTGTATAACAAAGTGAATCAGCTATATGCATACGTATATCCCCATATCCCCTCCCTCTCGCATTTCCCTCCCACCCTCTTTATCCCACCCCTCTAGGTGGTTGCAAAGCACCGAGCTGATCTCCCTGTGCTCTGCTTCCCACTAGCTATCCATCTCACATTTGGTAGTGTATATATGTCCGTGCTACTCTCTCACTTCATCCCAGCTTAACCTTCCCCCTCCCCATGTCCTCAAGTCCATTCTCTACATCTGTGTCTTTATTCCTGTCCTGCCCCTAGGTTCATCAGAACCTTTTTTTTTTTTTTTTTTAGATTCCATGTATATGTGTTAGCATACGGTATTTGTTTTTCTCTTTCTGACTTGCTTCACTCTGTAGGACAGACTCTAGGTCCATCCACTTCACTACAAATAACTCAATATCGTTACTTTTTATGGCTGAGTAATATTCCATTGCATATACGTGCCACATCTTCTTTATCCATTCATCTGTTGATGGACACTTAGGTTGCTTGCATGTCCTGGCTATTGTAAATAGAGCTTCAATGAACATTGTGGTATGTGACTCTTGCTGAATTATGGTTTTCTCAGGGTATATGCCCAGTAGTGGGATTGCTGGGTTGTATGGTAGTTCCATTTGTAGTTTTTTAAGGAATCTCCATACTGTTCTCCTTAGTCGCTGTATCAATTTACATTCCTACCAACAGTGCAAGAGGTTCCCTTTTCTCCACACCCTCTCCAGCCTTTACTGTTTGTAGATTTTTTGGTGATGGCCATTCTGACCGGTGTGAGATGATACCTCATTGTAGTTTTGATATGCATTTCTCTAATGATTGAGCATCTTTTCATGTGTTTGTTGGCAAACTAGAACAAAAAATTGTACAATTTGTATGGAAACACAAAAGGCCCCGAATAGCCAAAACAATCTTGAGGAAGAAGAACAGAGCTGGAGAAATCAGGCTCCTGGACTTCAGACTATACTACAAAGCTACAGTAATCAAGACAGTATGGTACTGACACAAAAACAGAAATATAGATCAATGCAACAGGATAGAAAGCCCAGAGATAAACCCACACACCTATGGTCACCTTATCTTTGATAAAGGAGGCAGGAATGTACAGTGGCGAAAGGACAGCCTCTTCAATAAGTGG
Organism: Tursiops truncatus; assembly: GCF_011762595.2. NCBI lineage: Eukaryota > Metazoa > Chordata > Mammalia > Artiodactyla > Delphinidae > Tursiops > Tursiops truncatus. The sequence goes on from NC_047048.1 coordinate 77,485,499, forward strand.
TGCTGGGAAAACTGGACAGGTACATGTAAAAGTATGAGATTAGATCACTCCCTAACACCATACACAAAAATAAGCTCATAATGGGTTAAAGACCTAAATGTAAGGCCAGAAACTATCAAACTCTTAGAGGAAAACATAGAACACTCTATGACATAAATCACAGCAAGATCCTTTTTGAGCCACCTCCTAGAGAAATGGAAATAAAAACAAAAATAAACAAATGGGACCTAATGAAACTTCAGAGCTTTTGCACAGCAAAGGAAACCATAAACAAGACCAAAAGACAGCCCTCAGAATGGGAGAAGGTATTTGCAAATGAAGCAACTGACAAAGGATTAATCTCCAAAATTTACAAGCAGCTCATGCAGCTCAATAACAAAAAAACAACCCAATCCAAAAATGGGCAGAAGCCCTAAATAGATATTTCTCCAAAGAAAAAAAACCCACTTTTTGAATAGTGAAAGTACGACCGCAGTAGCCCTGGGGACAAAGAGATCTGGAGCACCTAGCACAGAACGTAAGACACGTGACATTCTCGATAAATACTTCTTGAATGAACTAATGGATAAACGACTTGCTCGAGTTCAGTTCACAGTAATAATGTGCTAAACCAGCACATGGAAGACAGTGGATAGAGGTAGCTAAGAACATGGGCTTTGAAGCCAGATAGAACGTGATTCACATCCAGGTTTGCCAAGCAAGGCTAGTTAAGGGTCCTTGGACAGCTTAATCTTTCTAAGGTGCGGTTTCCTTATTTGCAAATTATGTGTAAGAATAGCTATGTTAAAGGGTCATCAGCTTAAAAGTTGTTGATAGATATTAGTTTTTATTATAATTATTGCAAAATAGAGTGTTTACACTATATCGACACTGAAAATCTATTTATTGGACATCTTTTTCATGCCAGGCACTGTGCTGAGCCCTAGACACTGGGGATAAAAATGAACAAGATAGGGCTTCCCTGGTGGCGCAGTGGTTGAGAGTCCGCCTGCTGATGCAGGGGACACGGGTTCGTGCTCCAGTCCGGGAAGATCCCACATGCCGCGGAGCGGCTAGGCCCGTGAGCCATGGCCGCTGAGCCTGCGCGTCCAGAGCCTGTGCTCGGCAACGGGGAGGCCACAACAGTGAGAGGCCCGTGTACCGCAAAAAAAAAAAAAAAAAAAATTAACAAGATAGACAAGGCTCTGGGCCTCATGTTGCTGGCATGCTAGTGAGTGAGACAGACAATACCACAGACAAACATGATAATTTTAGACAGGGTGGAATTTCTGGGAACATAATAAAAGAGAAGGCTGTGGTTGGGAGTGGGTAGGTTGTGTTAGAGGAGGTGGTCAGGAAAGGTCCCTTTGAGGAGGGACTTGTAAGCAGAGTCTCCAGTGAGAAGGAAGAGCCAAGCATGTCAAGGTTTGGGTGTGGAGACTTCTAGGCTGAGGGGACAGCAAGTGCAAAGGCCCTGCGCTGGGAATGTTGGCACCAGAGTTCTAGGTACATTGTGAACAGGGATGAGTAAGAAAGAGGATGGCCCAAGTTCCTCAGAAACCCGCTCCTATAGGACTCTATAGGCGAGGATAAAGTATTTGGATTTTATTCCAAGAGTGATGCCAAGCCACTGGCAGGTTTTCCAGATTGGGGACATAGGCTGATTTCTTTCTCAAGGTCATTACTCTGGCAGGTGTGACAATTACAGGTTTCAGAAGGGGTAGCAGGAAGATGAGTTAGGAGGCTCCCGCCCAGAGGGAGATGCTCATCGTTGGGATGAAGGGGGTGGCAATGGAGAGGACGATGGGAAGGATGCTGGACGTGGTCGTATCGGGACCACAGGATGGAGGAGTGAGACGGGAGAGCAGCACACTTGGCTTCTGTAAGCCTGCCCCTCGCAGCCTGCGGGCTCGCGGTGGCGTTTCTTATTCTCCCGTCGCTCCTTCCTCTCCCCCGTGGTTTCCCACAGTGTGCCCTGTTCTCTGTAGAGGCGAGTCCTCTATTCCCTTGGGAGACTGAGCTGGGGTCTCAGGGGCTTTGGCTCTGGCTCCTGGGAGGTGTGAAAGCAGCAGTGGTTCAAGCAAAGAAGGGAAAAAGGCAACACCAGCAGGGACGGCTTTCTGGTATGAGTTGCTGCTTGCTTTTTGGCTTTACTTTTGTTTTTAATTCAGTATTTACTCTGGCCCCACTTAGTGTCATAAAAGCTTTTAAGGAAACTTGCTCTAAAAACTCAAGGGACAACAAAATGGGGGCTTCCCTGGTGGTGCTGTGGTTGGGAGTCCGTCTGCCGATGCAGGGGACACGGGTTCGTGCCCCGGTCCGGGAAGATCCCACATGCCGTGGAGTGGCTGGGCCCGTGAGCCATGGCCGCTGAGCCTGCGCATCCGGAGCCTGTGCTCCGCAACGGGAGAGGCCACAGCAGTGAGAGGCCCGCGTACCGCAAAAAAAACAAAACAAAAAAACAAAAACCCAAGGGACGACAAAATGCAAACCAATGAACATAAGATACAAGACAAGAACCAAGAAATATAGAATTTCTAGGGGTGTATTAATTGAAATATTATTTCCTTATAGGAGTATTATATGATGACAAGATCCATTGATTGATTTATTCAACATATATTTGCTGTTCATGTTGCTTTGTGTTGGGATATGAGGTTTGCAAGGCAGACAGTTGTCCTGGCTCTTGTGGAGCTTATAGTTTAACGAGGGAAGACAAGTATCAAAGAAACTCAATAAAACAAAGCAGAGTCCGTTGGTTTCATAGCATAAAAGTGGCTATTTGTGGACTGGCAGAGTATTACTGACAGACACATCAGGATCATTTTTATCTTTATTATTTTTTTTAGTATCATTTTTAAACTACAAAGATTAGAGAGTGTGGATCAAATCATTAGCATCAGATGGCTATTCCTGAACTTAAGGCTGATTCATAAGTATATGTTTTATACTTACAGTAAGTATACTTTTAGTAAGTTATGTAAATTACTAAAAATACTGATGACTAATACGCATATACATAGTATTCACTTAAACATAAAATATGTTTATTGGTTGTTAGGAAAGATATTTCCCAGATGGTCCTTCAGTGCCATATTCCCAAGTAAAATTTTCCTCCAAGAATCCCACTGCTAGAGCAGAGGAAAAGATTGAATTTCCTGCTTTGCCCAGAACAACAAATGAAGTAAAAATTTATGGCATTAGATCTAATTAATTTGACCCATGTATACCCAGGATTTCACATGAGGTTTGGGGGTTGTTTCTTCTTCACTGAAGTGATTCTCTTCCCTTATCTTGCTTTTTCTTTTCTCAGTATAATGAACATTAATTAAGCATCTGCTTTGCTCGAGATATTATGATGGGAATAAGCAAGCCATGTTCTGTGACTCTATCAGAGATTTTTTTTTTTTTTTTCTGGTGTGCGGGCCTCTCACGGCTGCGGCCTCTCCCGTTGCGAAGCACAGGCTCCGGACGCGCAGGCCAAGCGGCCATGGCTCATGGGCCCAGCCGCTCCGCGGCACGCAGGATCCCCCCGGACCGGGGCACGAACCCGCGTCCCCAGCAGGTTCGTCCCCAGCATCGGCAGGCGGACTCCCAACCATCTGCGCCACCAGGGAAGCCCTATCAGAGATCTTTAAAAGTCATTTTAAAATAACTTTTACTTTTCATATTATGAAAGTAATATGTATCTGGAAATCTACATTTCACATGTACCTTTAATAATATGAATGTATATGTACATGTGGGAATGTGTGTGTATGTATATGTCCTCTTTCTCTCTAAAATATATATATGCATATGTATATAGTTTTAAATATATGTGTGTATATATATGTTAGAAAGAGAATATATGTAAGATTTAAAATAAGTAAAAATTCATTCTAATTTATGTATTATGCATATTATATAATATAGAGAGGTTATGTTATTACATGTTGTATATAACATTAATATTATATGACATGTGTTTATAGCATGCATATTATATAAGTATATATGTTACATAATGTAATATATATGTTCTGTATGTACACCAAAGTAACAATACATATTCATATACACTATATATATATTATTATATCACATACACTTTTATATGTATGTGTAGATAAATAGACTTCTTTCTAAGGGAATCAAATTGCTTATATTTGTTTTATTTTTGCTTTTTCACTTAAAGTTTCATAAATATTATTTTAGTCATTAAATTATCTTTTACATTTTAACAGCTGCTGAGCATGCTACTGTTTGACTACATAGTGCTATAATGTATTTTTTTAATAAATTTATTTAGTTATTTTATTTATTTTGGTTTTGGCTGTGTTGGGTCTTGGTTGCTACCCGCGGGCTTTCTCTAGTTGCAGCGAGCGGGGGCTACTCTTCGCTGCAGTGCCCGGGCTTCTCATTGCGGTGGCTTCTCTTGTTGTGGAGCACGGACTCTACGCACGCAGGCTACAGTAGTTGAGGCACGCGGGCTCGGTAGTTGTGGCTTGCGGGCTCTAGAGTGCAGGCTCAGTAGTTGTGGCTCACGGGCTCAGTTGCTCCGCAGCATGTGGGATCTTCCCGGACCAGGGCTTGAACCCGTGTCCCCTGCATTGGCGGATGGATTCTTAACCACTGCTCTACCAGGGAAACCTGCTATAGTGTATTTTATTAGACTATTAGTGTACGACAATTCTCCTAATGTTGGACATGTGAATTGCATCTGTTTTTTCCTCTGAAACTTCCTGCTGTGAGGGGCATCCTGTTTATAGCTAAATAAGGATTATTTCCCGATGATTACTTCCCAGACACGGCCTCCCAGGTTAAGCCTTCCCCGACTATTGTCATCGTCACTCTTGTGGTCACTCATGATGTCCTAAGGTGGGCCCATGAGAACTCAGTAAGCAGAGGCAGAAGTGGGTTTGCATTTTCTATCATTAACAGATTCATCTGCAAAAAAAAGCATTCTTTTGTCAGAAGGTGAACTCTCCAAGTCAAATTGGTGCTTAAAAGCAGAAAGGCTGGTTAGTGTTTAAAAAGTCCCCGCAGCATTTTCTCCTGTTATAAGACAGTCACATGGACTTAAGACTCCAAAGAAAAATAAATTTCCTTTGAAACTAAATAGCCCTTAGATCAGGGAAATTTCTTTAGATATTTAAATCATCTCCCAAGCAAACTTTTTCCTAATTAAGTGTTTTTATGTTATCTATTTTCTTCAAAACTTGGGGCTGTTGATCAGACCTATTTTTACGGGCGTGTTCCTATGGGCCTGAGAGGATACAGGTTTTGATCTGCTTAATGGCAGGGGGTTGCGTCGTGATGTGTCTGGTTGTGCACTCTGTGAGGGAGGCTTTTTGCTTGAATATGATGAAATTCCCTTCTCACCCCTGTGTGTACAAATAGACGTTATGGGCATAGCTGGTGCTGGGGCAGTGCCCGGGTCCCGGGGCGGTCAGCTGCCCACAGGGCTTGCCTGTGTGCTGTGGGCCCTCCCTTCTCCCCGCATAACTCCCTGAGATCCAGCAAGTGTCCTCATGCAGAGCAGAAACATCCGTCAGGGCAGAATGCCTGGCACTGCTTCGCTGGGTCTCCACACACACTCTGCTAAACTCACTTTGCCACTAATACTTTCACTCTGCTGACGACTCACTTGCTGTCAGCTCAGGCAGCATATTTGTATAATGCAGGATCACATCTGGGGAGAGAGTGACAGTCTGCCCGGCACCAGAAAGGAACCGGTGAGAATTCTAAAGCGGCATTGAAACCTACTTGCTCCTTCAAGTTCATTTCTGGGCGTTCCCACCAAGAGGGCTTTGGGTTTGAGAAGCAGAAACTGAATATCCCGGCCAACTTCTATCTTATATCGAGTTTGGTTTTCTCTCCAGGGACGAGTATCGCTGACATTTATTAAGTACCTACCACCTACCAAGAACTTTGCTAGGCATGGTATGTGCCTTTTCTTGTCGAATCTTCTTTCCATCATGGGCATTTGTCATCTCCGTTTCATAAGAGATGAAATTGAGTCTGAAAATGGTGAGACAGTTTCTCAGGAGAAAATACAAAATGCTTGCCTCTGTTTTCGGGGCCTCCCTAGGCCTACTTCTCTCACTCTGTCCTTTATCCATCTCTTCCTTAGTCTAGCCACACTGATTACTTGTAGGATGTAGGTTTTTTCCTGCCCCAGGACCTTTGCACTTGCTATTCCTTCTTCCTGCAACCCTTCTGCTCCTTCCTGGCCTATACCTAGTGGGATGTGGTTTTCTCACCACTTCAGCAACTTCATCTCTACCTTGGGACCTGCCTTGACCACCTGGTTAAAAATATTTCCTGTTCCTCAGTCACCCTTTGTCATCCGAGAGAACTTCCCACATTCCGAAATTAGCCTACTCCTCTGGTTCTTTCATTTGTCTGCAGGAATATTTCTCAACAGCAAGAGTAGGTATCCTTATCTCTCTCATCAGTTCTGTTTTGTCAACACCTGATACTGGTAGGTGCTCAGTAAATATGTGTTAAACAACTAAAAAAAAATAAAGAACAAATATTTACAAAGCACCTGCTGTGTGTTTGGCACTGTTCTAGGCACTGGTGATACAGCAGTGAACTGAACAAATAAAAAGCCCCACTCTAGGAGGGAAAGACAGATATTAACAAGAGAATCAATAACATCTGAGACAGTGATGCACACAAGATAGGCAATGGTGCAGAGTTAAGATGAGCTGCTCTCAGATAAGGCCTGTGTGACAAAGTGACATTTCCAGGGAGGCCTGAATGAAGTAAAGGAGCAATGCACATGTCCAGGGGGAAAGTATTTCAGGAAGAAGAAACAGTCAGTGCAAATGTCCTCGGGTAGAGGCGTATCAGTGAGTTTGAAACGGTGCAGAGACAGCATGGCTGGTGTGGAAGCCGTAAAGGGCTGAGTGATAGGAGGATAGAGTTGGCGGGTATGGCAGAGGGTGGTACATGCAAAGGCCTGTGGACCTTGATAAAAATGTCAGCCTTTACTGTGAATGCAGTAGGAAGCCACCTTGAGCCAAGGGGAGACGTGGGGACATGAATACAGTGACACAGCTTGAACTGGGCGAAGCCGAGATAGAAACGGGGCTCTCTGAGTCCACAGCTCGCTCCCCGCATGCCGTATCTCTCCCCAGCCATGTGTTCTCCTTGTGCATTTTGTCATCAAAGCAAGGCCCACCCCTCTTTTTGAAGCCTGGTCTTGACAGCTCAGCCCTGCGCTGGTGGTGGCATTTGTTCTGTTGTGTTTCCTGTTTGTGTGGGGCATCGATGTCCACCTTTGGAGCCAGTGACCCTCTTTCCAGGTGACTCGGGCCGTCTTCCGGCTGATCACGGAGTGGGGCCTGGGTTGCATCAGCTGCAGAGCCTTCCTGAGGTGGCAGCGGTAGCGTCTGCTCCCTCTCGGAGTTTGATACCCTGCAGCCTGGCAAGGCGCCAGGTGTGAGTAAACGGGCCCAGGGCCCTTGTTGTTGTTTTCTATTCACACAGCAGCTGCTTTCATTACTGTGCCACGAACCCGATCTCCCAGTGTTGTCAGTCAGCCCTCTCTCCTCAGATGCCAAAGGGAAATGAAATTGGCCTGTCTCTGCAATCAATAGATCTACCTCCTAAGTACCCACCCAGCTCCTTATGAACTAATTACCAGACAGTGGACTAAAACTGTTGCATATAGTATTCGTGAGAACTCTCAGTTCTCACTAATACAGTACAATTAAAGCCAATTGGTTTAAATCAAAAAGATTAGTTTTGGTTCCGTATCTCCAAAAGGCCAGGGATGTCTCAGCTTTGGCCAAGTTGGACGTAAGGGGTCAAATGGTGTCATCAGAATTAGGTCTTATTCTCCCTTCTTGATTTCTTCTGGATTCCTCTCGTCTCAGGATATAGCAAGATGCCAATAAAAGTTTCCATCTTCACACCTCAATGATGCCAGAGTTACTTTTTCCCATTTCTCGTAGACATTTGAAACTGCGTCTCCGAGGTACAGATTGGTTCACATACCCAGACTTGAAACAATCATTTTTTCCAGAGCAATACAATACTGCTTGGACACTTTGGGGTCATGTGTTCAACCTGGTACCAGCCTAAGAGTTAGTCCATGTAACCCTCGAGAACCAACAACAGAAAAAGGGCAGTTTCTCAAAGAAGACTGGGGTCAAACTTCCAGATGCTGTGTAGGCAAAACCAGTAGATGCTAACTTTCACACTCTCTTCGTTAGTCCTCAGAGAACTCTGTGGCATAGTTATTATCCCATTTTGCAGATGAAGAAGGTGAGGTTAAGTCAGCCAAAAAATATATAGCTGCTAAGTGGTAGAGACAGGATCTGAATATTGACTTGTCTCTCTCCAAAGTTCATGCTCAGGGCTCTCCTTGTATTTGAGAGAGGAGGTAGAGTGTGAAAACAGGACCAAGGTGATCCTTGAAACCCACTGCCCTAAAGCAGTCCTGCTGGCATTGGCTCATTTTTTAAAATTTCAATTTCTTTCATGCACTTTGGAGGAAGTTGGAAACCAGTTTTCCAGGTAATCTGATTATCATGGTGACTCACTCTTAACAAGTACAGAGAGGAATGTTCTGAAATTATCCTGGAAGGAGATATGCCTCTCCTGCGTCATACCATGTTACCCATGTGTACGGAAAGTCCATATGCCGACAGCATTCTCTTATACAAATGTGTGGAGGCGTGTTTTTAAAAGCCTGTATATTCATATCCTCTGTGTGTATGTATATAGAGGTATTTATCCCTCTGCCAGGTTCATATGTATCCAGTGACTCAAACATTAATTGCAATCCCTTTAGTGAGGGAGTACATTTTCCCTTCTATCATGTTCATTTTATGATCATCTGAAAGTCATCTTTGTAGTGGTCACTAAATTATCTGGCAACATAACGTTCTTTAATTGTTAGACTGTGTACACATTTTGGCTTTACTTTTCTGAACCTCCCACTCCCTTGCTTTATATTGTTAACAACAATAATTAATTACATTGTGCTAGGAGTATACATATAATCTCAATAAATTCCAACAACAATGCTTTTAAGGAGGCACTACCATTATCATTATTATTGGAGATGAGGAAAGTGAGGTGTAAACAGTTTGCCTGCTGAAACTTGGCAGAAACTTGGGTTTCTTTTACTTTAAAGCAAAGTTTCTCAACCTTGGAACTATTGGCTTCTAGCTAAGCTAGTAACTACTATACTATTGTGGAAGTTAAGAAGGAAAAAAAAATTGGAACTCCAAGTCTCCAAGACTACCTGGGGGCTAAAGCATCTATTGGGGGGTTGGTGGCAAATCTGCAGAAATCAATCAGTACTATAGGTACATACCTTTTGATCCAACAATTCCAGTAGAAATGCTGGTCAAAATGTGCCAGGATATAAGTATAAAAATATTCAGTACAGTATTGTTTATAGTAGGAAAAGCTGGGGCTACCTAAATGTCCATGAGTAAGAAATCAGTTAAGTAAATTAGAGTACATGAATCCCATGGACTACAGTGTCAATATTTCTTTAAAAGGATGCAGAAGCTCTGCGTGTGGACACGTGGAAAGGAAGATGTATTTTAAATGAAAAAGAATACAAAGACTAGCATAATCCCAATTCAGGGGGAAAAACTCAGTCTGTGTGTCTGCATGGAGGTGGAGTGAAGGTGAGTGTATATATATTGGACTATACATGGAAAATTGCTGGAAAAATATAAACCAAACTGGTAACAGTGATTACCTCTGAGAAATTTTTATTCTAGGGGAGGTTTGTTCAGTTATACTTTACCCTATATACTTTGTACTGTGGCTCTCAACAGGGGGTAGTTTTGCCCCTTGGGGTGTATAGGGGAATGTCTAGATATATTTTTGGCAATGTCCGGCCCCACTTGGTGGTGGCGGCCGTGGGAGTGGGGAGTGTCGTGCTGGCATCTAGTGGGTAGAGACCAGCGATGACGCTAAACTTCCTCTAACGCACAGGACAGCCCTCATACAAAAGATTATCCTGCCCAAAATGTCAACAGAGCCAAGATTGAAAATCCCTACTTTGTATTCCCAATTTAGTGTTTCAGTTTGTTACTATAAGCATTCATTAATCTTATACTTTAAAAAAAATCTGCAAAACAGTCTCAATTCTGATACTTGAATAGAAGCATAGTTGCTCATGTCTTTAAAGATAAATCAAAGAAACAATTTTAATATCAATAGTTTTATCATATGAACATAATACAATTTTTCTTCCAATAGCAGAACAAGTTTTCTTTATTTAAATGTAGCATTTCTTTGTATCTGTTTTTCAAGAGTTTATAATCATCTTTAAGCAAGGCAATCCAATAATATTTATCCCATTTCACAGATTAAAAAACTGAGACCTGAGGAAGACTCTGTTTTTGCAGCAACTGATACCAGTGAGAACCTTGATACACAATTTTAATAGTTTCTGGGAATATTAAATTGCTTAATCTCAAACATCTGTGTTTTGCTTGAAACTAAAGATAAAAATCACTACGTTATATTTCTTTAATTGTGAAACGAAGCAAGTTTTCTAAAGTAATCCTTCATTCTCTGTGAACAGAGTAAGTGCCCCATCATTTCCTCCTCCAAACAGAAATACTCCTTTCTCATAGGGCATTAACATTTCAACTTGGAAATAAAACATCTCTTCTCTCATATCTGCTCTGTAGTGTAGCCACGGTGGGTTGTCTTTTTACACATTAAATTTCTGAGTGCAGAAATGACACTGAGTGTGACTTGGGGGGAGGGGGTGAGCTTTGAGTGAGGTTTCTAATAAGGACAGATTTGCTGTAAAATCTTCCACGGTCCTCATGAAACTGATAGCTCTCGCTTAATAAGACACTAGCTCTGACTGTCACCATGGCTCCAGGACAGAAGGATATTGCTGACCCAAGGGCCAAGCCCTTGACATTGGCTGTCTTAAGCTACCCCCGCCCAGCTCTGAAGTATAAGACCCGGCGTTCTTAGAACCACACAACCTTTAGGAATGCATACTGGCCTGCTGACTTTACTTTTTGAAAATTAATTCCCATACTTGTCAGACTGGGGTAGGTTTTGCCACAGTAAAGGACAACCCCCAAATTTCAATATCTTAAAACAACAAGGGTAAATTTCTCATGCTACTTACGCTGTGGATCAGTTGAGGAATCAGCTCTGTCCTCACCTGGGACTCAAACTGACCAGAGCAGCCACTGTCTGGAAAAGACATCACCTGCCCTTGTGACGAAGAAAAGAGACCGTAGTGAATCACACCCTGACTCTCAAGGTGGCGCACGCCACTTCTGATCACGTTTCTTGTGGCCTTGGCTAGCTCCAACAGGGTGGGGAAGTACAAACATCAAAAGGAGAAGAGACACGGAATATTTGTGAATGGTTCTAATGATTTCCAGTCACCAAGGTGTAAAAATCGTGTACAAATCTGAATTCCTGGATTCTTTTGAGAAACTGCAGGATCTTGCAGTATTGGAGGTGCACGGTCGAATGGCCGTAGTCGGGGGGAATGGGAGACACTTATTAGCAGCTACTCTATTTTGACGGGGCATTTGTTTACCAGCTGACAGACCCTACCTCACCTGTTTCACTCACCTAAGGAGTCAGCTCGACTTCTGTAAGAATTTGAGTTGGCAACTCTTGAACTAAAGTCCAGCTAGTGGAAACAGTTCAGCGGTGGAGTTAGACAACCTGGCTTCCGATCTGGGAGAAGCCCCTTTATGGCTGTGCAATCAGGGCTGAGTGATTTGGCTCTCTGTGCCTCAGGTCACAGGGGAATGAGTAGGAATGGTAAATGGGAATAAGAGTAACAACCTCAGAGGGCTGTGACGAGACGTGAATGTGAAAATCCACGTAATTTAGTGCCTAGGGCAGAAATAACACAACTGCTGTGTCATCATCGTCACCACCATCATCATCGTCATCATCTTTCCAAAGTGCAACCCTGCCTTCACCTTTAACTTCCACAAAAATAGGGTCACAAGGTAAATGCTGTTGGTGGACAAATATTGACCAGCCCTCCTCCTTTCTCTGTATCTGTTTCCTATCTTACAAATCAAAAGAGTCGGACCAGAAGCTTTCTGAGGTCCCTTCCAAATCTGACATTCTGTGATTCCAAGACACAAGGAGGGCCCCCAGATTCCTTCCCGAGCTTTCAAAGCATTCCCAGTGTAAGCTTTAGTGTGGGTCTGGAGAGTGTATCTGTCAAGGGGGCTGCAGGCAGGGGGGAGACATGAAGCCAAACTATGAGGCAAGCATGGGAACAGCCTTAACCACAAACTCTGGCCTTGAACCCATCCAGGGAACACTGACATGAGCCAACTGTGCATTATCTGTTGATGAACCTTCCCAGGAAATGCTGTTCGGGAACCTTCCACAGCCTTGTGACCTCAGCCACCAACTTCAGTCACCATCTGGACTGGTCTTTTCTTTCATGGCACTTGGTGGGCAGCAAAAGGACCCCCGGGGCTTTATTTCTGTGCTGCAGGCTGCCTCGCCTTTGAACAATGCGGTGTGATGACGGAGGTATTATCACCCTGAGCTAAAATATGCACCAATAACGAGACCAGGAAAACAGTGGCTGCAAGTTTGGGAGGCAAGTGCAGAGGAAGCAAACTCTGCTAATTATCCAGGAAATCTTCTTAAATCCATTCAGATTTCTGCAAATGAATCAGTACTTGATTCAAAAAATCTGGGAGCTCAGCTCAAGCAATCAAGTAGGTATTGCTAGGAATTCAAGCTCTGGATACAGACAGCCTCTGCCCCTGGGACCTGAAGTAATTTCCGTGTCCTTTTAGAACTTCGGCTCCTTCGTCTGCAAAGAGAACGTGGGAATACTGACCTCGTGCAGTGGGGAGGTTGACTAACAGAAGGTACCTTCTGTATTTAATGGAGGGTCTGGCATCTGAGCCCTTGATACATGTCAAGAACAGGGTAGCTCAGTTGTGGCTCTCCTGTAAGTCATCTCCGTAGAGTCACACTGAGGAGAGGACGATCTCAAGACTAAGTGTGTATGAAAGAAGATGCTGGAAGGGGGCTGTGGCATATAGGACACCGCATGCCCCACATAAAGACCCATGTGGGCATAAGAAAGGATCAACCCGTTGTTCCAAGAACTGCTTATTCTGCAGGAAGTATGTTAAAAGTCTAAAGTTACATGTGAAATCTCCTGATTTTTTAATGGACTAGTTTATTAAACTGGGTGCCTGTTTGGCTCCAGTAAAAATAGACTCCCTCCAACGCTTCATACCCTCCAAAATAACGGTGGTTTTATTAAGGTAGACCTTTGTCTCATAGAAAAGTGCAGGCAGGTGGTTGAGAGCTAACAGGGCACTTCTTGTGGACAGGGACCCAGACACCTTCTATCTTGTTGCTCTGCCACCTTCACATGAAGCTTCCTTCTTGTGGTCCAAGATGGCTCTCTAGCTGCTACCATCACATGCAAATTCCAGGCAGCAGGGGAAGGGAAAGTGGAGGGATGTCCCTCTCTTTAAAGGTATAACCTGGAAATTACACATATCACTTCCATGGCTAGTACCTTGTCACAGGGCCACATCTATCTGAAAGAAAGGCTAGGAAGTGTAGTCTTTATTCTGGGTGGTCAAATACTCAACCAAGAATCAGGGGATCTATGACTAAAAGAAAAAAGAAACAAAGCCACAAGTAATTTGGATTTTTTTTTTAAACATGAGGTCAACCAAGCAAAACACATCAATGGGCCATTTTGGAACACAGGAAGAGCCATTCTATATTGAGGATGTTATAAGAGCATTTCACTTTACTAAATAGTTCTTTATATTAAGATGATTGTCGACATCAACGTCAACATAGTCTCCCTGCTTTGAGTGCCTACTACGAGCTAGACGCAGTGTTAGGTGCTGAACACATATGAGTTCTCTGACCCTCAAAACAACCCTACAAAGTGGATGTTGTCATCACCCTTCATCAAACGCAGGAACAGAGGTCAGCAACGTGAAGTGACGTGACCAGGTACACTCAGTTTGCAAGCGGCAGAGCAGGGCTTTCATCTCAGGCCCATCTGACACCAGAATCTTTGCTTGCTCTGTGCCAAGTACAGCTGTCACTTACTTTCCTCCCACCTCCCGGCTCTGCGTTGTTCTCCATCTTGTTCAAGGAGGAACCTTGTCACAGCAATGTCACAATCTGGAACCCAAGTTACAGGAGGTCACAGACAGCCCACAGGACCCACACATTCAGACTTTCGGCCCTTCCCACCGTTCTTTGATCTTTGTTTTCACAAGTTACAAATTCCTCCACCTACTTATATTTTAAAAAGAGGAGAGAGAAAGAGTGAAATAATGACTCTTAGCTGAACTGCTTTTCTTCAAAATCACGAATAATTGTTTTCCTGGGGTGCCTGAGAAGGCATTCCCCTCTCATCTTTTGCCCGGGACTTGGCAATCAAATTCAGATTGCCCCTTGCTTGCTTTTTTTCAGCGTACGCGTTCCGTGCAATCCATCACCATAGCCATTATCCTGCTTGTGATCAAGGGCAGGATGGAAAAACTCCCTCTCCCTTCAACACCTATCACCAGCTCTTTGATTTGCCAGGCGTGGGCAGAAGGGAAGTTTCCGGTGAATGACCTCAGACCCGCTCCATACGGAGCCCCACGCAGCACCTCATCATCATCAGTCTGAGAAGAGAAAACCCAAGTCAGGCTTTTTGTAAACAGTCAGCAAATGGCTTCTAGTTCATTTATTTCCCTTGTTGCAAAAAGGCGTTTCTTCGTCCCTCTTTTGTACGTACTCTGTGTGAGGGGGTTTCGCGGAGCTGCTCACCGCGTGCACTTCTAAGCACCTGCCGAGCTGGAAGTCTTCGGGTGCAGCCCAGCCCTGCATTATCAGGTGGTTAAATAAGATGAACTCTGCACCTTTTTTCATCAAAATAAGTAGGTCAGCGATTCATTCAGCTGGCCGGGAAACTAGGGCAGGGTTTCTCTCATCCTCCCCATAGATGGACGACATATGGGGCCAGATCATTCTCTGCTGTGGGAGCCGTCCTGTGCACTGTAGGGTGTTCAGCAGCATCCCTGGCCCCCACCCACTAAACGCCAGCAGCAACCCCCTCCCCAGTTGTGACAACCGAAAATGTCTCCGGATATTGCCCTGTGGCCCCCGGGGTCAAAATCACTCCAGGTGGATAAACACTGCCTTAGGGACATTAATACAAGTTTATGGAGTGGTTAGAACTGTCGGCACTGCTTGTTGGCCCTGGGGATGCTTCCTGGTCCTGTGACTTGGAAAGTGTCTGTCATCACTCATCCGAGCTCAGTTTCCATGTCTGTAAAATGGACAGAATAACTGGATCTTCTTCATGAGGCTATTGGTGGTCTCCACTGACATAACAGTTGTAAAATGCTTAGCACAAACCCCTGGTAAATGAGAAAAAAAAAGCCAGCATTTATGAACATTGGCTATTGGTAACAAGCTGAGACAGTAGCTGTGAGGATGGGAGAGTTTGGGCCCTTGCCCCCTTCAGCCTGAACTCTCAGCATTCCCTGACTCAGATTTTGTGCTCTGTTTATGTCACACTCTTTCTAGTTCCCATCATGCAGCATGTTCTCTACTCAAGCCCCCATTTTCTGGCTCAGGTGCTTCCTCCAGTTCCTCCCTCCTTCTCTTCATGGTTAACACCTGCCTACTCACCCTGAAAGCTCAGCTTAGAGGTCACCTCTTCCAGGAAGCCATTCATGCTTTCCTCCTCCCTCACCCCAAGCTGGGGTATGTCCCATCCTCAGGGACCGAGGAAGTCCCAGTTTAGCTCTATTTGCATTTCTCAGTCATTTTAAATATTTTGCGGTCTTCTCCATTAGGTAGTGCCCTCCATAAAGGCAGGGACTGTATCTTAATGCACCTGTGAATACCTGGGCCCCCGCTTGAGGCCATATGTTGACACTGTTAGAACATCTATCAGAGTGCACAAGGAGGGAAGAGGGACTGAGTGAGGGAAGCGCACAGCACAGTGCTTTGCAGAAGAAAAAAACAAGTAGAAGAAGTATTTGGATCCATGAGTAGCTACTTTGGGGGGTATATTTTTGGTATACTTTCTTGCTCGTCCTGTAGCTGTCTTCACTGTCACCATCACTAACCAATGAGCAGACCTAAGTCTGCAAAGAATGATGCCTTTCTTTCTCAAGGGCGGTCTCCATGTCTTACTTCACAAATAAAGCATCTGATACATTGGATAAAAAATTTGACCGGTAGTTTACCCCTTTTTACCAACTTTTCTCTTGAGTGTGTTCATTCACTCAACAAATATTTACTGAGGGGCTTCCCTGGTGGCGCAGTGGTTGAGAGTCCACCTGCCGATGCAGGGGACACGGGTTCGTGCCCCGGTCTGGGAAGATCCCACATGCCACAGAGCGGCTAGGCCCGTGAGCCATGGCCGCTGAGCCTGCGCATCCGGAGCCTGTGCTCCGCAACGGGAGAGGCCGCAGCGGTGGGAGGCCCACGTACAGCAAAAAAAAAAAAAATTTACTGAGCTCCTGATTCAGGGGAGAAATGACCAAGGTCCTTGCTCTCAGGGAGCTCTTATTTATTACATAAATTATGATGTAATAATAATACAAAATATATTAGACATATGTATTACATAAATCATAGGTGATATTTACTTATTACATAACTATGTAAAGGTGCAGTACCAGCAGAGATATGTAATATGCAGAACGATAAAGCAGGGGTTAGAGAGGGTCGGCTGAGTGGTGGTTGTCAGAGAAGGGTCTTTGATAAAAGTAACATCTGAACAGAGCTGAAGGAGGTGAGGATGAAGGTCTTCATAGCTGATCCTTACACATCCCTTTACGTGATAGCTCTTGGTATGCCACAGGCAAGCCTCAGAATGCATTTGGCCCTCTGTATCCGTGGTTTTGCATCCAGGGATTCAATCAACTGAGGATCGAAAATATTTGAAAAAAGTTTCAGAAAATTCCAAAAAGTAAAACTTGAATTTGTGGGCACCAAGAACTATTTACATTGTATTTACCACTGTTCGCATAGTATTTACACTGTATCTACAACTATTTACATAGCATTTACATTGTATTAGGTATTGTGAGTACTCTAGAGATGACTTAAAGTATATAGGAGGATGTCCGCAGGTCATACATAAAGACTACACAGTGTCACACCATTTTACATAAGGTACATAAGCATCCGTGCATTTTGGTATCCTTGGGGATCCCGCAACCAATCCCCCCTGAGGATACCTAGGGGAAAACTGTATTTGCGGAAAATAGTTAACCATTTGGGAACTGCCCGTATCAGCATGTTCCAGAATATTTCCAGAATTCATGCTTCTTGCGATGTTAACGGTGGAAGTCACCCGAAAAAACAAAAACAAAAACGAAGTCTGTAGAATTTGGAGAAACAGATAAACAGTACTTACCATCTTCCCTTGTTTCAAGACTCTTCAGAGCCTTTAACAGGTCAAGGTACATTGTGAATGTCCAAGTGGGAACTAGAGAACTCAGTTCCCTAACTTGTTTTGGACTCAGAAGGCCTTATTCAAGAAGCATATTGTAGGACTTGTGTTCAGAGGAATGTATTTTGGTAAAAACTCTTTTGGACTGGGTACCAGACTTAAAGAAATATTTTTATCATATTACTATATCTCAAAAAATATCCAGGTGTTTCTGATAGATTCCCATTGGAGTCCTATGCTTATTCAGGGTCTTTCACTGTTGAGAACTAAAGGGAACATCAAGTGGCCAAGAAGTTTTATTCCTTTATTCCACAATTATTTTGTGGGCATCAAGATTGCACACCTGTTCGTTTGACTGGCCTGGAAACGTGTTGGTCTAGCTGCAGGGCAAAATATTGGGGTACCAAAAGCTACTCATTGCTGAGCCCAATTTTACTTTTGCTGCCCATGTAGCAGTCCCTGAGGTTTGAAAATTCGAGGTTTAGCTCAAAGAAGATCTGAAAATCATTTGAAAAAGAACCACAAAAGTGGATCGTCGAGAACATGGGCTCTGACTACACAAGGTCGGACATGCACGAAAGTCCTAACAATTCTTGCTGAGTCTCAGTTTAAATTACCTCTAAGATGGGATTCTACTGAGATGGCAGACTTTTGTTTTTATCCAAAGAAAGGTGGGAAGGCATAGAAGGGCCCTCTGTAGAGGAATGTGAAAACTGAAATTGCTGGTTTGAATAATATGCCCATTATGTATACATTTTTAAGTTTATTACAGTAAAATACACATAACCTGAAGTTACTGTCTCAGCCGTTTTTAAGTGTACAGTTCAGTAATGTTAAGTGTATTCACATTGTTGTACAACCAATCTCCAGAACTTTCTCCCAACTCCCGATGCCCTGGCAGCCATTCTACTCTCTACCTCTCTGAGTATGACTGCTCCAGGTACCTCATATAAGTGGATTCATATAGTATTTGTCTTTTTGTGATCTGGTTTATTTAACTTAGCATAATGTCCTTAAGGTTCACCCATGTTTAGCATATGCCAAGATTTCCTTCTTTTTTAAGGCTAAGCAAGAGTCCATTGTCTGGATCTACCGTATTTTGTTTATCCATCCATTTGTTCTTGCGTCCACCTCTTGGCTATCGTGGATAACGCTGCTGTAGACGTGAATACACTATCTCTTTGAGAACCTGATTTCACTTCTTTTGGATAAATATGTAGACGTGGGATTGCACCCATTACATTTTTAAAACAGCTCTATTGAGATATAATTCACATACCATAAAATTGCCTTTTAAATTATAAAATCCAGTGGATTTTAGTACAGCTGACCCTTGAACAACATGGGTTTGAACTGCTCGGGTCTACTTATATGCAGATTTTTTTTCAATAAATATATGCTACAGAACTCCATGATCCAGGGTTGGTTGAATCATCGGATGTGGAACCATGAACGGGAACGCTGACTGTAAAGTTATAGGCGGATTTTTGACTATGTGGAAGGTTGGTGCCTTAACCCCGGAACTGTTCAAGGGTCAACTGTATATTCACAGATTCGTGCACCCATCACCACAGTCAATTTTATAACATTTCCATCACCCCAGCAAGAACCCTTATACCCCTTATCAGTCACTCCCCATTGCTCCCTTGCCCCAGCCCTAGGCAACCACTAATTTACTTTCTGTCTCTATAGAATTCGCCCATCTTGGACATTCACATAAATGGAGTCATACTATATGTGGCCTTTTGTGTCTGGCTTCCTTCGCTTAATGTAAGGTTTGTAAGGATGATCCATGCTGTAGCATGAACCTTGTTCCTTCTCATAGACAAAGAGTATCCCATTGTATGGCTATGCCATTTTGTTTATCCGTCTATCCATTAGTTCATAGATGTTTGCGTTGTATCCATCGTACCATGTTACCATCACCGTATTTCTTGCCTTGTGACTCTGCAAATATCTAGCCTTGTGGCATTCAGAATTTTCCTTTATTCTACTGGGGCAAACAAGTCCCTCTGTGAAAATGTAGATCAGAGAACTTGTCAAGGTGGTAAACTGCAGATTCTCCACCACCCCCCTCCTCCCCGCACAATCTTATTGCCTCCAAATAAAAAAGGAAGAAAAGAAAACTACATCCACTCAACCTAAAAGCAATATATATATATATACACACACACACACACACACATATATATATACACATATGTGTATATATATGTGTATATATTTATGTGTATTTTTTTTCTTCTCTATTTCTAATGGAATAGGGAAATCAATAGGAAGGGTAACAACCGATTATAGTATGAGAAAGGAAATTTTAAGACTCTTTGGAAATAGTGCATACACAGAACATTTCTGAACTATCTGCAGATGCAGGAATTATCCCTCAATGCAAAGGATCTGTGCCAAAGTAAAAGTTAGCTCAGGCTTCTATGAATTTCCGTGTTAGTGGCAACTTTCTCACTCCAGTGTATGTGAAACCTGCTGCATTTATCCTGCGTTGCCCGGTGTCCAGGACTCAAATGCCATTTGAGGACGAGGCTGTTCTAATTAATGATTGAGCCTTAACTGAACTCAGAGTGTTTTATGCATCACAGTTCTTGGCCATGTGTCCAACAGCATTTTGATTTTATTGAATGCCAGGGCAAAAGATCCTTAGGGGTTCGGACAACATATCTCCTTGCTCTGGACATTGAAAAGAGTGGAAGTCAGATTTGGAATGAACCGAGGGAAGACTTACCATGAGCTGGACTGCCCCTGTTTGAAAATTCAGCCATGGGGGCAGTCATCTCATTATTTAAGCAGCCTGACAGATTTCCCCCTTCTCACTCATATTTCACATATGCGCAGCCGCTGTCCAACTTTGTTACAAAGAAGGTAGAGAAACTTGTCATTTGTTTGATCATCAGCGTGGTGTAAGAATTTGCCTGTCACTTGTTTAGCATAATGGCTGAATTCTTTCTTTTTCAATAGATGCTTGGCAGTTCGGATGTGTTAGATTGCTCGCAAACAACGGAAAGAAATCCACACATCCTATCCATTGTCAAGCTCATTTAGCAGCTTATTCTAAGACTAAAGTAACAGAAGATAGCTCGGGCTATGACTCTTTTAAGAAAACATTACAGAGTGTGAACAAAAGCAAATCCACAGAACTTTAAAATGTCAGAGAACTTAGAAATCCTTCAGTTTGAAGGGTTTGAAAACTCATATGCCCACAGAGTCCAGGCAGGTAGTAAAACAATTAAAAAAGGAAAAGCAGTGGAGAGAGGTGGATTGCCCCTTGCAAGGTTCTAGGAGGGGTTCCAGCCTTTGCCTGATAATCGTGTGTTTTCATGAAATTTGCAAAAGTAAGATATTGAACTTTAATTTGCTAATTGGGCAGCAGCTTCCCTCCCTGACATGCCCCCTCCTTCACACTTTCCCTTATGGTGTTAAATGGCCTTGGAGTCATCCCAGGGCTTTTGTACTCATGGGCCACAGGCAATTTTTATTTGTTATTTTTCCTGCAGCATCACAGATGCTGCAAACATGTTCTATTCATCATTTTGTATTAATTTTCTACAAGAAGAGCTCTTGCCAGGTTTTAAAAGCTTCAGACTTCACAAAAACAGCCGTCAAGGTATGCATTATGGCAATAGGGACGGTTCATACCTGTCTAAGTGGAGGCTGTTTTACTGGGCTCAAGACAGTTGCCAGGTGGGGATGGAAAGGCCTGGTGTGACCAGTTCCCTCCAGTGAAGCCAGAAATCCAGATTTTCATGTCAAATCTTCTAATTTGCAAAATGTTTATAACTAACCAAACAAAACTAATTGGAAGGTTAAGTTGGATCTGTGGGCTGTCAGTTTTCAACCCCTGCTATTTATGAGGAAAAAGCTGATGGACGGGTCTAACAATATTGAACCATCCGTCCACACCATTATCTTCCAAAGCTTCTACATTGAAATTATCAACCTAGTTTTCTTTTCTACTTTTAAATCATTCAACTAGTATTCACTGAGTGCTAATAACTGTGTATTTTATATAGATCTGAATTCCTCCCAAGTTCAGCTCTTAATTAATTGTGTCCAGAGTAGCCCACATCCAGGTTTAGAGTTGGGAGACAGGGCCTGATATGAAATTCCATCTCACTGTGCCAGGATGCTGAAGACAACTAACTGAAATTTGCATAATTCAGACAAAGTGTTCCAGATCCTTATTAAAAGACAGCTTCAAAAAATGGTGTGAGGTTTTATATTTATGGACACGTTATTGTAGTCCTGGTGTTAGAGTGGTTTTTTCTGGGTTTTTTTGCACGAACTTCGGGTGATTAAAGTACTTGGAGATAACAAAACTCTCCCTGTTTTCAGTCCTTCTCACCTTGAACCTTTACATCCGTTTTCTCTGCTGCCTCCAAAGCTGTTTCTCTAGATATTTCCATGTCTGGACCTTTCTCAGCATTGAGATCTCAACTGGCATGTTACCTCCTTAGAAAAACTTCCCGGAACATCTTAGCTAAATTAACCAACGCCCAGTTCTCTTCCTCAGGGGTTGGCAAATGACAGCCTGTGGCTGAATCCAGCCTGTGCCTGTTTTGTAAATAAAGTTTTATTGGCACACAGCCACTCTCATTGCATATTGTTACATATTTGTGTTACAACCTGAGACTTGGGTAGTTGCAACAGAGATGGTTTGGCCCACAAATCCCAAAATATTTACTATCTGGCCTTTTATAGAAAATGTTTGCTGACCCTTGAGACTCCCATTGCCCTTCTTTCTTTTACAGTATTATTATCTGAAATTACCTTTGTTGTTTGTTTGTTTGTGATTTCTACTATTAGAATATAAGCTTCTCAAGGATTATTTTTCCCTTTACCTAGAATATGGTAAGCATATTATATTTTGATTGAGTGAATTTAATAAATTCCATGCTTTAGCCTTTCTATTAATGCAGAGAGGCTCCCAAGTTTTGATACACAGGTGAGCACAGTTGCTTTATATTTCAAGCAGGGAAAAACATGTAAATTTTTTTGGTTTTGGTTGAGTAATCTGGACCAACCAAATACACTGAGAGAGATGAGGCCTAAGTACTGTATTCTACAATGTCATCTCTTGAACTTGACGAGAAAAAGCCAAGGTGTGAAGCCAGCGGAAATCATCGTGGTGACTGTGTGTCATTTCAGCCAATGCCATTGTCATTAACAAGAGCTAACTCGTATTTGTCAGTCAGAGCAACGCTCTTCACTCAACTTACTTCCAAGTTACCAAACATTTTGGCTTAACCCTGTCTAACCAAATAAATGAGTTTCTTTGAAAAGTCTCGACCCATGTAAGGAAAGATGTCTTTGTTCTTCTTTGCTTAATTACATCACCTTGTCCCATACCATGTATGCAAACCCCAACATGTATCCAGCCATTGGTTACCATACCATATCCTTGTCACCTCACGCGTTTGTCTTGCTGGAAATAAATGTCCACACTCCACTTAATCCCAACTCTCTCTAGCCTTGACATACGTTAGAACTTCTTTTGTCTGTTCTATTCTCTCAAGTGCCTGACATCCTCTCCTACGCAGGCTCTCTCTAGCCTGCAGGTCAGCACTTGAGGATTTATTTACTGATTCCTTGTCTTTTAGCCTTTTCTGTCTTCCTACTGCCATCTTGAAAGCAGGCACCGTTTCATACTCATCTTTATGTTTCCCTATTACCTAGTTTGTGTTTGGCCTGAATTGAGTCTTGAGTCAGTACCAGGTCCCTAGCACTGTGCTGGGAGTTATGTCAGACAAGACCATTAAAGTTTCCCAAGAGCCCTAGAATCTTACTTTGGGAAGCCTCACCCCGTCTAGAAGTAAGCCTGTTCAAATGCACCAACTTGCCATGTTAAGTATGATTTTTTTTTCTTTTAAGGCAAACAATAGCAATTCATTTGCTTTTGAAGTTATTATTGATTACAAAGTTAAGTTTTATTTTTCTGTGTCTCAACTAATGTATGTTTGGTCAGATCACCAAGGATTTGAAAGCCCTTGAATTTTTCAATGGCTCCTGAAAAGAGGTACCCTCCATGCACCACACCCCAAAAACCAAATGTATAAAACAGCCCCAGACACTCTGAGATAGAATGGTGAACACAGCAGATGTGGTTCTTGTCCAAAGGGAAACTAGAGTCCAGCTAGTATGATATGCTGGTGAGCACGTAGTTACAGAAAATTATGAGAAGGCCCATTTTGGAGGAAGGGCAGGGGCAAAACAAGACTTGAGGGGAACAGAGAGAATTGGGGGTGGGGGAAGGACGTCGAGGAAGACCTCCCTGGAGGAAGTAACGTCTTACATTAACCTTGAAGGATGAAAAGTTGCAACCAATTTTCCCCTAGCTAGCCTTGATAAATCTATTTAACCCATAAACTAATTCACCTGAAGTCATACCAGGCTATGTAGTTTCTGGAGCCCCTTCCACAATTTCAGGAAGGCAACAGCAGAGTATTAAACCAACTGTGGGGTCCTGCTGAGCATGGAGTCCCGTCTGATGCCACCAGTTTCATTCCCATGAAGC
This sequence comes from Tursiops truncatus, assembly GCF_011762595.2. Lineage (NCBI taxonomy): Eukaryota > Metazoa > Chordata > Mammalia > Artiodactyla > Delphinidae > Tursiops > Tursiops truncatus. The sequence continues at coordinate 77,509,420 of NC_047048.1, forward strand.
TAGCTGTGATAGTTGTCCTAAAAACAGATCCAGTCTCATTCAAAAGAGATTAGGAGAGAGAGGACCTTCAAGATGGCAGAGGAGTAAGACATGGAGATCACCTTCCTTTCCACAAATACATCAAAAATACATCTACACGTGGAACAACTCCTACAGAACACCTACTGAACACTGGCAGACGACCTCAGACTTCCCAAAAGCCATGTGGCTGACAGGGCCTTCGTGCTCCGGCTGGGTGTCAGGCTTGAGCCTCTGAGTTGGGAGAGCCGAGTTCAGGACATTGGACCACCAGAGACCTCCCATCCCCATGTAATATCAACCAGCAAGAGCTCTCCCAGAGATCTCTGTCTCAACACTAAGACCCAGCTCCCCTCAACGGCCAGCAAGCTCCAGTGCTGGATGCCCCATGCCAACAACTAGCAAGACAGCAACACAACCCCACCCATTAGCAGAGAGGCTACTGAAAATCATACTAAGTTCACAGACACCCCCAAACACACCACCGGATGCGGCCCTGCCCACCAGAAGGACAACATCCAGCCCCATCCACCAGAGCACAGGCACCAATCCCCTCCACCAGGAAGCCTACACAACCCACTGAACCAACCTTACCCATTGGGGGCAGACACCAAAAATAACGAGAACTATGAACCTGCAGCCTGCGAAAAGGAGACCCCAAACACAGTAACTTAAGGAAAATGAGAAGACAGAGAAATACACAGCAGATGAAGGAGCAAGGTAAAAACCCACAAGACCTAACGAAGAGGAAATAGGCAGTCTACCTGAAAAAGAATTCAGAGTAATGATAGTAAAGATGATCCAAAATCTTGGAAATAGAGTGGAGTAAATATTACAAATGTTTAACAAAGACCTAGAAGAGCTAAAGAGCAAATAAACAGTGATGAACAACAAACACAGTAAAAGAAATTAAAAATTCTCTAGAAGGAATCAATAGCAGAATAACTGAGGCAGAAGAACGGATAAGTGACCTGGAAGATAAATAGTGGAAGTAACTACCACAGAGCAAAATAAAGAAAAAAGAATGAAAAGAATTGAGGACAGTCTCAGAGACCTCTGGGACAACATTAAACACACCAACATTCGAATTATAGGGGTCCCAGAAGAAGAAGAGAAAAAGAAAGGGACTGAGAAAATATTTGAAGAGATTATGGTTGAAAACTTATCTAATATGAGAAAGGAAATAGTCAATCAAGTCCAGGAAGTGTAGAGAGTCCCATACAGGATAAATTCAAGGAGAAACATGCCAAGACACATATTAATCAAACTATCAAAAATTAAATACAAAGAAAAAATACTAAAAGCAGCAAGAGAAAAGCAACAAATAACATACAAGGGAATCCCCATAAGGTTAACAGCTAATCTTTCAGCAGAAACTCTGCAAACCAGAAGGGAGTGGCAGGACATATTTAACGTGATGAAAGGGAAAAACCTACAATCAAGATTACTCTACCCAGCAAGGATCTCATTCAGATTTGACGGAGAAATTAAAACCTTTACAGACAAGCAGAAGCTAAGAGAATTCAACACCACCAAACCAGCTTTACAAGAAATGCTAAAGGAACTTCTCTAGGCAGAAAACACAAGAGAAGGAAAAGACCTACAATAGCAAACCCAAAACAATTAAGAAAATGGTAATAGGAACATACATATCGATAATCACCTTAAATGTAAATGGATTAAATGCTCCAACCAAAAGACATAGACTGGCTGAATGGATACAAAAACAAGACCCGTATATATGCTGTCTACAAGAGACCCACTTCAGACCTAGGGACACATACAGACTGAAAGTGAGGGGATGGAGAAAGATATTCCATGCAAATGGAAATCAAAAGAAAGTTGGAGTAACAATTCTCATATCAGACAAAATAGACTTTAAAATAAAGACTATTACAAGAGACAAAGAAGGACACTACATAATGATCAAGGGATCAATCCAAGAAGAAGATATAACAATTGTAAATATTTATGCACCCAACATAGGAGCACCTCAATACATAAGGCAATTGCCAACAGCCATAAAAGGGGAAATCGACAGTAACACAATCATAGTAGGGGACTTTAACACCCCACTTTCACCAATGGACAGATCAACCAAAATGAAGTTAAATAAGGAAACACAAGCTTTAAATGACACATTAAACAAGATGGACTTAATTGATATTTATAGGACATTCCATCCAAAAACAACAGAATACTCTTTTTTCTCAAGTACTCATGCAACATTCTCCAGGATAGATCATACCTTGGGTCACAAGTCAAGCCTTGGTAAATTTAAGAAAACTGAAATCACATCAAGTACCTTTTCTGACCACAATGCTATGAGACTAGATATCAATTACAGAAAGAAAAAAAAAAGAGTAAAAAATACAAACACATGGAGGCTAAACAATACGCTACTAAATAATCAAGAGATCACTGAAGGAATCAAAGAGGAAATCAAAAAATACCTAGAAACAAATGAGAATTAAAACACGACAACCCAAAACTATAGTATGCAGCAAAAGCAGTTCTAAGAGTTCTTAGCAGTTCTAAGTTTATAGCAATACTATCCTACCTCAAGAAACAACAAAAATCTCAAGTAAACAACTTAAGCTTACACCTACAGCAATTAGAGAAAGAACAAAAACCCCCAAAGTTAGCAGAAGGAAAGAAATCATAAAGATCAGAGCAGAAATAAATGAAAAAGTAATGAAGGAAATGATAGCAAAGGTCAATAAAACTAAAAGCTGATTCTTTGAAAAGATAAACAAAATTGATAAACCATTAGCCAGACTCATCAAGAAAAAAGGGAGAAGACTCAAGTCAACAGAATTAGAAATGAAAAAGAAGTAGCAACTGACACTGCAGAAATACAAAGGATCATGAGAGATTACTACAAGCAACTATATGCCAATAAAATGGACAACCTGGAAGAAAAGGACAAATTCGAAGAAAAGGACAAATTCTTAGAAAAGCACAACCTTCCGAGACTGAACCAGGAAGAAATAGAAAATATAAACAGACCAGTCACAAGCACTGAAATTGAAACTATGATTAAAAATCTTCCAACAAACAAAAGCCCAGGACCAGATGGCTTCACAGGTGAATTCTATCAAACATTTAGAGAAGAGCTTACACCTATCCTTCTCAAAGTCTTCCAAAATATAGCAGAAGGAGGAACACTCCCAAACTCATTCTACGAGGCCACCATCACCCTGATACCAAAACCAGGCAAAGATGTCACAAAGAAAACTACAGGCCAATATCACTGATGAAAATAGATGCAAAAATCCTCAACAAAATACTAGCAAACAGAATCGAGCAGCACATTAAAAGGATCATACACCATGATTGGGTGGGGTTTATCCCAGGAATGCAAGGATTTTCAACATACACAAATCAATCAATGTGATACACCATGTTAACAAATTGAAGAATAAAAACTATATGATAATCTCAATAGATGCAGAAAAAGCTTTTGACAAAATTCAACACCCACTTATGATAAAAACTCTTCAGAAAGTGGGCATAGTGAGAACCTACCTCAACCTAATAAAGGGTATATATGACAAACCCACAGCCAACATCATTCTCAATGGTGAAAAACTGAAAGCATTTCCTCTAAGATCAGGAACAAGACAAGGGTGCCCCCTCTCACCACTATTATTCAACATAGTTTGGAAGTTTTAGTCACGTCAATCAGAGATGAAAAAGAAATAAAAGGAATCCAAATTGGAAAAGAAGAAGTAAAACTGTCACTGTTTGCAGATGACATGATACTGTGCATAGAGAATCCTAAAGATGCTACCAGAAAACTACTAGAGCTAATCAATGAATTTGGTAAAGTAGCAGGATACAAAATGAATGCACAGAAATCTCTTGCATTCCTATACACTGATGATGAAAAATCTGAAAGAGAAAATAAGGAAACACATTTACCATTGCAACAAAAAGAATAAAATACCTTGGAATAAACCTACCTAAGGAGACAAAAGGCCTGTATGCAGAAAACTATAAGACACTGATGAAAGAAATTAAAGATGATACAAACAGATGGAGAGATATACCATGTTCTTGGATTGGAAGTCAACACTGTGAAAATGACTCTACTACCCAAAGCAATCTACAGATCCAGTGCAATCCCTATCAAACTACCACTGGCATTTTTCACAGAACTAGAACAAAAAATTTCACAATTTGTATGGAAACACAAAAGACCCTGAATAGCCAAAGCAATCTTGAGAAAGAAAAACGGAGCTGGAGGAATCAGGCTCCCAGACTTCACACATTACAAAGCTACAGTAATCAAGACAGTATGGTACTGACACAAAAACAGAAATATAGATCAATGCAACAGGATAGAAAGCCCAGAGATAAACCCACACCCCTATGGTCACCTTATCTTTGATAAAGGAGACAAGAATATATAATGGAGAAAGACAGCCTCTTCAATAAGTGGTGCTGGGAAAACTGGACAGCTACATGTAAAAGAATGAAATTAGAATAATTCCTAATACCATACACAAAAATAAGCTCAAAATGGATTAAAGACCTAAATGTAAGGCCAGACACTATCAAACTCTTAGAGGAAAACACAGGCAGAACATTCTATGATACAAACTCACAGCAAGATCCTTTTTGAGCCACCTCCTAGAGAAATGGAAATAAAAACAAAAATAAACAAATGGGACCTAATGAAACTTCAAAGCTTTTGCACAGCAAAGGAAACCATAAACAAGACGAAAAGACAACCCTCAGAATGGGAGAAAATATTTGCAAACGAAGCAACTGACGAAGCATTAATCTCCAAAATATACAAGCAGCTCATGCAGCTCAATATCAAAAACACAAATAACCCAATCCAAAAATGGGCAGAATACCTAAATAGATATTTCTCCAAAGAAGACATACAGACTGCCAACAAACACATGAAAGAATGCTCAACATCACTAACCATTAGAGAAACGCAAATCAAAACTACAATGAGGTATCACCTCAGATCAGTCAGAATGGCCATCATCAAAAAATCTACAAACAATAAATGCTGGAGAGGGTGTGGAGAAAAGGGAACCCTCTTGCACTGTTGGTGGGAATGTAAATTGATACAGCCACTATGGAGAACAGTATGGAGGTTCCTTAAAAAACTACAAATAGAACTACCATATGACCCAGCAATCCCACTACTGGGCATATACCCTGAGAAAACGATAATTCAAAAAGAGTCAGGTACCAAAATGTTCATTGCAGCTCTATTTACAGTAGCCAGGACATGGAAGCAACCTAAGTGTCCATCATCGGATGAATGGATAAAGAAGATGTGGCACATATATACAATGGAATATTACTCAGCCATAAAAAGAAATGAAATTGAGTTATTTGTAGTGAGGTGGATGGACCTAGACTTTGTCATACAGAGTGAAGTAAGTCAGAAAGAGAAACACAAATACCGTATGGTAACACGTATATATGGAATCTAAAAAAAAAAAAAAAAAAAGGTCATGAAGAACCTAGGGGCAAGACTGGAATAAAGATGCAGACCTACTAGAGAATGGGCTTGAGGACATGGGGAGGGGGAAGGATAAGCTGGGACGAAGTGAGAGAGTGGCATGGACATATATACACTACCAAATGTAGAATAGATAGCTAGTGGGAAGCAGCCGCATAGCACAGGGAGATCAGCTTGGTGCTTTGTGACTGCCTGGAGGGGTGGGATTGGGTGGGTGGGAGGGAGACGCAAGAGGGAGGGAATATGAGGATATATGTATACGTAAAGCTTATTCACTTTATTATACAGCAGCAACTAACACAACAATGTAAAGCAATTATACTCCAATAAAGATGTTTTAAAAAAAAAGGGATAAGGAGAATCACACTTATCACAGCACCTATCACATTGTAGGTCCTCAACAAAGGTTGTTGAATGAAGATGAGTTTCTTTAGTTTATTTTTCTTTTCATGGAAATAGACCTGACCAGGTAGCAAAAGTCTATAAGCAAACAGTTACTTTGGCATTTTCCCTTCTAGAAGCTCAGTACAGACCCAAAGGTTCCTATCTGGCCTGGGAAAATATGACCAGTATGGCTGCCTTTTGTCTTTGAGGTGGCTTAGGTGTTATTACTAGTTTATTTGAAAAAAATACATATATATGACCTTTTGGAAGAGACCTTTCCCCACGTCTTATCCTGACACTATATGATGATAAACTGCTGCTAAACAAAAAGTGATTTTTATTAAGGTTCACTGAGCACATTTCCAGAAGCTGCCACACAATGAAATGTATACATTTTTTCCCCCGTCTATAAATCTGAGTAGTCCTGAATTGCCAAGTCAGGTAAAGTTAAGTCTATGGGTAGCTCTTAAATGCATTAAACCCTTGGAAATATTAGATCCTTCTACCAGATGAGGTTTGGTGGTGCAGCTCATTAGCATTTGAACAAATTTGTGAGACTTTTAAGACGTGTTGTTGGATTGAGCTAAGTAGACTAATGCAGTGAATTCCAGACCCTAATGGCTCCATTTATCAAGGGGGCAGGTTTTAACATAATGCATAAACCTTTCTCACATGGCCATTTTACTATGCATTTAATTCTATTGCAACATGGTGCTTCAGGCAGAGGAAATGAAGAACTTAAAAAAGGTTAACATTCCGAGAAAAGACTAAGAAAAAATCAATACCTCCCTCCTTCCCCAAATAAAAGATGATTTACAAAAATAGAAATCTGTATTGATGACAGGGTCTTACAGATGACAAAATGTACCCATGATGTTTTGTGACTGGGACATGAGCTGTCATTGCCTCTGAATTCATGTCAAGTTTCAGGGATAATGTTATAAAATTGTTTTAGTGTGATTAATTAAAGATTCTTAATTGAAAGGCCTTCCTGTAGCTTTGAGATTTACTTTAAGGCTGTTAGACAAGACTAGCTTGTCTTTATTCTCAGTTTCACATTCTTGTTGACTTCAAAATATCTTTCTTCCTGTTTTCATGCACTTAAGAAGCCCTGAAGTAACTATCTTTCCTCCCACTCAGGAAGATTTCAGAGCATAACACTGAAACTGCATCCCTTTGGAATACCCCAAAATTCAAGACTTTTGTTTTGTCTATTAGCGATTTAACAATACCATAACTTCATGACATTTGCAGATGTCGCATTATGGTTTTGTCTATCAGGGAGATAACCGAGGGTTCATGACATGCAACATTTTGGCCGTTCGCTGGGACAGGAATTTGTATTGTGCAGAGTGACTCTTAGATGTAGGAAGATGTAATTTTACTGGTGAGTGGCCCAGAGCTACAGTACAATGTGAATTTCCAGTATCTCTGTTGAACTACATCCTTTCTGCCTGCCAGTATTGTTATAAAAGCAATGCACACCAAACAGGTAACTCTTTATAAATGACTTTGGGTTCTGTATTTATATAGCTATTAAGAACCTAAAAGAAGTCACTTAAATTTTCCAGATATACCTCACTGCATTTTGTGAGGGAAAATGTATGTTTTGGTGACTTCATAAGTTTAGGGGGTTTTGAAGGCTGCGGAATACACCCCTTACAAATGTCAAGGGTCTATGGTATATAACTTTTATTTTTCAGGAGATGTTACCCTGCTACTTAGATTGGAAACGCTCTGCTACTAATACATAAAACAGCCCCACGGTTGCTCATTCTATCCAAACTACCATCCAAAGTTACTTCTTTAAAAAGTCAAGTCTTCCAAATTTCCCCATTTTCTTCCTGAAAATGGTTTTCTATACGATGCTTGGCGAGATTTGAGTATTAGCCATGAGAGTTATTCAGCTAAAGCCAAACAGCTGAAAGTCCACTGAATTCCCATCACTCAAAACATGTAAAGTTGGAGCTTAAGCCGGGAGTTTGGCAATTAATCTTCCGCCCTTTGGAAAATTCAAAATTATACTCTATGTATAGTAAAAACAATTTAGCTAAATCATATCTTGAATAGAGGGATGAAAGTGCTTAAAGGTTTTGTTTCATAAAAGTGAGTAAGGAATATTCAAATACCCTTCATATACACAGAAGTGTCCTGTATAGGTAATGAAATTTCTATCAAAACCCCAAAGGTAGGGAAATCAATAAGCAGGGTTTTTCCATGCCCAAGCAGCACTCACAACTCAGGGCAGATCACTCTTCTTCTGAGGCCTTTCCTGGTCCTCCTAGTCAAGGTTGGTTGTTGTTCCCCCCAAGTCACCCTGCATTTCCATCCATGGTTGTACGTATACTTTGGTTGATTGTTTTCTTATCTATCTCCCCAGCTCAACTGTCTGGACCTTACTGGCAAGCCAAGGTCTTACTTTCCTTCCTTAATGCTAAATTATCACTGCAGAAACTCAAAGAACATTTGTGAATGAATTAATAAATGATTGACTAAATGTAATCATGAACCTTTTTTGGAGTTTCAGACCTTTTAATGAAAACCAGAAATCAAAAACAAAAACAGTGAAACAGTCAGAGACCTTAAATCCATACTCCTTCAAGCACACAGATGAAGCCTCCCTCTCCTTCCAAGACAGAGAGGGACAGCACACACATCAGAGAGAAGGAGCCCTGAATGTGGGCTCCAAATATGTTCACTGAAATGAACCAACCTCTGTTTGAGCTCCTGCCTGGTGGCTTTTCAAAGGACACCCTGAATCTCTCTAGCTGAGGAGCCTAAGACATGTGAGGGAAAAGATATAGGATTATGAATACAACATGCCCATCTAGTCTGAGCTTCTCTAATCTTCCAAATGGTGAGTCCAGGCAGCAGGTCATGGGATGCCTGGGAGATCTCCTTTGCAGAATTGTTGAGCAGGGTTAGTTTTGTTGACTAAGGTCTATGACTATGACCAATCATAGACCTTCTTCTGCTGATAGATTGTACTTACTTTTCTATGCTTTTTTGTGGATTCAATTTAAAACATCATCTTAGAAGGTTCTAGAAAGACTCTAGGCGTCTAGTGAGATGTACTCTGAATGGCTTAATTCTCTGGATTTAGCAATAAAAAGAGACACTTTTTTTGAGTTAAGCTCAAATTCCATTTTGAAATCAACAAATGTGTTTCATTCATTTGCCTCAAACAGACAGATGGTCTACTTGAAATAAAGGTTAACAGTCTTCAAGTTCAATTCCCAGCTTTTGCTGAGATCATTCTCCTAATTTATAGGTCACATCATTTTTTTTTATTGCTACTTAAGTATGTTATTTTGGGCTAAAATTAAAAACATATAAGCAAAAATTAGCAAAGATTTTTTTTTTAATGGGACCATATATCTTCTAAGAGATCTTTAAGGAGAGATGTGTGTTTTTTTTGTTTTGTTTTTCTTTGCGGTACTTGGGCCTCTCACTGTTGTGGCCTCTTCCGTTGTGGAGCACAGACTCCGGACGTGCAGGCTCAGCGGCCATGGCTCACGGGCCCAGCCGCTCTGCGGCATATGGGATCTTCCCGTACCGGGGCAAGAACAGCAGGCGGACTCTCAACCACTGCGCCACCAGGGAAGCCCGAGAGATGTGTTTTTAAGCTGCACCGGGAATCAGCTGTGGTTCAAGGGAGAGAGTGAGAATGTGGGCTCTTATAAGCTGTTTTCAGTTCTCAACTAAGCCACGTTGTCAGTTAACCTTTCTGATTTTGTCAGCTCACCTGTAAAATGGAAATTAATAATGTCTTCCCCACAGAGCTTTTATGAGGATAAAATAAGATATCTACAGGAAATTGCTTGGCAAATGATAAAATGCCTTATAAACATAGGAGATAATCACCCAAAAGTGTAGTGTGTAAGGTTCTTGAGCACAAAACAGTAAGCTAGAGAAAATCCTGGGATAACACAAATTCAGAAAGGAAAAAATATAACCATCCAAATAAGTATTGGGTGGCAATACTATTTCAGAATATTGGGGAATTATAACATACACACCTTTAACTTAGATGTTTACAATTATGTGCACTTGGCAAAACATTTTAAATACTGTAAAAGACTCTAAAATTCTGTTCTGCATACATATTATATATGCACATTACTGTAGATATTATACATTTTAACAAAAGTATCATTGCATAGGCATGTATACATAAAACCAAGTTATAATTTATGAACAATGTAAAGATTTTAAGGGTAGATTTTTAACTCTAAATGTTTTACTACTTTTCAAACTCAACCCTTGTGGAAGATAAAACCTACAGTGTAGTTTTAATTACTGATACAGGGGTGCTCTACACTGGCGTGTTATTTCAAGGAATACTTCTCATCTTTTCTAAAGCTCCTGACAGCAACTGTAGGTGAATGGAAATTGTGTGTGTGTGTGTGTGTGTGTGTGTGTGTGTGTGAGCGTGCACATGAATGGATGTGTGTATGCAAACATCAAAACTGATTTGCCCAGGAACTCAATTTGAGTGCAAAATCACAGGCATGAATGTGCAAGGAAATTTGAGTGTGTGTTTGTCAGCAACCGAATAGTGGGGAAGGGGGAAAATTAAAATAGATTGCATTTAGAGCTTAGGAAGGAAGAATAAACACAAATTTACAGGTGAGTGTTAGCAAACAGCATATATATTGAATAGTAGTCTGAAATAGACCCATCTGAACTCGGTAGGAAATTGACATTCTGTTTCTGCTACGGCGTATTAGAACTGGAAGCCTCAAGTTATGTTTCTCAATAGGGATACAGCAAATTACTATATCTACATGGCAGGCACTTGGCTCTTAAGAGCTGGCAAGATTGAGGGTTATTTGAAGCATTTAAACTAAAAATTTCAGAGAGGATCGAATCGGCATTATTTTTGGTCAGTCAGATACTCAACAGGTATTTATGACACAGCCAGTTATCTATTTACTTTTTGTTGTTGTTAGTTTCTGCTTTATAACAAAGTGAATCAGTTATACATATACACATGTTCCCACATCTCTTCCCTCCTGCGTCTCCCTCCCTCCCACCCTCCCTATCCCACCCCTCTAGGTGGTCACAAACCACCTAGCTGATCTCCCTGTGCTACGCAGCTGCTTCTCACTAGTTATCCATGTTACGCTTGGTAGTGTATATATGTCCATGCCTCTCTCTCACCTCGTCACAGCCTACCCCTACCCCTCCCATATCCTCAAGTCCATGCTCTATTAGGTCTGTGTCTTTATTCCTGTCTTACCCCTAGGTTCTTCATGATCTTTGTTTTTTTTCTTGTTAGATTCCATATATATGTGTTAGCATACGGTATTTGTTTTTCTGTTTCTGACTTACTTCACTCTGTATGACAGACTCTAGGTCCATCCACCTCACCACAAATAACTCAATTTCGTTTCTTTTTATAGCTGAGTAATATTCCATTGTATATATGTGCCACATCTTCTTTATCCATTCATCTGTCGATGGACACTTAGGTTGCTTCCATGCCCTGGCTATTGTAAATAGAGCTGCAATGAACATTTTGGTACATGACTCTTTTTGAATTATGGTTTTCTCAGGGCATATGCCCAGTATTGGGATTGCTGGGTCATATGGTCGTTCTATTTGTAGTTTTTTAAGGAACCTCCATACTGTTCTCCATAGTGGCTGTATCAATTTACATTCCCACCAACAGTGTAAGAGTGTTCCCTTTACTCCACACCTTCTCCAGCATTTATTGTTTCTAGATTTTTTGATGATGGCCATTCTGACCGGTGTGAGATGATATCTTATTATAGTTTTGATTTGCATTTCTCTAATGATTAATGATGTTGAGCATTCTTTCATGTGTTTGTTGGCAATCTGTATATCTTCTTTGGAGAAATGTCTATTTAGGTCTTCTGCCCATTTTTGGATTGGGTTGTTTGTTTTTTTGTTATTGAGCTGCATAAGCTGCTTGTAAATTTTGGAGAGTAATCCTTTGTCAGTTGCTTCATTTGCAAATATTTTCTCCCATTCTGAGGGTTGTCTTTTCGTCTTGTTTATGGTTTCCTTTGCTGTGCAAAAGCTTTGAAGTTTCATTAGGTCCCATTTGTTTATTTTTGTTTTCATTTCCATTTCTCTAGGAGGTGGCTCAAAAAGGATCTTGCTGTGAGTTTATTTCATAGAATGTTCTGCCTATGTTTTCCTTTAAGAGTTTGATAGTGTCTGGCCTTACATTTAGGTCTTTAATCCATTTTGAGTTGGAGGAATCAGGCTCCCAGACTTCAGACTATACTACAAAGCTACAGTAATCAAGACAGTATGGTACTGGCACAAAAACAGAAACATAGATCAATGGAACAGGATAGAAAGCCCAGAGATAAACCCATGCATATATGGTCACCTTATCTTTGATAAAGAAGCAAGAATATACAGTGGAGAAAAGACAGCCTCTTCAATAAGTGGTGCTGGGAAAACTGGACAGGTATATTTAAAAATATGAAATTAGAACACTCCCTAACACCATACACAAAAATAAACTCAAAATGGATTAAAGATCTATTTACTTTCTAACTGTATACTAGACTGGCTTAGAATGGGGGAAAAACCTAAAACGTTAGAAGAGGGAACAGTAGATCTTTGACCCTGGCTTGGAAGGAAACATGGTAATAAACGGGGGCTTTGGAGTCAGACACACAGGTCTCCAAGCCTTAACACCTTTTATTCTCTAAAGTAGCTCGACATTTTATGTGAGGCTTAGGTTCTGAAGTCAGCCCATTAGGAAAGAGTCATGAAGAGTCAAGATCATCTTTGGAATTTCCTTAAATCTTCTACACTTATACCTTTGTTTTTTTCTATTGCTGAATTAAAATTTTTTTGAGCCCCTAAGCCATATAGGAGATTGAAATTCATTATCAAGTCACACACATACAGAAACACACACACAGAATTGTGTGCAGCCTTCTCTCATCATTTTTATGCCTACTCAAATTTGAGAACTACTGTGCCAAAGGAAGAACTGAAAAGAAAGTCTATATGCAGATGTCTGGACTGTTGAATCATCCTGCCTTTCAGATAAGATCAAATCCCCCCCCCCCCCCCCCCCCCCCGGTGTGAATGGCGGATGGTGAGAGTTCTCAAGTGTTCCTGCTTGCCTGCAGGGTTTACTCTATTTGGTTGTAATAATAAGCCTCTCTACCTTAATACATGCTAATAGATGTATGTGATGTTTTGAGGATTAAATGAAACAGTGATGGCATCTTTCTTGAGGGTTAGTTTGGAAAAAGAGTACGTAAGTTGCAGGTACTGTATGACACAGCTTCATGTATGTGATCTTGTCAGGGCGGTTAACCTCATCATGCCTCAGTCATCTTATCTGCAGTATGATGTTTGGAATAAAACCTACTTAAGGGAGCTGTGGACACATAACGATAATGCAGGAAGAGCTGTTAGCAGACAGGTAGCAAAAAATTAAAAGGCGGTAACTCTTCCTAGGATGACCAGAAAGTGTTGTTGTTGCGATGATTATTATTTTATGCTCTATGACATCGGACATGTTACCAAATCTTTCTGTGCTTTAGTCATCTCATCTGTCAAAAGGGAGCAAGAGGGCTTCCCTGGTGGCGCAGTGGTTGAGAATCTGCCTGCCGATGCAGGGGACACGGGTTCGAGCCCTGGTCTGGGAGGATCCCACATGCCGCGGAGCAACTGGGCCCGTGAGCCACAACTACTGAGCCTGCGCATCTGGAGCCTGTGCTCCGCAACAAGAGAGGCCGCGATAGTGAGAGGCCCGTGCACCACGATGAAGAGTGGCCCCCGCTTGCCACAACTAGAGAAAGCCATCGCACAGAAACAAAGACCCAACACAGCAAAAACTAATTAATTAATTAATAAACTCCTACCCCCAACATCTTCTTCAAAAAAACAAAAGGGAGCAAGATATCTTTTCCTACTACTTCGAACAGCAGCAGAAGGGACAAATAGAGACAAGGAGTTTGAAAAGCATCAAAGACTGTACATGTAGAAGGTGAAAACAGAATAATAAAACGTAATATTCAAATCCCAAGGAATCCCAATTTCAGAGATGTTACAAAACAATGTGTTCTTAAGAACAAGATGTGTGGCTGGACAGAGATATTGTTGGGACCCCAGTGACATCGGAGATGGTTGATTGAACATGGCCCATCCCCAGACCTGGAGAAACATCTTAAAGTGCCTGCTCTCTGGAAGGGGGTATGGAAGCCTCGCCATTGAGTGCATGGGTATGTATGTCATTCCTGACAAATGCTGCCATTATGAAATAGACATAAATGTAGAGGCCTTACACTCAAGTGGCAAGAAAAACTTTTTTACTACAACTGCATTAAATTCTTATTATAAGCACCTGTGCCATTGGATGACAGAACTTAACTGGAGTCAAATCAGGGAATCTGGGTCAATTCAGCCTCCTGGGATTGTGTCCAAGGATTTGGAGGTCATATGTGGTCCTTATGACCTTGTGTCTATACTGACTCCTGCAGGGATGTGCAGTTTCCCTTCTGATCTCTGATTGAAGGCTATTTTGGAACTGCTAGTACTTTGCTAGTGATGTTTCCGACCCCTTTGCTTAGTTATAGCACATAAGTGTTTCTGGTCTTCTGCTCCTGCAACATGGGCTGGAAGAAGGGGAGTTTTTCCACAAGGCACTGGAACAGAAGATTCCTCTGCTCTCAAACTCTCCTGAAGAATTAATTTACATGTTGCCTCCTGCTTCACCCTACCAGCGGCCAAGGACGCAGCCCAGCAAGTAGCAGCTGGGAAGCAGAACACAGAGCTGCTCAAACACGCCGATGCCGAAGTATCTAGGATGGCTCCTTCTTTCACTGTCCCACAACACACACACACACACACACACACACACACACACACACACACACGCACACAAAAGCCTCTCAATCCCCAGGGATCCTTATCTATTGGGTAAAGGGAAGTGGAGAGCAGAGGTGAAATGTCTCTGGCCTATCACATTCAGAAGAACTGAAGCGACTTCTTAAAATGCTAGGGTGTCTGCTTTTGAAATCCCCAAAGCAAGACTTCGATTCCTTGGTCTGCTTTCTACTCCAGGCAGGACAAGGGATGCCTCTTACAGAATGGGGCTGTGGGGAGACACAGCAAAAGAAGATCCCCCGCAAGGAGTGAGGGACCCACTGCTCATATTTCAAAGACTGTTTAAAAACATCACCCACCATCGATGATTCCTGAGGCAGTAAGCCATGATACTTTGCCAACAATCTATACGGCTGGACGAGGACCAGTGAGTTGCTTTGGTCCCTTTATGACCATGTCAATAGTTTGCCTCATGAGGACTGAGAACTGGTGAGTCCAGGTTCGACTGTCTCTTGAATCGTTGACTATTCCCAACTGAACTAACTGGTTTTTTTTCCCAATCACCTCCTATTCTGGTACAGTCTTAAAGGAGGTGAAAGATAGTTCTTTATGCTTTGCCATTCTTGAGCAGGTTTTTCATTATGTAAAAAGCAATATAATTTAGAGAAAAACAACTCAATGTGTGAAATGGTAAAATACGTAATTCTGAAGTCCCTCGAAGGCTCCGGTTGGGGTCTGCAGATTCCATCTTCGTGCAGAATATAAATACGTGTGCCCAGGTTAGAGGAGGGCTGCCGAAAAGCAGGCTGTCTCTTTCTCACCCTCCATGTCATCTGCCCCGCCAAGAATACCCATTTGGCAAATGTCCATGCGAGCTCCCCACTCCCAGACGCCACAGCTCTCCCTGGGCTGCTTTCAGAGCCTCTGGTGCGTGACCCCACTCCATCTCTGACCCTCTCCAAGTGTGATGTTCATTCTGTAGCCAAGAGGATATTTTGAAAATGCGACACAATCACTCACCTCCTTTAGAACTCCTACCTTGACTTAAAATTCTTCAGCGGCTTCCTGGGTGTCTTATAGGACTTACCAACCACACCATAGTCTACTTTTCCATTTCTGAACTCTTTTATTTATTCATTCAGTAATCATTCATTAAATACATACTCTGGCCAGAGATCCTGTGCTTCTACCTTATGTAAATGGGATCGATGTGATTTAAATAATCGCACAGATAAATTATCAGCTGTGGTAAATATTATGGAAGGAAGACTCTCAGGGTGACAGAGGAGCTAGACGTCATCTGGACCTTCAAGGCAGGCTTCGCTGTGACTTTTAATACTTGGGAAAATTGTCGTCAGCTTTTAGTACCTTGCTACTTAATTTTGACTTTTCAAAGGAGTCTATTTAAGAATTTCTGATGTTCCTCTCCCCATAAAGATCTGAGAGGCATTGACTATGTCGGCTGGATTTACGGGAAGAGCACCTAAGAGCCTCAAAAGAAAAGCAGAAGAATAAAAAAGAGAAAGGGAAGGAAAGGAAAAGGGAAGTGTGTAGAGTGTCAGATTTACTGCTCAGGGAAGCATCAGGAGCCATTTTATTATTATAATTATTATTATAGTCTCATTTTGTTATTATTTAACTACTACACAAAAGAGAAGAACCTCTAATCCTCTGTGGAATAATGCATTCATCCTCATTAGTCATCATTCAGGTGGGTATGCTTTCTCTGCGCCATGAGAAGCACGAAGGGATAACTGCCCAAGAAGGATAGATGCGTTATCTCATAGTTCACCTACTCTGGAATACCTAATGGGCTGCACTGGGAGTATATGTTGTTTATCATCCCTGGAAGGGGCAAGAGGGTTCCTGTTAGAGGCTGCTAGACCATGAGTGATTGATGGTGCATTTTGCCCCTCAACTGATGGGGGAGGCAGCCCCGTGGGTAGAATTCCATCTGTCCCATATGCAGCCCTTTAATTAATGATTTATCTTACTATCTTCCTTCCTGAAAGGAAAAAAAAAAAGATTTTACTTCTATCAGTAAAACTATCATCCGCTGAATAGGATCATTATCTAAATCCCAGTGACAAGTTGATGGGGAGCATTTTGGGGAAGGGAAACCCAAGAGGAAGACAGGCTAGCAAAATCCCTTGCTTCCTGAAGGAAACATTCGTAGGTGTTTCCTAATCCTGCCTAGCAAAGGTCAGTTTCCATACACACACACACACACACACACACACACACACACACACACACACACACACACACACACACACACACACACACACACACACACACACGTGTCCATATAGTAAGAGAGGAAATGTAAAGAGACTCCACTGGATGAGGGAAGTCATTAATCCAGTGGCTTGGCAGTTAGACGATTGAAAAAAGATGACTTCTTATTAACATGCAATTGTCACCATGTTAATAATGAAATATTGATCTGTTCCTGCTTAATGAAAATCAACTTATCCTAATTTACCCCTGGAAAGAAGACCACTTGGGGCCTCATTCCAACATCTTTGCACTGTTCATCTGTGTATTTTTCAGTTGTATTTATTTGTTTTAGTCCTTACAGCTGAGAACCAGGGAGGGAGAAGAGAACAATTGATACCAGATCAACCAAATTTATTTTCCTTTTCGTCCTTCTTTGAAATTCAGTTATCTGATTTAGCAAGAAAAACCTTTGTGGAGACCTTATAACATAATGGATTTTGGTGATTTTATGATTAAATGATTACAATCTTTGTCAATAAAAATGCTGTTATATTAGAAATGCAAAATCTTAGAAAATCACTAACAGTCCTAATCTATAGCTCGATTTATAGCTATTTACAACCACATACACATTGCAATAAGGGCTGGATTCTCTTCACAAGATTTATCGGTCTGAATTGTGGAGAACAGTTTTACACAGAGAAGCTCTGTCTAATAGCCTATCTTAATTAGCTGCCAATTTTGTGGATTATTTCTGTTTTATAGTCACAGTTTTTCTACTCATTTATTTACCTGTGATTTTGAAATTATCTGTGAAGCAATCTCTTTTGGATAATATGGAAACCAGCCAGTGACTATTACCTTTTAAAAATGTAGATCATTTTCATTTACAATTTAAAATGTAAATACTTTAAGGTCAGGCCTCCGTGAAAAGAATAATTCACAAGTTGCTACATTGTTCATTCACACTTGTACATTTATTACCCAAAGGCACACACAGAGTTGTGTGTATGTATGTGTATGTGTGTTTACCAACGTGGTGGCTTTTATTACTTCTGTTAGGTGATGTTGCAGGGAGGTTCACATAAACATTTATATAGGTTTTAGAAAACAGTTGTTACTGAGGAAGAACCTTTTTCTGTTTACACAAAATCAGAACAAAGAAACATTGCTACAGTTTCCGGTAATTGACATGTGGGCGTGTTTTTCAAGTCACTGACTGGAAGAAGTGTCTGAGATTTATTTTTGACAGGACTTAAATTACTGGT
The DNA here is from genome assembly GCF_011762595.2 of Tursiops truncatus. NCBI lineage: Eukaryota > Metazoa > Chordata > Mammalia > Artiodactyla > Delphinidae > Tursiops > Tursiops truncatus. Next base: position 77,527,627 of record NC_047048.1, read on the forward strand.
AGCCAGACACATTTTTGAACAATTACTAGACACTGAGGTGTTTAAAGTAATGGGTACTGTTTGTCGGAGGGATGGGGAAGTTTCGAAACCCTTAGAACAAAACCATTTTCCAATCGATTAGTAAGATGCTAACACATTTAAATTACTAAATAGCACATACCTACTTGACTTCTCACATGATAGTTTTTTCTCGGAATAAAAGTCGTACTTAAAGAGAAAAATCCCTCCATTTGATGAATTGGTGAATCCTGGGAATTCAAGAGAGGAACGGGCCTCTTTGCTCACTGTCAGTTTTCTTCCCGCCTCTAGTGCTTTCAGATCAGTCCCCGAAGTACACAGAGCAGAGAGCGTTGTCCTGCTTTGTTTCAAATGTCTCAGAAACTAGGGCTTCATGTTCATTAATTAGTGACTATCTTTCAGGAGCTTCTAGACATTGTTTAAGCAGCCATCTGAACTCCGACTGGAAAATTAAAATTCACAATTCGGGACATGCTCGTGTCCCCAAAAGATAAAGCATCTACGGCTGCCTTAATTGGCAGTTCATCAATGTTTCAGGTTATCCAAAAAGTCAAAGCAGTCGTTTCCTCCCCCTTCTTCCTGTTAGTGCATCTGATGAAAATTAAAGGATTGTAGGGTTTCCAGTCCTTTTGTTGTTACCGTGTCTTGAAAAGAAGGGCAGGCTTTGGGGGCGGGGTCTGTCTCATGGACTTACCTGTTCTTGTCATTCTTAAAGGTGCAGGTCAGGAAAACCTAGAGCTTGCTTCTTGATCCAACACTGGTGATATGGGTTTTATCAGCTCTCCAAGATCTTTTTTCTCTCCCCTGGGTCCAAAGACATCCATGAAGTCATGTCCTCTAACAACTCCTAAAGAATTATTCGGTACTGAATGTATCTCTCTTTCAAAACCAAACCAAAACAAAACAAAAAAAACACCAAAAATCCCTTTTACCTTTTTTTATTGGAGACACAAAGAACCTTGCACTTGCCAGGGTCTAGAGCATTTGTTCTCAACCTGGGGTGATTCAGCCCACTCTCCCTAGGGACACCTGGCAATTTCTGAAGATATTTTCAGTTTTCACAATTGGGGCGTTGCTACTGGCTTCTAGCGGGAAGAGGCCAGGGCCGCTGCTAAACATCCTACAATACACAGGACGGCCCCCATGACAGAGAATTATCTGACCCCAAATGTCCACGGTGCTGAGGTCGAGCAACTCTGGTGGAGACTAATGAGGTAATAATGCCGGTTCACGAATGTTCTGTGCTTCCACGGTGCTGTGGTTGCTGGGGACTTTTTTCCCCTGACCTACACATCCATGTCAAGAAGTATCAAGAATGCTAGGCTGGTTTGACACAGAGGTAGTTCAGGAAGTCATTTTCCTTCTAGTTAGATTGAGGACATATCTTTAAAGTTACACAGCCCATGTTCCCAGCTGCTTTAAAAGAACATGATGTGCAAATAAATATGGGTAAAAGAGCATCTTCAGTGCAGACAACAGCATAATAATGATGTAGCAATATTGATTACCACATTGGGGGAGGGGTGGGTACTGCTATGTGCCAGTCTTAGAAATAAGCCCTTTATCAGTGTTATTTTATTGGTGCTCACAGGAACTCTGTGAGGTGGTATTACTAGGAGGAGACCTGAGTTCTATAGGAGTTATTTCTAGATGCTGGAATATTAGATGATTTTTAAACTTTCTTCTTTAAAATTTTCTTTATTACTTAAATACAGTAAGTATGAGTCTTTTTTTTTTTTTTTTTTTTTTTTTTTTTTTTTGCGGTACGCGGGCCTCTCACTGCTGTGACCTCTCCCGTTGTGGAGCACAGGCTCCGGACGCGCAGGCTCAGCGGCCATGGCTCACGGGCCCAGCCGCTCCGCGGCATGTGGGATCTTCCCCGACCGGGGCACGAACCCGTGTCCCCTGCATCGGCAGGCGGACTCTCAACCACTGCGCCACCAGGGAAGCCCCAGTATGAGTCATTTTTAACAATGAGATATTATTTTTTAAAAGGAAGAGGGTGATATGGGATGAGCTAATGGATGCTTTTCAACAGCCCAGGAAAACAGTTTTGATAGTTAAAAAGAGTGCTTCCCATCTTCTATTAACTCTGTTCTGCCAAGTTAAAAAAAAAGGTTGGTCTGTTTTCAGTTTGGGGTATAGGTTGATTGATGTAACTTTCATTGTGAAATATGTATGTTTAATTATAGTTTTCCGCTGACCTCAGTGTTTGTTACTTTCACTATACATTAGCTAACAGTAGAGGCCATTTATCATAAGGATTGGTTACAGGATTTCTCTGGGCCATGATTTTACTACAGACAATGGGATTTCCAATGAAATGTGAGACGCTTTTCCAAATTTTAAGGAATCTGCACGCGGTCTGGCTGCAGAGACAAGAAATGAAGGGGTGATCTCTGCCTTACCAGTCTTGGTTCATAAGTGACATGTGCATAACTTTTCTTACCTTCATAATGGTCTTGGTAAATTCTTATGCATCTTTTTAAACCCCTGATCAAATGTCACCTCCTCAACGGATCTCTCCTTGACTACTCCTTGTGAAGTTAAGTGCTTTCTCCTTTGATTTAAATGTTTCCTTTTTTTTTTTTCAGTGTCTCAATGTACTCAGATACAAAAGTTATCACATTGCTGAAATTATGTCCTTCCTACTGGTCTTTGACTTTCCATAGGGCAGGGGACAGGATTTATCGGTCTGTGGGTCCCCGAGTCTTCTCATAGTACCTCAATTACTCACCAGGAAATGATCTGGCCAGAAAACAAGTCAGAAGGAGATGGGTGTGGTGTGAAATGTAAAAATCAGACAAACGTGTAAAAGGTATAGGCAAGAGTGAGTTTGACAAAGCTTAGGTTTTTTTGGAAAGTTCAAATATACACTGACTAAACAGCCGGACAAAACTCGCATGACAATGAAGAAAGAAAAGAAAATAGCGATTGTTGTGTCTGAGTTTCAGGGACTTATAATAAAAGGAATATTCAAATTCAGAAAAGGCTTCATGGGAAATATAGGTATTAGTAATTTTTGTAACCAACAAATTAGGGCACATGTATTCTTTGCCAGAGAAGGTGCTGAAGGTATAAGCATGTGTGTTACTCCTTTATCGACAGAGGTAGGTGTTATTAGTCCCATTGTACAGATGAAGCAGCCGAGGTTTAGGGAAGCAAACGACTGGTCTGAAGTTACATAGCTCGCCGGTCGGAGCCCCAGTCTCTCCCAAGGTATTTGGCCTTGAAGGTCAATGTTCCTCCCACTCAACCCCAGCTGTTTCATGTCTTCTTTTGTCACTGGCGTTTCCTCCATGTGGAAAGCTTTGAAAAGGCTCCAGTCACATTCTGAAATTCCTTGACAAAAAACTGAATGTCATCCAAAGAATAGTTTAGGATTTAAACATCCCTGTCAATCCTGGCTGTGATCACCAGGAGATTTTTATCCCAACAATAGATCACACTGTGATGTGCTTGGCCTGAAGGGCCCTGGGTTGTTGTAATGAGTAGGATTGGAATCTACTGAGTAATGCAAATAAATAAAAAAAGACAGGTAGTCTCAGACTTTCATTATTGCCTCCTTTGCAGTCAGGCTCATGGACTGCTCTAACCAAAACATGTCCCTTTTTACTATTTTAACCGTCTGTGCAGTGGGGATGAGAGAGTTGGGGTCTTTATCCAGATGATCTTCTAATCATTTCAGTGATTAATGTAACTGTTGAGCACATAAGTGACTGGAGCTGAAGTAGTCAAATAAGGATACCAAGGAGATTTGCAGTCAGGTGATGGAAGCGTCATGTGCCAAGCTAACAAAAGAGGTCTAACGACAAGTCCAGGTACTAGTTTCTGACATAAATAACTGTGGGTAGAAAGGGAGAGGGGGCATAGCAAGTGCAAAGGCCCTGGGTGGGAATGGGTTTGGGCAGGGCGTTCTAGAAACAGAAAGCAAGCCTAATGTGTCTGGGGAGAATAAAGCAAGTCAACGCATGATAAGATATGAGACTGAGGATGGAGGCAGGAGAAGGGTGGCCAACTGCCCCAGATTGCCAGGGCGCTGGGAGGGTTCTTGGGATATGGGGCTTTCAGTTTTAAGATTGGGAGCATCCTGGGCAAACTGGGACAAGGTGGTTACCCTATGCAGGAACCAAGCTACAGCAGCCTAGGCAGACCATGGGGAGGAGCTTGGGCAGTGAGAGAGTGTGGATGTGTTTCAAGCAGGTAAATCCTCAAGACCCTTTTGCACGGAGTCGGAAACACCGGTGCTGTGTTTTTTGGCATGTCACCCAACACCCTCTTGACCTTAGTTTCCTCATTTGCAGCAAGAGGTGGTTATACCAGATGATACTCAAGATTCCTTTCGACTCTGAGACCCTGTGACATTTTCCACTTTGTTCTGTGGACAGGAAAGGACTATCAGGGGATTCTGAGCGAAGGAATAACACGATGAATTTTTTTAAGAAAGATTAGGCAGGCAGTAGTCTAGAAAATCAATTGCAGAAAAGAAAGATACAAAGAAGACCACTGAGCTATTATAACAATCTAGTCAAGAGCTGAGGAGAGCATAGACCAGGGCAGGGGCAGAAAGGATGGTGGAGACAGGAAGGAAGGATGGAGTGATAGTAACAAGAAAAATTGCAGGACTTGGTGGCTAATTGCATATGGCTGGTAATGGAGTTGATGAAGTATGATTTCGTTCAGTTATCCTTTTATTCAACTTACTGGGCGCATGTCCACGTGCCAGACACTGAGGATGTGGAGATGAGTGAGTCCTTGACTTCATGGAGCTCACAGTCTAGTGGAGAAAACCAGTATCAGGTTGCACGTTCCAGGTGTGCTTAGTGCTGTGCAATGAACGTGAGGATGCTGTACAAGCAATGGATGAAGGGAGAGAGGGCAGGGAGAACGCAGACTAGAAATGGAGAAGGCTCACTGAGACGAGCAATATTAAAGCTCACAACTGAAAAGTTAGCAGTGAATTAGGTTGATGGTGGGAGCGGGGGAGACCAGGATAGAGCAAAAGCCATGGAGAAGAACATCTTAGACACCAGTATTTGCCAAGGACGTGATGCAGAAAAATGTTGGCACATTTGATGGACTTAGAAAAGCCCAGTGTGGTTGAGGACGAGACAGAGGATCCTAAAAGGTTGAAAAGGGTCAAATTATAAAAGACAAACCCGGGCTTCCCTGGTGGCGCAGTGGTTAAGAGTCCGCCTGCCAATGCAGGGCACACGGGTTTGTGCCCCAGTCCGGGAAGATCCCACGTGCCGCGGAGTGGCTGGGCCCGTGAGCCATGGCCGCTGAGCCTGCGCATTCGGAGCCTGTGCTCCGCAACGGGAGAGGCCACAGCAGTGAGAGGCCCGTGTACCTCAAAAAAAAAAAAAAAAAACAAACAGACAGAAACCCATTTTGGACACAATTCTGAGAGCAATGGGAAGTCATTAAAGCAAATGTTATAAACAGTACCCCCTGTACTACTTCTGAGTTTTGAATATTTGTATCAAGGAGAGTAATGGTACTCCTGAGAGATCTGGGGCTTAGAGGTGAGTGGACAGGTAGATTTTGGTGGAAAGGCAGGAGAGGAGAAAGGAATAATGTGACCAAATGGAAATAATCCCTAGGGTACTGAAGGTGCGGAACCATGAGCTTGGCAGAAAGATCAGTGGTAAAAATAGTGCCCTAAGGGTCGTCTATCCATTGAACATATGAGAACGAATGAGCCCTGTGAGAAGGAGGAATTAGAGAGAGAAGAAAGATGGACACGGGCAGAGCCTTGGGACCTGTCCGCATTTGGGGGCTGATCTAGCATGATCCAGAGATGGAAAAGCCAATCAGAATGGAGGAGAACTCAGGAGTTTGGATACATGGAAGCCAAGAACGAGTCGCTAAGAAGGGGAGGTGGAGGCATCAAACGCTAAACAAAAGTCAAAGAAAAACAAAGCCTGACTAAAGGTCAGTGCATGTGGCAATTCATAGATCATTTGTTATCTCTGAAGAAGGAGGTTAGTGACTAATGTTTGGATTACACCACTTTGGACAAAATGAATAACGAATTTCCTGATATTCACTTGCAAAAATGCAATGGAAATTGGCTGCTCGCTCTCCTGGTCTTTTCTGAAATTTCTCAAATTTGCAAACACTCTAATCTCGTCTGAGTACTGCAGCAGAAAATTGAAATGCGCTCTGTGTACAATGCGAGTGCGTTTTAGTTAGCCAACCCTTACCTTTCCGATGTTTGGAATGTCAACGTCTCTGACTTCCTGAATGCCTAGGCTTAGAGTTCACAGGACCGCTTCAGGGAGTCCAGCCATGGGGGGGAAGGGAGAACGAAGCGAGAAGGGCTTATATCAATCACTAATCCAACTTTATACTGCACAATCCACGTGCTCGTATTCACAAAGAGGCGTTTCTATAAACCAGAGATCTAAACCCCAGATCTAAAAACATGTGCGGAAAGAGCTTTGCTATGAGGGAGATTACTCAAAATCAGGACTATCATGTGGATTTAAGCACTTCATTTCAGTGGCATCAATTCCTAGGCTTTTTTTTTTTTTTTTTGCGGTACGCGGGCCTCTCACCGCTGTGGCCTCTCCCGTTGCGGAGCACAGGCTCTGGACGCGCAGGCTCAGCGGCCATGGCTCACGGGCCCAGCCGCTCCGCGGCATGTGGGATCTTCCCGGACCGGGGCACGAACCCGCATCCCCTGAATCGGCAGGCGAACTCTCAACCACTGTGCCACCAGGGAAGCCCCCACTGGGCATTTTTTAAACTTAAAATTTCAAGTAATACTTGTTCATTGTAAAGAAGTTTGCCAAGTCCAGGAAACTATAATATGCCTGACACATAACTAAGTGCACATTAAATATTTCATGAATGAATGAATGAATGAAAAGAAATGGTATAAAATAACAGTGGATTAGAGGGACTCTGTCATATTCAGGATTTTGTAGGCCACGTTAACAACATTATATTTGGTCTCTGAGCGTTGGGAAGTTATAGGTTTTTAATCGGGATTATATAAACAAATTATCTTAAAAAATATTACTCTGGCTACATTGTGCTGGATGCATTGCAGTGTGATGTGGCTGAATACGAACATGCTAGTGAGGAAGCCAGTGCGGTGAGAAGGTGGGGGAATGAAGGATAGCCTGGACTAGGCTATTGGCAGTAGAGAGAGAGAGCAGTGAGTGGATGGAAATACATTTTAGGTAAGACCAATAGAACTTGGGTACTTTTTCAACGAATGGGAGACTGCGAATGATGGAGGGGGAACTGCTAAGTGTGAGATAATTGTGAGAAGCTCAAGAGATATGGAGAGCGCCATTGAGTGCTCACCAAGATCTCAGTTGGGTACCTGGATGTATCAACTTGAATGTCCTAGCAAATAGGACGTGATAGATGCCATGGCAGAGGGCAAGCTTATCTAGAGAGAGAGCGTAAAAGCCCTGAGGAAGGCCCATCTTTAAAGCGGTAAGGAGAAGGAACCCACCAAAAGACACAGAATGAGCTTTCAGAGAGCTTGGAAGAAAATCAAGATGGGCTGATTTTGCAGGTAGGAGACAAAGAGAAGAGAGTGTTTCAAGAGGGAAGAAGTGGTAAATTCTGCCAGGAGCTCAGAAGGTGCAGGCTGAAAAGGTGCCCGCTGGACTCGGCAACGTGGAGCTCTGAGGTGAACTTAGCCAAAGCATTCTCAGCAGACCAATGGGAGGAGAAGTCAGACTGGGTGGGTAGATAAATAAATGGGAAGTGAGACCTAAGGACAGCAGTGTGGGCATCTCCCATGGGTTGCCAGACAGTAGTGCATCTTAGTGTTACAGTGACAGAACAGTTTTGTTTATCCAGGACTCAAAAAAGAAATATCAGGGATGCAAAGTGTCCAAGTGTTCTGCTGCCAAGTTTGGTCAGTGCCAGGCGCTACTGCAAACAGCTGGATCACGTGCCATCTGCCTAACAATGCAAGTATCATCCGGGCCCATACTGGCAAGAAAGTGATGATAATGAGCTCAACAAAAAGTACAACTTGCTGAGTGCTGACTCTGTGCCCTGTACCCTGCGAATCACCTGCCCGCTATCTCTCATTGAATTCTCACAACCGCGCCCAGAAAGAGTTTTATTAACCCCTTGTTACAGAAGGGAGAACTGAGGCCTACAGAGGTTGAATCTCGTGTCCAAGAACACACAGCCGGGAGGGGGATCATGCTTCCGATCGGTCTGGTTCCAAAGCCCAGGTCAACCCTTAGCTAATACAGTGTCTTCTAGTTGGGGCTGCCCAGTGAAAACTTATTGCTACTTAACTGGAAATCTGACTGCATTTCCAAACTTGTTCTGCTTACCTAACTTGAGAAGAAACATCAAGACTTGAAAAGCAATTACATAGAATAATTTTAATCTTAAGCAAGTTAATATATCCAGAGCTCTTATAGTGCCAGACGTAGAGAGCCTTGTGTAGGTGTTACCTATTATTACTAAAAGGCTCTGGAGATAAATCGGTCTGTCCTTCTCCAGGGCTAATCAAACATTATGAATAGCAACACCAATTTTTTCCCCCAAGGGCAGCTAAATTCTTGCTTCTTGCAGAGTAGTTTTCAGCTCCTACTGAAGGAAAAGGATGGTGTTTCCTGGCTTTGTTCTTAAACTCTTTACAGGAAACACTATTGTTGTAGGCAAGGACAAAGGTACAATGTGAAAACATTTAACAAACGCATCTATTCACATTGTAGGAGAGCCCTTTAGAGTCATATCACGTTTGCTGATCTAGAGCAGTAAAGAGATTGGCCACCTGGCTAAGTATGCCCACTATGAGTCTGGGATTGAATTTGACCCCAGTTTAATTGAAGTAGCCGTGGAAACCAAAGCATAATGACACTTCTGGAGTACCTACTATGTGTTTACCAACATTCGCTTGTGTAATCCTTATAATACAGTGCATTCTGCTATAATGCTTCTGAGAATAAGACTTTGTTCCACCATGACTGATACATTTTGAGCATTATATGGGTTTTGCATTTGTGTATGTTTGACGTCACCTGTGTGAAACGCTAGGTGAACACAGAAAACTACACATCTCTGAATCAAGCCAGGTAGAGATACACAAAAGGCAAACATGCACCCACCTCAAACACCTACCACCTACCAGCTAGCCAGGTGTGTTACAAGCTACACCCATCAATGTCTGGTGTTACAACTTTCTACTGGATTTCAGATAACCCACCACCTGCCACTTCACAATAACTCACGGCGGCAACCCTGCTAGCATCCACTTCTATAAATCCTTTTCAAGGTAAAATGCCATACCTATTGTAATATTTATGTATTTTTAACGGCTTAATGTGTAAAGAAGTGCTATCATTTTTATTAGGTGCCTGTCTTTTCTTATTATTTGTTACTGACGTTAAGTGCTGTGCTCCAAAGTCCATTTTGTTCCCCACAAGCTCTGTGCTTTTTATTGTGCGATCTGGAATAGCATGGCTCCTTTTAGAAACACACATATGCCATAAAGCAAAACTGACTTTACATAAGAATGGAGCAAATATTATTGTGCTTATTCCTTATTCCACAAATAATAAGAAAACGAGATGAACAACTTACCCAAGGTCACCCATTACTGACTCCACGTTTGTCTAATTCCATCACCCCCTTATCTACCACCGTCTTCTCTCACCTCCCCTAACACCTCTAGACAATCTCCAAGCACATTGAAGTGGACAGTCGTTGCAAACCAGCTTCAACGTTATGAAAATAAAACTTTTCCAGAAAGACCTTATTTCAAGGTGATCCACACAGGTATTTGAATCCTTTATGTATTTTAAAAATCAAGTAGGTAATCTCCTTTGTACATACTAAACATGTCCCATTCTGTTCACACGTTAATAAATTTTTCTCATTTGTGAGAGTTGCTGAATAGAACAAGCGAATTGTTTTACCCAGTAGGTGGTAGAGCAATAATGAAGCAGCCTAGTGATTAAGTAGAGTTGGAGCCTCTCATCTTTCTCACTGAGTGGGAGGCACCATTAGTAGTAAAAGTAATTACCTGTGTAGAACACGCTGATTGCATCAAGTACCTACTATATGCCACTAAGATAGTCATCTCAATTTTAGAGCTTCTTAAGAGATCTTCATTTGATGTTAATTTTACATTTTTAGCAAAAGTACATTAGTTTTGGAAAACATTGTGTTAGCTGGACTAACTCATTTTTTAAACCTCTTAAAGGACTTCTTGGGCCAGGGTTATTCCTTCATACGTGGCCTTTCCTCAAAATAGCAGTTCCAAAGAGTACACCGAACAAATCTGAAATGATAAGCTCTCTAAATGTTAAAGAATCTATTTGGCAAGAGTTGATTGTACCTGAGGTTGAAAAACCTGTGCTTTCATCTAGGCAGTCACCGAGTCCATTATGTAAACCTGGTGGGTACTTAAGGCAGTCATTCTTAAGAAATTGCCCATGCCAAATCTTGTTAAACGTTGTATTGGATTGTTTCGTTAAACTTCAAATTCTTCTCTGATAGAAATATTAGAAACTGTGTGCTTGATTGGACTGAGGCCAGGCCAGAGATCTTACATTTAGTGGTGTCAGCAAAGGAAGTTCAGAGGCCAGAGCGTGCTACCTGCAATTCCGGCTGGCGGGTAAAATGACCACAGGGTGCTCCCTAACCTTCCATCTGTAAAACCAACAGCTTAAACAGGTTTCCCATCTAAGTCCGAATTTCTGTATAGGCACACAGCTGAATTCCTTACCTCGCTTGCATTTACAGCGAGGAATCCGAGCAATAGCCCTGTAGTTAATTGCATACTATGCCTTTGTGTTTGTCAACCTGCCCCAAATGTATTTATCAACATTATATTTACTTGAGTAGCCCCCAGATATCACCTTCCCCAGGCAAGTAAGGAAGACATTAGTTGTAAGCTTGGCACATAGCATTTAGGCTTGTAATTTAAATATGCCTGCAAAAAATTATTTTGAAACCTCATATTTGGGTTGGTTTGGTCCATATGACCAAGGTTGGTGGCCCCTTATTCATTTTATCCACTGTCTTTTCATTGCTGCCCATATCGGAAAACCCAAAGAGGACTATCAGATGTGATAAGGTTACCTGATGAAAAGAACAAACGGGTTTCAAAGTCAGAAGTCCAGGTTCAAATCCTGTTCCTGTCATTTTTATCAGCTGTGAGACATTAGGCAAATTACTTAGCTGATGGAAGAGTCCGTTTCCTCATCTGTAAATTGGGCACAACAATAGTGCTTGCTTCATAAGATTGTTATGAAGACTAAAGTCAAATGAGACAGTATGGAATTTTTTTTTTTTTTTTTTTTTTTTTTGCGTTATGCGGGCCTCTCACTGCTGTGGCCTCTCCCGTTGCAGAGCACAGGCTCCAGACGCACAGGCTCAGTGGCCATGGCTCACGGGCCCAGCCGCTCCGCGGCATGTGGGATCCTCCCGTACCGGGGCACGAGCCCATGTCCCCTGCATCGGCAGGCGGACCCTCAACCACTGCGCTACCAGGGAAGCCCCCAGTATGGAATTTTGTTTCTTTTTTGTATTGGAAGGAATCATAAAAACCTCCCCTTTGCAGTTACCCTTAAGAAGAAAGAATAGGGACCTCCCTGGTGGCACAGTGGTTAAGAACCCACCTGCCAATGCAGGGGACAGGGGTTCCAGCCCTGGTCCGGGAAGATCCCACATGCCGCGGAGCAACTAAGCCCGTACACCACAACTACTGAGCCTGCGCTCTAGAGCCCACGAGCCACAACTACTGAGCCTGAGTGCTGCAACTCCTGTAGCCCACGTGCCTAGAGCCCATGCTCCGCAACAAAAAAAGCCACTGCAATGAGAAGCCCACGCACCACAACGAAGAGTAGCTGCAGAGCCATGCCCATTCTTGAGTTAGGGCTCCATAAATTCTTCTTCAGCGGCCCAAGCAATTCCCAGTGTAAGACTGAATCTGCAGTGGTGGGAATTCAGAAACCCCAGCTACAGGATTGAATCACAAGGCAGGCAGATCTTCACAAGGGCCTCTCCCTTCGTTTCTCTGGCTAAAATGCACCTAACCAGGTGCCTCCAAAGGCCTAGGGTCATCTTGCACGTGGCCCAGGCTCATGTCCTAGTCAGTTTGGGCTGCTCTAACAAATAACCAGGAACAGAGCAGCTTATCAACAGCAGACATTTATTTCTCACTGTTCTGGAGGCTGTAAGTCCAAGATCATGGTGCTGGCATGGCTGGGTTCTGGTGAGAGCCCTCTTCCGGGGTGCAGGCAGCCAACTTCTTGCTGTGTCCTCACATGGTGGAAAGAGGGTGAGCCAGCCTCTGTGGCCTCTTCTTACAAGGGCACCAATCCCATCATAAGAGCTCCACCCTCATGATTGAATCATCTCCCAAAGACCCCACCTCCAAATACCATCACATTGGGGATCAGATTTCAACATATGCATTTGAGGGACACATTCAGTCCATGACACTTTGTCTCCAGCTCTTTATCCTAACCTCTCAGTCCAGCACCAATATCCTTGCAGGGAGACCAGGTCTTCTAGTCTCTTGGTATCTCAGTGGTGGTTGGGCAGTGGTGGGTGCCTACAGCTTGTCTCAGTCAAGGGTCTTTGGATAATAAGAAAGAATAACCCACCTCAAAGGAACATGATTAATAACAACTAACAAAGGAGAGTAGGAATGTATGGGGAGGGAGCATAGACCAGGGAACTGAAGGGAAGATTGAACTGGGCACCATGGTGGGTAGAGCCCAGTTTATCTCCGTGGGTCTTGCCTCTGTAGATCTTCAGTTCCTTCCGTCATCCTCTCATTCTCTCAAGATTGCCATCTGTTCATTCAAGCTCTTGGACCTCTCCTTACCAAAGGTTTGGCTCTCTCTGGGTAGTCTACTTTTAGTCCAATTGTCTATGGTTAAGGTGGAGTCTGTTGGGCCTTAGAAGAAGGTGGTTTTGGAGAAAGGAAAGCATGGCCTGAACAGATTATCCTCAAATAGGTGCACTATACTGATCCTTTACAAGTGGTTGTTGGACAAATTTGCTTTCAGGAACAATGGATTATAGGGCAAATGAATTGCCCCGAATGGCCTAGTCCATCCAGTAGGAGTGTGGAACAGCTCCATTCTCACAAGCAATTACCTACAGTCAGGCATTGCTTTGCGTGGTTCTGTGTTAACTGAAACTCATGTGTGTTGGTACTGTGTCCTCATTTTGCCCAGTTCCGTAGTCACTGAGATGCCATGTAAAGTGAGGGCTGCCTGTATTCAGTACTTATTTTGTAACAGTCCTTCTTCTAGGAGCTGGGGATATAACAGTGAAACAAATAATCAAATATTTCTGCCTGAGAATATTCCAGTATGGTAGAAAGAAAATAAATAAATAGATATATAGTGTGCTGGGTGGAGCATACTAAAGAGAAAACAAAGCAAGGAGGTGGTAGAGGGGGAGTCAGGGATCCGGGTGGAGGGTCAATGTGAGATACAATGCCCAGGGAGGGCTCTGATGAGAAAGGGACCTCTGAGTATACACAGAGGAAGTGAGAAAGCAAGCCATACGGATATCTGGAGGAAGAGGATTCGTGAGACCAGAGCCTCACATGGGCTAAACCTCATGTCCTTTCCTGAGAAATAGCTTCAAATGAATGAAGAGAAGAATTGAGCTCAGCTAGACGAGGGAAATTCTTTTATCCAAAATCAGGTGCTCTTCCAAGTAAACAAGTGGCTAAGGGATATTTCCACAAGATCCTTCAACTCCCCAGACGAAACCTGCACGTGTCCTACTTGAGTGTAGAGTTTTCCAAACACAGATAATTGCTTAGAAAGGTGGTTAGCTCACACCAGTCCTGGGACAGTCTCTACAGCCATTTACGAATTGCACATCTTGGATCCTTGACCCAAATTACTGATTCTTTTGTTCTGACATTTGACTCACTAGAATGTGGACTTCTTGATGAAGCCCTTAGTCTCCAGGTATTGACACAGTTTTTAAAGGTCATCAATTGAAGCTTTAATTACATCATAGTCCCCCCTCCCTCTGCTGAGTATACAGCCTAATTCATAAAGTGTTTCTGACTTGTGTCTCTTGTTTTTTTTTAATGATTTTTTGTTTCGCTTGGTTTTCTTTTTGAACTCAGTATAAATGCAATCTGCTTTTTTTAAAATTTATTTTGTGGCTGTGTTGGGTCTCCTACTGCACGTGGGCTTTCTCTAGTTGTGGCGATCAGCGGCTACTCTTCACTGGGGTGCACAGGCTTCTCATTGTGGTGGCTTCTCGTTGCAGAGCACGGGCTCTAGGTGCACGGGCTTCAGTAGTTGCAGCACGTGGGCTCAGTAGTTGCGGCACGTGGGCTCAGTGGTTGCGGTGCGTGGGCTCAGTAGTTGTGGCTCACGGGCTCTAGAGCGCAAACTCAGTAGTTGTGGCACACGAGCTTAGTTGCTCCACGGCATGTGGGATCTTCCCGGACCAGGGATCTAACCCGTGTCCCCTGCATTGGCAGGCAGATTCTTAACCACTGCACCGCCAGGGAAGTCCTGACTTGTGTCTCTTATAAATGAAGATTTCAGAACTGAAACTTACAAGGACCTACAGATCTCAATAAAGATCTTGGAAGGGACTTTCTCTTTTTGTTTTCTTACGAGTATTTTAATTACCTCTTCTGGCTATTTAGAGGGAAAATGTAGTAGGTCTATTGATTCAATGACTGGCAGACCTGAAATGACCATAACATATTATCATAGGATTGGCTTCACATCCCCATCTCTCCTGGCTAGATTTACCTGAGGACAGGTAACTCCCTTTGACAGTTGGCTCGGCTGAAGACTTTGTACCTGCCATTTTGATAATAGGCCACCTCAATAATTTTTGTTAAATTAAGCTCCAGGAAAAGGAACAGAATGCTTCTCTCCTCCAAGCTTTTTCTCAAGCTGTCCCCTCTGACTGGCATCACCTTTTAAAATTCACTTGGATTCCATCCGCTCTTGGAAGCATTTCACAACCCCATCTTCTCCAGCTGAATCAAGTTTCTGCCTCTTTTGTCTCATAAGATCCTGAACACAGTTCTGCTCTAGGCCTCATCACCTGTTTCTATAATCCCTTTGTTCTCTTACCTGTTTCCTACGGGACAGTGAGCTTCTTAAGGGTGTTGGCGGCACTGGGCCTTACTTTTGTTTTTTGTTTTGTTTTTAAATATTTATTTATTTAGGCTGCGCCAGGTCTTAGTTGCTGCATGAGGGATATTTGTTTAGTTGCAGCATGTGTGATCTTCAGTTGCGGCATGCAGGCTTCTTAGTTGCAGCATGCAGACTCTTAGTTGTGGCATGCATGCGGGATCTAGTTCCCCAACCAGGGATCAGGGAGCAGGGAGTGGGGAGCCTTACCCACTGGACCACCAGGGAAGTCCCTGAGCCTTACTTTGATTCATTTAAAGTTTTGATCGGGAACTTACTATGTGCCAGGCTCTGGATTAGACTCTGAGAATTCAGAAGTTTATAGAACAAACACATTTCTACCCTAATGGAGTTTACAGTCTGCTGGGGGTGGACAGACAGAGGGAAATTGCAATGACTAATTCTTTTGAGCCCTATGATGGAAAAATTCAAGGCCTTATAAGGGTCCTGTTTGTCTCTGTCCTTAGATCACTAGCGAAGAATTGGCATTAGGTGAACTTTGATTTGAATTGAATTGAGGATACCAATTTTAACCCTTTGTCTTACTGGTGTTAACTCTCCAGTTTTAAGTGCCAACTTATACATGCCTTTGTTCCGCTGAATTGACAACTTTGCCCCCAAAGTGCAAATGAATAACTAAATAACCTTTTTGTAAAGATTTCTCTCTAAATGGAGATTTTTATGGCTTTCAGATACCTTTAAAACCTTCCCCTCCCCCCCGAGTGAATCCCTGTATACACTGAGGTTCGGCATTTTTTCAATGCTGATTTATGCCCAGCAACATTTTAGCTCCCGTAATTAATTGAAGACCTTGTCTGAGGAAGAGAGTGTCCTGGAATTTCCGGGGCCTGTGGATTCCATCCAGAATTCCACACGCAACTCAGAGACTCCCCCACTGCCACTCACCTAGATCAATGTCCAGCTTTGTTTGTGAAACGTTGCTATTCTCTTCCAGGCTCATGGGGAGCGCTGAGTTCCAAGTTTAGCAATTAGGCGATTTTGCGTCCTTCGCCTGGCTCGGGAGGGGCTTGTTGGAACTGCAGGTCACAGCAGCAGGGCCACGACTGCCAGGGAGAGCAGCGTGCTGTCTTCTGTGGCTCCACGACCTCCCCGTCTCGCCCCTGGCACTCTGCAATCCACTCTACCTTTTTATACCCCCCATTATGTTCAACAGCACATCAGCTGAGAGTTCAGGCTTGCAAGATCATGTCCGTTGGGCCAAAGTGTCTAAAATAAATGTTAGTTCATAAAACATACGTGGCACCTCTATGGGGCCCAAGCAAAGCCCACACGGAGAAAAAAAATATTAAGTGAGCTTGTTTAACCCAGGAGTGACGGGTCTAGGAGTGGGATTTTTTTTTTCAAAAAAAAAAAAAAACCAGTTCTTTTAAATTCCAGGCAGACAAATAAGTTGAAAAGGAAATACAGGTTTTGCCCCATAATGGAAAGTGATGGACCTGGATTTTTCCAGGGCTTGGAAAGCCAGGCTTCATAAATCCATCCATTTATTCAACAGCCTTTATGGAACATCTGTTACCTGCCTGGCACTGCAGAGAAATTTTTTTAACATTTTAAATATAAGCTTTATTTTAAATTTAAAGAAACATTGAAAATAAACTTTTTCTTTTTTTTACAAATTCTACCAAACAATTAAAACATAATTTGGGAATGTTAAACATTAGTTCTTAATTCAAAATAATGACATTCATAGAATACCTCCTGCTGTTGGCCAATATGAAGTTTACTTAAATCTAATACTTTTTATAAGCTTAACCCTTAATGCTTCCTCAAATTCAATGACTATGACTCAACTTCATAAGGGCAAGCAAGTCTTTTATGTTATACCCCAGATAACTTCTTCAAATACGAAACATTTATACCAGCAAGGAAATTATTAAAACGTACATAAATTATACTGAAGGGCTTGATTCAAAGGCCGTCTGTAAGAAGATAGGTGCACTTCCCCTTAGAAAGCACACACGCACAGAAAAACAATCAAATATAGATGCTATTACATTCTTTTATGGTCATGTTACATAGCAAACTGCAAGTTTATAAATGTCACTGTATTATGTATGAACTGAAAAAAATATATATTAAAAAAATGTCCTTGAAGAAACAGGAGAGTGGGATAGGCTGACCTTAAGTGATTAAAAGGTTTGCCCTTAAAGAACCCACAGCCCAGCTGGGGAGACTGATATTAACCATTTAAGCAAATACGTATGATTTTCAGATAACAGGCCAGATCGTAGGCTGGAGGGTCATCTGAGAACACTCGGCTAAGGTGACGTTTAGATGAGTCCCAGAGAGTGAGAATAAGCTGCATAGATAAAGAGCAAGAAAGGAACCTTCTGGTCAGTGGAGACAGCAAGTGCACAGGCCCTGCTGAGAAGGTTGGGGAAGCCTCAGGGGCACAGAGAAGGCCACTCTGGGGTTAGTGAGTGGGGTGGACGCAGGCGGGGTGAGGACACTAGGGACAGGTGTGCTGGTGTTTGAAGGCCGGGATACAGAGTTCCTTCCAGTTGACAGAATTTAGGCAGCCGAGTACAGTCCTGAACCCTGGCCTGGGTTGGCATGGAGGGCGCCTCGGTAAGACTGGGTGCGCCACCTCCCTGCCTGCCAGAAGGACTGAAAGCAGTTGGCTCCCATGGGACTCCAAGCCCACAAGCACAGGTACACTTTGGATGGCTTCCTCAGCATCTTCAGATAGCTTGCCGCAATTATTCTGTCTTGGATTTGCAGAATAAACAAAGGCTTTGTCGAGCCTCTGGTTTCAGGTAATGAGTCACTGATGCTGTGTTTGCACACTCCTCAACGGCCACACGGTGTGGATTCCCTCTGCAGCCTCACCCCACTTTTTGTTTGCTGGTTTGTTTTAAACATGTCATGTTTTCACATAACGAAACACACATACACACTTCATACCACTTAATATTTAATTCAAATAAAATGTTTACATGTATGCATTTTTATATCCCCTTAGGGGAGTATTTTGGAAGATAAGTGAATCCCTGATAGTACATAGAGACATTTTAAATGGTAGATAAACTTCTTAACAATTTAATTGTAATGTGTTTGTTTTAATGTGTAGTTTTCATATAAAATGAGGGCCCAATAAAACCGGCAGTTTGGTAGCTGTTATTGCTAGCTTTTCACTGTCAGTTCGGATATAAAATTTACTGTTCAAATACATTTATTTAAGAAGTGTGTTTATTTAAAGAAAGAATAACAGTACGAGAGGTTCTTGTAGAACGGCAACATTGATGAAGGAAGTGCAGAAATGCTGAGGTTTGCAAGACCCAGTCCCCTGAAAGAAACTGTGTCATCATCTGGCATTTCTCTTAAGTTTATCTCCCTCCCAGTTTTTTATCTGATGTCAAACCGAGAGCAAAGCCACAGATTCAAGTTGCTTTGCTCAAAAGGTAGTTTAAGTATTTTTTAAATTTTGCTTACTACTTAGATCATCCGTATTCTCATTTTTCTCATTATTTTTGCAGTAAGATTATATTTTAGGTGCAGAGCAATCACATTCTTTGGATGATACATCCAGTCCCTTAACTTGAATTTTTGCAAAAGCAAAAATATCACAACTCCCTTTCCAGGAGGAAGTGAGGCACTGTTGATGTAAACATGTGATTTCCACCTAGCGGGGATAAAGCACTTCATTATAACGTAGCTGATGTTCAGAGAGTATGCCAAAAAAAACGTTGGTTCACCACGGGAGGGCCTTTTGACGTTAATTCTAATTCTCTACAGAGGGACCTTAGTAGAACTGGAAGCCAACAACCTAGTTACCATTCTCATCGTGTTGATATGTAAACTGAGCCAAGTAAGCATCACCTGACATTTCCCCCAGAATTCCAAGCCAGGACTCACTCCCCACCTTAGCCCCAGCTACCAGATGGCATTTCATCAGTCAATATTCATCTTTTTAAGTTAGTTGTTGATTCTGATCTGTTTGACAAAGAAAGTGTGTGGGTGGCTAGTTAGGCTCCCTCAAGACAGCCTAACAAACAAGGCATCACCTGGGGAATAAACGTTAGCCATGGGAAAAAGGAAATTCTACTCGCTTGTAGGAACTGACTATCACATGCTGTCATTAGTTCCTTCTGAAACACTTTTTAAAAACATTTCTCTCCCAGTTGTAATTTGTGTATTACTGTATTTTTTAAAAAATCATCTTTAAGTCCTAAGGAAAAAAATAAAATAAAATGCTGCGTGAGAACAGAATGGGAAAAGGATCTGAGAAGCAGGGGCAAAAATGACGTTCTGGGGGAGTAAAGCTGATGATAAAGTATCTTAGTCATATCATTTTCATTTTGGACAGTCTACTAGCAAGAATGAACTTCATGCCCTTATAGCCTAGACCAGGGCTTGGCAAACTTTCCCTAGAGAGCTAGATAGTATCTATTTTTGGCTTTGCAGGTCATATGGTCTTTGTAGCAATTAGTCAGCTGGAAAGCAGCTATAGACTATGTAAACAAATGCCTGGCTGTTTTTCCACAAAACTTTATTTACAAAACAAGTCAGGGGCCAGATTTGGCCCTTGGGCCATAGTTTGCCAACCTCTAAAATTCAGTATAAGAGTTTGACCCTTGGGATCATACAAACCTGGGCCACATCGGGACTCTGATGCTCACCACCTACGGGAACCTGGTCATCTTAACGCACTTCCCAGGTCATCAGTTTCTACTTTTGTCGAATGGAAATAATTATAGACCCCTCCAGTGGGTTATTGGGAAAATCCAGTGAGTAATGCTCAGTGACAAGCACAGATCTGACACAATAGGTTCTCATCGGATGTTAGATTCTCTTGTTGCTGTGTTGCTGTGGTTGGTGGGTTTACGAACTGCTGCCCATGACTCCCCCACCAGTCCATTGGCCTCAGAGAAGTAAGAGCAACGGGGAAATTGCCTCAAGTCTGTCTTCTGCTTAAAGCCTTTCCGTGCTTCCCCATGTCTTTCATCATGGCCTGTCTAGCCCATGCTCACTCTTCCAGCATGGTGGGTATTGCTCTCCCCATTCTCCCTGGGTGGGCTCCAGTCACACTGAAGCAAAACCTGGAGCTCTTTCATGCCTCAGGACATTTACACACATGCTTTTTCCTCCTTTCCAGAA
Source organism: Tursiops truncatus (assembly GCF_011762595.2). Classification (NCBI taxonomy): domain Eukaryota; kingdom Metazoa; phylum Chordata; class Mammalia; order Artiodactyla; family Delphinidae; genus Tursiops; species Tursiops truncatus. The sequence continues at coordinate 77,547,891 of NC_047048.1, forward strand.
TGCTGGTCCCCTAGCTTTTCTCAAGACTGGTTTCTTCCTTTAGTTATTTGCTTATGTTACTTCCTCAGGAAAGCCTTCATTATTCTCCTGCCAGTAACCATTTCTTTTATACCTCATAGCAAAATTAGGGTCAGACCATACTTATCTTATTCACAATTTAAATCACAGGGTTTTGTACAGTGTTCTGGCACATATAAACATTAAAAAACACACATTAAATAAAAGAATAAATGATTCAATAATTTATTATTACTACTATTACTATTATTATTATTATTTATTATCACCATCATCACCATCATGAATGGTACTGAAAGCATAGGATCCAATACAGTGTTCACCGATTTCCAACGATCTTCAACCTACTTCATGACTTTTACCAGATCTATGCACCACTGGAATTAAAAAATTTTTTTTTACTCCTTTTCTTTTTGCTTAGTTTCCTGTTAAGCCAGGATTAACAAACTACAGTCTTCAGGCTAAATTTGACCCTCCACCTGTTTTTGTAAATAAAGTTTGACTGGAAGACAGCCATACCCATTCGTTACTGTATTTACTAAGGATGCTTTCACACCCAAGGGCAGAATTGAGTAGTTGGGTAGAGACTGGCTGGCTCAAAAATCTAAAAATATTTACTGTTTGGTTCCTTACAGAAAACATTTGCTGACCCCTGTACTCTGCAATAAAAGTCACTGAATCCCTTGTTTGATATGCTAATTATGGGGGTTTTTTGTTTTGTTTTGGGTTTTTTTGTTTGTTTCTTTTTGTGTTACAAGGGCCTCTCACTGTTGTGGCCTCTCCCCTTGCGGAGCACAGGCTCCAGACGCGCAGGCTCAGAGGCCATGGCTCACGGGCCCAGCCACTCCGTGGCATGTGGGATCTTCCTGGACCGGGGCACGAACCTGTGTCCCCTGCATCGGCAGGCGGACTCTCAACCACTGCGCCACCAAGGAAGCCCGCTAGTTACGTTTTTCTTTCCATTCTCTTTAAAAACAATTTCATACCTATTAGGATTATTTAAATATTTGCTCAAGGACCCCCTAGAAACCCCTTGCTTGCGACCCCTGGTACGTGAGCCATGCTTTGGGAGTCATTGCCATGATAGTCCTTGAACTACATCTACTGGACTCTGCACCTGGGTGAAAGTCCTCTGTGTGGGTCTAGACTTGGTGCAGTACGTTCTTCCCCTAGGAGATCCTTTCAGTACGATTCCCAAATTTACAAGAGTGCGTTCATGGGCTTTTTCCCACAGTGCTATGCGTCTGCCAGGCATCCTCTTTCTAACTTCACACATGAGTTGGCTGAGAGCTTGACATGTACATCTGCATCATGGGTGTCATTATAACAGGCGTCAAAAAGGCTACTGCTCTCCCAGCACACCTAGACTCTTGACAAGATAGATGAAACCTATAGCTCTCTGTACCTGACTTCCAGAAATCAGGGCTGCCAGCTTTTTCTCGTGTTATGAATAGCCAGTGGCTGTTCTGTTAGATATCCCTTTGTCAGGAAAATTCTGCCTTCCAGAATTTTCCCCAGATTTACATATTGCATTATGAAATTTCTTGTAGAGAATGCAAAGGAATTTGCAGACATCTTTTTATTTTTGTTTTTCAACGAATGTCGTTTGTGTTATCATGACCTCAAAGTAAAGGGTATCAGCTGGGCGTCTTGCAGCTGCAGGAAGCAGAACGTACAACCCCAAATGGCTGAAATGATTAGACAATTTACTGGCTTGTATAAGTCAAAAGGCCAGAATAACTGGCTTCAGGTATTGCTAGTTGAAGGCCTCCAATTATATCACAAACGCTTGGTTCCCTCTGTATATTTCTCTGGTCCACCTCTGCAACGGTGGCTCCGCCCTGAGGCAGTGTCTCTCCTCATGGTGAGCAGGTGGCCACCTTTATCTCCTCCCAGGAGTAAGTCTAGATTCAGGGATCTGGCCTCCCTTAAAAGTTCCAGTCACCGTCTTATGACATCTGGTTGACTGTGCTGGTGTCAGGCCCAACCAATCACTTTTGCCAGATAGCTGGGATGCTCCGATAAGTCATGTCTAGACCACGTCATCCCTGCAGATGTGGGGGAGTTACTAGCTCCTCCAGAATTACGTGGGCTCTGAGTGGGGATCCTGCAACAAGATCAGAAGCCGTTATCAGAAGCAGAATGAGTGGATGACATAGAAAACAGCAACAATACATTTCCACTATATAAAAAGCTAGCTTTCTCTCCAAGGCCTGATTTTCCACTTTGCTTCTACTTTCAGGTTTCTCAACCTGGGCACTGTTGACATTTGAGGCCAGATAACTCTGTTGTGGGGTCTGTTCTGTGCAATGTAAAATCTTTAGCAACATCCCTGGCCTCTGCCTGCTGGGTACCAGTAGTGTCTCCCTTCCCCCCCCACCCCCCAAATTGTGACAACCAGAGATGTCCCCTGGGAGCCAAAATTACCCCAGGTTGTGAATCACTGTGTACTGGTTACAGTTTGAAAGTGGTGAGCCAAGGGTGATTACTTCATCGTTCACCAGGAAAAAGACATGAAAGGGAGAGAGAACAGCGTCTAGAGCTCTGATTGATACCCTCTGAGCAGAGGATTCAGAGTCTTCACTTCCTTGTGCCGTCTCCAAGTAAGCCTGCGGAAGCTCTTCAAAACCTGCGTGGTCCACCCAAACCTGGCCACAGAAGCAAAATCAGGCAGTGTAGTCCCGTGTTTAAGTGTCCTGGGGCCATGAAGTTCCAGGTTTGAATCCCACTTTTGGCACATTCTTGGTCTGTGACCTTGGGCGAGTTACTTAATATCTCAGAGTCTGGGGTTTTCTCCCCCCTGTAAAACAAAGGCAATTTGGGGGTTAATGTGAGATTTAAATAATAATGGTTGACAACTAATTAACCAAGAGGCAGGCCTGAGATGGTCATTCATATAAATAGGACCTTTAATTATTTGTGTCGTCGTGATTATTATCATCATCAGCGTGATTCAAGCCAGGTTTTCCTAACCTTGACCCTATGACACTTGGGGCCATATAGTTTTCTATTGTGAGGAGCTGTCCTGTGCGGTGGAGGGTGTGTAGCCTCGACACACCAGATGCTGGCAACACCTTCCAGTTGTGTCAATCGAAAATGTTCCCAGACATTGCCAAAACTGCCTATGGCTGAGAACCATTGATCTAAGCCCACTCAGATGGCCAAAATAATTCTCTTGCTATACTTTGTTTCCCCGAGGCCGGTCCCATCATTTTCGCAATACAAATAAAGGTGGGCTGCCCAACCTGTCAAGGAAAAGGTTTGAGGTGTCTGAGCCAGGGCCTGATATAGTACCCACATGACTGTTAGCAACTCCAATTTCCTGAGCTAGCAGAGAGTAAGAGAGCACCTTCATCTCCTTTGGTCTTTATCTCTCATCGCAGAAATGCTGCCTCGAGTCTCCCAGTTCACTTGTGCTATTTCCAGTTTCCATCTGGCTCAAGGGATCCATGCAGTGTGTCCAGTGAGTTGCTTAAAATGTGTCCTAACGTCTGGTTACCACATGGAAAATCGTTGCTCTAAAGCTTGGCCTGCATGTTGTAATGAAAATGCTTGTTAGGTTTAATGAAAAACATGGACCAGACCGTGAATAATGTAGCTTTTTAGACGCACATGCGCGGACATGCAGAAATATGATATTGCTTATGATGTGAATGTATACAGTGAGGATCCTTCATTTTCCCATGTTTGCCTGACATTGATGTTCCTTGGAATCAGTGGGAAGCTAAGTCAGATTTAGAGTCTGGTAAACTCGGCTTCCAGCATCCTTTATTCAGAACCAGCAGAACATTTTGGTTAAGAGCAGAGAATCGGGAGTCAGACAAACCTGGATAGCTGCTGACTAGTTATGTGTACCTGCCACACAGTCAGCGCTTAATAAATATTGGTTGACTGTTGAACATCGCTCAGACTCAGCTCGGTCATCTGCAAAATAGAGTAAAACCTAGAGGTAAGGTAATAAACTAGATAATCTCTGTAAAACATTCAGCATGTAGCAAACACTCTAAAACACATAGCTACCACATGTAACAAATTTACAGAATTCAAATCAATTTTATCCATTTTTGTGTATTCTGCTAATATTTATTTAGTGCTCCCTCTGTGCCTTGTGCTTGCAGCTAGTAATTCAGCAATTAAAGGAAGCAAAGATGAGCAGCTCCATACCATTTTTAAGTTAATAAAATTGTGAATGTGTCACGTGCAGAGAAGAAAGTTCTTTTTATCCTATTTGAATCCAACATGCGATGAATCTCCACAAAATTGAATTGTCTCCAATTATTTAACCTCCTCAAAAATTAGGTAGAAATTCCAGAGAGAATTTCCTTCTCAGTTCCTGCCACATCTCCACAGCATTCAATAATATTTTTTAATTTCCAAAAAGAAGTGAAGTTTCCAGGCAAGGCACTGACAAGTAAGTGTAATGGAATTTATTGCAGGCTTATTCTTGATCTATCCCAAGAGCCTCTTGATTTATTTGGTTTATCCTATAGCATAAGAACATGAGTTAGATATACGAGGAATGCAGTTCTGAGGCCAGGGTTGTGGTTTTTCTGTGTCCTTGGATGGCTAAAATTCCCTCTTTGGGCATATTTACTTACTGTGATGTCTTAGCATGATTTAACTGCCAATGAGTCTTTGCCTATGTGCTTGGACCGCCTCCAATGCCATCTCATACTTGTACAAATAATTCTAGTCTTGGGGGTGAATTGTTGGCAAACCCCTCCCGAACGCGTCTGAGAAGTAATGAAATGATGCCTTTTGACTAAACACCAGCTGGAGGAGAGAGGACTCATGGGCAGCACACAAGCCCTCTGAGGAGGGCAAGGTGTCAATGATGTAGCTGCTTCCCTCAAAGGCAAGTTTTTCACAGGAGCTGGTCTTGAATGTCGCAACTCCTGCTTTAATAATTAAAGAATCGTAATCATTATTATCATCATCATCACCCAACGTCTGTGGAGAGCCTTTACTTTTGCAATCTTCTCATCTTAGAATACTCCTCCACCCACTTCCTTGTTCCAACAGCTACACACTCTCCAAGTTCCAGCTCAGACTTGACCTCCAGCAGGAAGTCTTTCCCAATCTTTCACATCTGAAATAAAATTTGTCCCCCTTCGGATCCCTTGCTATCACAACCTCAGTTTTACCTTCTTCATGGTACTTTTTAATACCTGAAAATATCATGTATATTTTTTTGTTCACATATTTATTGTCATTTCCCCTGACTGGTCTGTAAAGGTCATGACAGCAGAGATCCATCTGTAGGAACAGTGAAGGGGACACAGAGGGAACCCACTCAGTATTTGGCAAGTGAGTGAACACTCAGGGCCTGGCATGGGACTAAGACATTGCTGAATATTGGCGTTTGGAAATTTAATGATTAAAATCCAGCCTACAGCTGCCTTTGGAAGTGTATGTTATTATTAACTCTGGAGATGAGGTACCTTGCTTGAGATTCCACAGATAGTAAAAGATGGAGCTCCAACTTGCACTCTGATCCCGGTACCAGCCCTCTAGACCCTTCTGCAACCTGTCTCGAGTGCAGCCCCCCACTTCCTTTCTAAAGAACGAAGCGCCCCTGCATTCCTGTTTCCAGGTCACTGCCCAGATCCTGACCCACCTGTCTGGTTTTACCAAAGTCTGAATCCCTTGTTGGCTGTGGCTTTCTTTGTCCCGTTAGCATTCAGGGCTCACATTGCATTAAACGGTTAAAAAAATTAAAAGTACATTTCATTAAACTCTTCAATAATGGACTCACTTTCCTATTGGGAAATTCTACTACAGGATAATGCTTTTTGGCAAGATCCTGTTTTAGCAGGAAGCCTGCATAGAGAAGGTATACACAGAGAGAGAGCGAGGGGCCATCTGCTTGCCTTCAGTTTCTCTGACAGCCGTGATCTGTGATCTGTGTGTGTCAACGTTCCCAAGGATGGTAACTGTGATTTCACAAAAGGGTCAAACCCATCCAACCTTCTTTGCCTGCTCAGGACCCCATCCCCAAACCTTCTCTCTTATGTCCTTGTACCTTCTAAATTAAATCACATTCCACCGCCTTTTCTTGTATAACCTCTGGACAAAATACTCCCCCCACACACCTTGCTTAAGGCAAAGTAATTGGAACGGATAGCCTACTGGCCAAGAACCACCCACTAACTGCTTTATGTCCAACTCCCCTCGCCTGAGGCACACCCAGCATTGAAAAATCCATGGCTCTTTCCCAGTTTTTTGAAGTTCCTGAAACAGTTAGTGCAATATTAATTGGGGGAAGACAGGGAGGGGAATGAATAGCCTATAGCCATTGGCATCTTTTACTTCGTCTATTTAATCTCCCATTATTTTGATCATGAATATCTGGTTTTTTAATTTCCTATAATCCAGCAAGGAATGTTGTTGTTCTCTTCCTTAAGGACAGCTGTGGTCTCTGCTTTTTCATGTTCCAGAAATCCTAACAGAGATGTTTTGTCAATGACTGGATATTTCATTAGAAATCCAGAGATTCCCATTAACTTGAATTATTTTCATAGCTCTGATCAACTTTTAGGTTAATAATTCATGATATTTAATAATCTGTTCAGATCATCACAAAAATTATTGATTTAATAATATTTGGTCATTAATAATGAAAAAGGAAGGGGGGATGATTTTTCTTATCACTTATATCAAGTTATTCCTTATGGCCTCGCAAATCTTGGGGAGAGCCAATAATTTTTAGGACTTTTAATATCTCATCATTCTTCTTGGTAGAAACCAGGAAAATGTTCTGCATTTTAAAATATCTGTATTCTTGCCATTCAAAGAGTACAATTAAGGTGAACCTTTAATCCAATCTCTATCCATTCTTGATTTTTTACAACTTTCTGAGAGTTTGTAGAAACCACGGCTTCCCACCCCCTAGAGGTTCAATAGCACAGCTCAACTGACTTTCTTCCTCTTTTTTATTATCTTCGGTTCAATCATATTGTAATCATCTTTTTTTTTTTTTTTTTTTTGCTAATATACTTTGTAATTTGATACCAGAATTGAGCTTCAATTTGTTTTGGCAATGTGGAGTTTCAAATCGTTTTCCCATTGAATTTCCTGTAGAGGTCATATCTGTGATGAGGTTCAAGCATTTCATCTTATTGAAAAAAGTAAAAGTCAAATGTGTGAACCAGATATATGAATATTGATTACTATTTTGAAACTATTACATTTTATTTTCAGTTTTTAAATGACCTCTTTTAGAATCTCATTAGAAAGTTGCCCTCATTGTTGGAAGATCCCCATGAAGGCATCTTTTTGCAATAATAAATAACTAAGCCTTCTGGCCGCTTTCCAAGACGAACCTACTTTATCCCCAATTCTATTCAATACCTAATGGTGTTATGGCGAGTTTCCAGAACCTAACCTTCCAGGCAATGAGAAATTTCCCTCTAGAATCTCATTTTGATGGGAAATGATTTCCTATATTAGATAAATAATGGACAATGTGTGTTCAGCTTTAGCTCAAGAAACATCATCAGAATTCCCTACCTGAGGCTCTATCTGCAACACGGCAAAACATCTGTATGAGAGGCGACTGGAGGTGGGGAGGAGGGGCCAGTCATTACGTCTATTATACGATGCTGAAGCATCTGGACATTTGGAAACATTCGGACAATTAGCGCTAGTTTTCACTTTTTGTCATGGAGACACAGCTTGAGTTTCAAAAAAAAAAGAAGGAAGGAAGAAAAGGAGGGAGGGAAGGATGAAGGAAGGGAGGAAGGAAGGAAAAATGAAAGGAAGAAATGAAATCACTACAATAAAACCGTGAATAGTGATTGGTACAATTGACAGACAGTAGAAACAAGTTGTGTAAAACTCAAACGATGTCTACCACTTTCTTAACTGACACGTGTGTTTGAGCCTACACTAGTGTTTTTAAATCCTGGTATAACACAAATATCTCATAAGTGAACGCCCCTCCCTATGTTATTCCATATGTTAAAAAGTCATTATGCTAGAACAAAGAATACTTCTTGGGTTTTGTGTTGAGCAGCTCATGGATTTTAGGATAGGACACTGTGTTTCAAATTGTGGATCTAGATCAATCAGTGCAATCAATATTGTGGGTGTAGCCCAGCATTTAAAAAAATAGAATACATCTGAGTACCTTGCATGTAGCAAAGGAAGTAATATTTTTTAAATAGCTGTTTCTTTATACATATAAACACATGTGTACTGACTCATAATATCAAATGTGCTTCTTATGGTGAATCAACTACAAAAGGAGTTCAAAGCCCTGGTGTAGAAGGTCCAACTTCCTATATTTAAGAGTAGAAAAGAGTAACCTAAAAACAAGCTTTGTTCAAGAATTATACCTCCCAAGTATACTGAAAAACATATTTCTTGGGCTTCCCTGGTGGCGCAGTGGTTGAGAGTCCGCCTGCCGATGCAGGGGACGCGGGTTCGTGCCCTGGTCCGGGAAGATCCCACATGCCGCAGAGCAGCTGGGCCCGTGAGCCATGGCCGCTGAGCCTGCGCGTCCGGAGCCTGTGCTCCGCAACAGGAGAGGCCACAGCAGTGAGAGGCCCGCGTACCGCAAAAAACAAACAAACAAACAAACAAACAAAAAACCATATTTCTTTTGCTGGTTTGCTTTGCCTATATCTCAGCAAAACTGGGTATCTTTTGGTTCTACCTCTTTTCTTATTTCTCAAACACTCAGCAGATAGCAGAGTCACCAAGAGTTCCTCATTAAAACAAAACAAAACAACCCTCTGATGGTATGTTTAAGGGACAGTTCATAGATGGACCTTCCACAAAATTACAATATGCCAAGTGCCCAATACAAATGTGTTCATTGATTGCTTTTATAGAGAAAAGACACAATGTCATACAGAAGCCAAGAAAAATTGTTCGGGGGAAAATATTTTGTTCCATTTGTAGAAAAAGCAGAGTATTCAGCCTGGTTTTTGAAACAGGGATGGAAGTGTCAAATGAGTTACCAGCACACCTCATAACTTAGTTAAAAATCATCTCGCTTCTTCATTCTGCTGCTGATGATTCCAGGCTCATAGGTAGATTGACCCGACCTGCAGCAAGTGTGTGATGAAGCCTTGCCCCTTACCTTTTCACAGTCATATTGAATATTTGCTGTTTATATGAAGCTAGAGGCTCTCAGTAGCATGGCCTTTTGGGTTCAGATTTTGATGTTCCATGATGAATCCAGCTCTTGCCACCTAGATTTTAATATTCATTGTTAACTTGAGGAGCTGACACGGAAGGGACAAGATTTCATTATGAGCCTCTTTGAACTTACAGCAGTTATAGGAGTGGAGAAATAGATTACACCTAAGAACATTTTTAATGTTGTGTCAGAGCCCAATTGATCTGATGGACTTTTAATGACTTCACTGATAATAAGGGAGATCATGACTTAGACCTGCTTAAGCCAGTGTGGAAAGGTTGATGGCAATATTCATGGTCTGATGAGATCTGAAGTGGAAGGAAATGGACTTCTGAGTTCAAAGAGATTGCACCCTACAGAGGCGCCATGATCCGTGGTCTGTTGGGTGTGTTGACCGTTGGGCACACACGCTGTTCATTCTCCATGTCTCAGCTCATCCGAATGCCTCTGCCAAAGTTATAACCCCTGAGGAGAGCAGTGAGCCGGGAGGCTGGATTCACACTCAGATGCCGGAGGGCTGGAATAAAGGAGGGGTGGGGAAAGAAAGGAAGAGAGTTTCCCCACTGTTACAGACCACTTAGGCTGCAAAGAGCACTACACGTGACCCACAGAAAGTACTTTTCACTTGCATTTTAAGCAAACCTGGGCTTTAGTGGGACATTATCACCTGGAGTGCCCAGTAATGGGTAATTGAGTAGGGAAAGGGGCTGTGCATGGTTGATTAATACTTACCAAAGTCTTTGTGTGTTTTTTTCTCAAATGTTAACGATGTGGCAGATCGAGTTGAACAAAAAGGACACTGTGGATTGAAATATGGTTTTGTGCCCATCAAACTCTGCCTTCTCTCTGCTTGGCTTATGATGAATACCATTCTTTAATAGCAGCCTGGTGTTCGTGAAGAACTTATTACGGAGGCTGAGAGGAAGCCAAGAATGAAGAAATGCCCGACTGGCAGCGATCAGTCACCTCCTTTTAAAGATGAACTGATCCTTCTTTTTTAAAGTAACAGTTCATATGAAGGTCTCAGACATAAATATGCAAAGCCTCAGAGCAATTACAGTTGCCTGGTCCTGTTAGCGTTTCCGTGCCTGTTTGGGGAGAAGATGAATTCCACCCTTCCCAGCAGAGGCCTCTTCAACGAGAAGGAAGCTCCTCCCCAGGGCAGGGCTCCGATTAAACAAAGGTTCATTCTTGGCACCGGCAGAATCATAATATTATAACGCAAAAGGACAAGTCACATTTGGTTAAAGATTTCTGCGTTCTAAGACGTAATATTCCAAGTTGAGTCACCCCAGGAAGAGCTAGTTAATGAGGTAATAATGCCTGAGAACTAAAGAATGACATGGGGTACTCTTCAGGGCCAGGCCATTTCTGGGGCCTCACAAAACTCTCAGTGCCTTTGCAGTTCACCTCTGGCCTTGCCATTTCCCGCTCAAAAGCCTTTGAAGCGAAGTTTCTCCACCTTGACACTATGGACACGTTGGCTGGACTGTTATTTGTTGTAGGGTTGTCCTCTGCATTGCAGGATGTTTAGCCGCATCCCTGGCTCCACTCCGTAGATGCCAGTAACATCCTCCATCACTATGTTTTGGCAACCAAAAATGACTCCCTGTATTGCCAAATGTCCCCTGAGAGGCCACATCTCCCCCTCTTGAGAACCACGGCTTTAAAGATACTTGAAACCTTTGGAAAAATCGTCTCCCTCAAATGCCCAAGGATCTTGATCTAATGTCCTTTGACTCTCCATTTACCATTCATTGACACTAACCCCACTTGTTCTTCTCCCACTTTCTAAAATATTCCAGGAGCTGTTGTCTCCCTGTGTCTTCCTTATTTCTTTTCCCTTGTAGATCCTGTTCACTGTGATGTCATTAAAGCCTAGAACAGGGCCTGCACTGTAGACACGCAAGTGACTTGACCCTCCCCCCAATGGTCTCCATCTGCCCAAATTCACTCTCCCTTCAAGATCTAGTCCCATTGTACTCATTTTCAGAAGCCTTCAATATAGCATCATGGTTGAGAACATGAACTTGGAAGCTATACTAGGTTCAGGTCCTTCTCCTCCGCATGCTAGCTATATGACCTTGGGCAAGTTACTTCAACCTTCTTGTACCTCAGTTTCCTCATCTGTAACATGGATACAACAGGGGAACCTGCTTTATAGGGATACGATCAGGATTCAAGATGAGAGAAACATCTTGCATGTAATAAATGCAACATGACCTATGTTAGCTGTTATTAGTATCTCCTAGTCCGAGGGTCTCTTCCTTCTCTGCAGACTTGGTTTGTAGACCCATCTCAGTTTCCCTTGTTGCACACTTGAATTGATTACATTTTCTGAACCAAAATTACATGTCACATGACAAGCCTGGGACAACAGGCCAGAGTTCTGAAATGCAATTAGCCTGAAAAGTTGGGGCAAATAGTTGTCATAATTACAGTTTGTGGGGGAGGGGGCACACATATCCTCCCAACAGATCATGGCTGGGGGACTGCATCCTCTTCCTCATAGGGACCCCCATCTAATATTTGTTGATTTCAATTCTTCTAATTTCATGATAGGAAAGTCTCTTTCAGAAACTCTTCTCTCCTGAGCCCCGGAGTCTCTTGTGTCCTTCAGTTAAGGAAAGTGGCTTTTGCAAACACTGATTTCTGAAAGCCTGTCTCTTCACCTCCTACCAATACAATTCATGATAAAAGTTCTTATTCCTCAGGACATGTGGAAGAGTGTTTTTAGAAACATAATTGGAGGTCCACCTGGGGAGCTTGATTAAAATGTAGATTTTTAGATGTTGGCTCAAACTTAATCAGAAATTCTAGTGGTGGGGCCTGAACATCTGAATTTTTTAAAGCCTCCCATCTCATGTTTACACTCACTCCTTTGAGAACCACTATGTTAGAATAAACCAGCAAAAAGTACAACATCTCCCTGGTGTTGCTCGGAGCCTTGGAGTACCTGAGCTGGAAAATGCTGCCCTTTTTATGAGGGGAGTAAGAGAACGATTTTCCTCTGTGCTTTCTGTCTTGCTGCGGATAATGTAAATTACGCACAGGGCGGGATTTTCTTTTTTAAATGAAAGGGTTGTATTCTTACTCCACATTCCACAGCTCTTAAAAACAAGTCACCCCAAGGGGGAGGACTGGGTGTTTACAATCCCAGCTGGAAGAGGGCATGCGCTATTTGCAAAGCAAAGGGCAGCACGTAAGTTCTGAGAATTATCTCAGAGCATCAAGAGTGGAGACTGACTTGAGAACATCCCTTGTGGGAAAACTCCATAACCAGGTGCACCAAAAAGGGTTCCATATGGCTCCAATATTCTGGTGGAGTTGGATACATATTTGAGCATAACCCAAAGATATGAAATAATCCATTCTTGGTTTCTATCTAGATGATTAATCTCTCCTCGATATCCAAGACCTGTCTTATGATTAATGTAAGTTCTCCCACAACCAAGAATCTGTGTCACATCTTCAAGAGTAACGGAGCCCCACGTCCAATGTGATTTATTTAAGAAACAAAAGCAAAGAGGCTGTTAAGTCTCTTCCTTCAACTTCCCTGTTTGCCAATAATTTCATACCATTGATTTCTTTCTCTTTTTTCCCTGTAGTCTCTGAAGAAAATGCAACTCTCCCTTTTGACGCCCTTCCCCAAAGACTCATGACATTTATTTGGAGTTGTGCATCATCTCTTTGACCCTCCCCCCAAAAAGACCTCTGAATTCTCACCCACTCTTTTTCAAACTTCTGCCCTCTCTTTTTACACACTCTCAAATCTCTCTTTTAAATAAATAAATATATAGCTAAATAAAGTACATAAACACACCTCCATACCTCAGTTTCCACATCTTAAAGTGGGTATAAATATAGGACCTTTCTCTTGGTGAGGACTGATTGAGTTAGAAATAAAGCTCTTAGATCGTTGGCCCACAGGAAGTGCTCATCTACTGTCAACTAATAATTCCATGGGGGTCTATGTCTGTCCCAATTACATATCATCGGTCTGTCTGTCTGTCTGTTTTTCGCTGTACACATGCTTCCTTTTCAAGCCACATTCACCTCTCTCCTTTCCTTCATTACCAAGCTCTTTGAAAGAGCCCTCATTCTCTCCCTACACCTCACCTCCCGTTTGCTCCCCGTCTTTTTCAATTTGCCTTTGGCTGACCCCAGCTGGCCCCTAATGCCTCTGTAATTGCATCACCTGTCTAGTGACCTCTCTTCTACATGTTCATCCCACCTGATTGAGCTGCAACTTTGTACCAAACCTTTTGATTCTTCCTTTCTTTTATTTCCAAGTTTACAATAGAGGTTTTTTGTTTTTTAATTTTTATTTATTTTATTTTTGGCTGTGTTGGGTCTTTGTTGCTGCGCGCGGGCTTTCCTCTGGTTGCGGCGAGCAGGGGCTACTCTTCGTTGCGGTGCGCGGGCTTCTCATTGTTGTGGCTTCTCTACTCTTCGTTGCGGAGCACGGGCTCTGGGCGTGCGGGCTTCAGTAGTTGTGGCTCACAGGCTCTAGAGCGCAGGCTCAGTAGTTGTGGCGCACGGGCTTAGTTGCTCTGCGGCATGTAGGATCTTCCCGGACCGGGGCTCGAAGCCGTGTCCCCTGCCTTAGCAGGCGGATTCTTAACCACTGCGCCACCAGCGAAGCCCTACAATAGAGTTTTTTTGGCATCTTCCTTTTTAAAAGAATTGTTCTTTGGATGTTGATACAGCTGTTGTTGGTGTCATTTTCCTGATTATGGTAGAAACAGAATTTCCGAGTCCTAGAAATTTGCTCCTGATCTATGCTGTGGCACTTAGTGTCGTGCACCTTCCCCTCCTCTTTGACTATGCTTTTCCTCTGCTCTTCCTCAGTGACCCCGTAAATGTCACGGCTCCCGAGGACTCTGTCCTGGGTTCTAGGCTTTTCTCATCTCTTTAGACCCAGAGATCTCAATTAACAGCCTGCAAGCAGAACGCGGCCCACAGAAATGTTCTGTTATAACCTCACAGTGTTACCAAAAAAATAAATAAATTAGCTTCCACCTTTTAATTTTTAAACTAATATCCCTATTTGTGGCTTCTTTTGGAAAAATGGAGCATCTCACCATACCAGACCTATGTTTCCTCGTGGCCACAGCTAGCTGGAGTTGACAGTATTGCTCCTTTAATCAGGGCACCTCCAAGTTCATCTTCACTTAAAGCCACCTTCCCTTAATTCTGTGAACTTCTGGCCCCTCCAGGCAGTTGGGGCTCCCACTCCTGCTGTATTATCCCTGGATAAGGTATGACCCCATGAAACAAGGACAACCAAATTTATATTTCCCATTCCAAGCTGGTCCTCACGTCCACAGCCACATGTGTTCCAGTAAGTCCCAGACTTGCTCTGGTCCTAGGTCGCTGTTTTACTCACCACAGTCCTGCCCTTCTCTACACCTGTACCATGACCTTCAGAACTAAGTGTTCCATCTGAGAGAGTGTTTGAATCCAGAATTCTAAAAGGAAAAAAAAACACGTTATGTATTCATCAATACTTGGTGGCATGCTAGTTGAGAATCATTGTTCTAGAAGAAGGATCTAGTTACATAATTAAAAAAATATAAAAACGAGTGATATAAGCAAAGGGAAGCAGGTCGATATCTGTTTGAGTCGTTGGGACGTGAGGTACAGAGTGCTGGAAATGTGGTGGTGGGGAGGTGTGAAAACTGAGACGGTAGTGAATCCAAAAGATATTGCAGAGGAAACTTTGGGGACAGATGAAACCAAAGTAAAAAATTTAAAAGCCGATGTAAAAGCTAAACTCAAGCAACAGAAAGAGCTTGAGGGTGAGTGGCGCCGCTGATACATACATAGAGGTGGAGACTTGAGGCCATGTTGATGGTTCTGGAAGGTGATGCTGAATCCCAGGTTTGGCATATTGAGTCAGATGCCAGCAGACATCTGAAAAGATCCCGTACAGTTGAAGGTAAAAGAGGAACGAGAAGAGAAGAGTGGATCCGGTTTGCAGTTTCGGAAGCCATCCACGTACGTGTGGGTTTCAAAAAGCTCTCTATGAGAGGGAGAGTAAAGAGAAATAGGAAGAGAGGAAAAAGGAAGGAAAACAGAGGTGCCCAGTGCAGGAGATAAAGAAAGAGTAAAGATCAAAGTCGGAGGTCAAGCAGAGAAGAAGTCAAGATGATAGTTTGATATAAAAGGGAATCGTCTAGCAAGGTCCAGTGAGCAAGGAAGAATATATCTAGGTACTATATCTACGGAAAACTATTGGGCTTCCCTGGTGGCACAGTGGTTGAGAATCTGCCTGCTAATGCAGGGGACACGGGTTCGAGCCCTGGTCTGGGAGGATCCCACATGCCGCGGAGCAACTAGGCCCGTGAGCCACAACTACTGAGCCTGCGCGTCTGGAGCCTGTGCTCCGCAACAAGAGAGGCCGCGATAGTGAGAGACCCGCGCACCGCGATGAAGAGTGGCCCCCACTTGCCGCGACTAGAGAAAGTCCTCGCACAGAAACAAAGACCCAACACAGAAAAATAAAATAAATTAAAATGCGCCTCATTAAAAAAAAAAAAAATATTGGATTTGGCCAGGAGAGAGTCATCCATTCATTCAACAAATATATACGAAGCATCTGTGATTTTGCAGAAAGTGTGCTAGGAAGAACTATTCAACCTGGAGATTATATCGGTTGGTAATAGCTTAGATTTTGCTACAACAAAAACTCCCAAGTCTCTATGGCTTAAAATAACAGAGGTTCATTTCACACTCCTGTCTCTGATCCCTGCCATTCTCTTTCTGGTCAGACTGGTAACACAGCCATCTCTTTTTTTAAATTAATTAATTAATTTATTTGTTTGTTTGTTTTTGGCTGTGTTGGGTCTTCGTTTCTGTGCGAGGGCTTTCTCTAGTTGCGGCGAGCGGGGGCCACTCTTCCTCGCGGTGCGCAGGCCTCTCACTGTCGCGAACACAGCCATCTCTTGAAACGTGGTGATTGCCATGACAGAGAGAAGGAAAATGTACATCAGCCGTTAAAGCTTCTTCGAGAATGTGAAAGCAAGTCAGGTGGCCCCATCTTACTTCCAGGGACAGCAAAATGCAATTCTAGTACATGTCTGCTGGGAAGCAAAATGGAAGATGTGCTCATAGCCCTGTGACTACCCCAGAGATGATTTTAAGGAAGAGGAGATGAAATGCACAGCCTTAAATATTTACACTTTATCTCCTTAAACCAAAGCTCAACTACACAATTTTCGGGACCCAGTTCAAAATGCAAATGCAGGTTCGAGGCCAGGGGCAAGGAAGTCACTCTCCCCTTCCCTCAGGCCCACTACCCCATCCCATGGTGGACAGGCGACCCCCGAAAGTTTATAACCTCCGCACCAGATAAAAGTGTTCCCTAGATCAGAGACAGGCGAGAGGCCCCAACAAACAACACTTAGGCGCCGCCAACTCAGAGAGGAGTGGCACTCCCTTGCCCCACCCCAAGATGCTGCAGGGTTAGGGTCTGACCTTGACTCTTCCCCCATCCCTATCCAGCCAGGCAAAAGGTGGGCCTTCCCCAGCTCCACCCATATGACCCAGTCACCACCTCAGGGGTAACAGGGCCGAGGCAGGGAGGAGGCAGCCAGGTGCCGCCCAGTTGATCACGGGGAGGGGTGCTCAGTGAGCCGCCTAGAGCCTTTCACAGGGAGGTGGGATGGCGTAGAACCGTGCGTGGCCCGAGGCTGCCTCCCCAGCCTGTGCCCGCTGTCCAGCTGGACTTCTCTCACGAAACCCAGGTTCAAAGATAAAATTATTAAGCATTTCTTCAGGACAGTGACACACAGCCTCTTCCGAGGGTGGGCCCCAGTGTGGCTGCGCAGCTCCACACCCACTGCGATGCCCTGGTTTTTACCGAAGGGACGTTTCTCCCTTCCACCCCATCAGTTGTCTTTTCTACTTTCTCTGTTCTTCATTCCAGTTGCTCTTGAAATCCTATTCAGATAAGGGATCACCCTAAGAGGAAATTCACTTCTTTATATAACATAAATCCACGTGAACTGAGGCTACAGGAACGGGCTTGAAGATAACCTACTCTTTTTTCAGAGTCTTCTCCCAAGTTGCTGGGCTCTTTGTAACTCCCATATTTGGGCCTGGGAAAAGGACAGGCCAAGGGGGTGGAATGCACAAGTAAAATTTAAAAGTTCCATAGTTCGCAAGTTCGAGATTTATGCACAGTCTAAGAATATCTGCCGTTGCTTGTGGTGAGATTGCGTATTCGATAAGCCCTCGGATTCCCTCTTTGCCCGTGAAGCAGCCTGCAGAAGCCAGGGGTCAGGGAACTAGAAATAGGTGGTCTTAATGTTCCCTCTGGTATTACATCTCTCTGCAGAGAATATGGCTTACAACAGATTAGCGGTCTCGACATATACTGAGACCGTGGAAAGAGTGATGCTTGTTGACATTATCAGCAATTCCTGGAGGGGAATTTTCATCCTTTTTTATTCTTTTCTTTCCTTCCAGAGTCTGTTTATTTGTCCCCCTATATACCTGGCTATCCTTTATCCTGCTGCTGTTTATCTCCCTGAAATAGTTTTGCGTATCTCGCCATATTAAATCCACTTGTTTATTGTTCGTTTATCTCTGCTTGGTGTATCAAATGTTTATTTGTAAGCCACTCGTGTATCCGAAATTTACCTGATCGTTGCCTGCCTGTTCTGTTTGCTGGCCTGTGTCCAGCTGGGCTGTGCATGTATTTGCTACCCTCAGATAATCCAAGTCTCTTGGTAAATATAACTATTTAGAAGTCCTAAAAAGAGGTTCGGAATCGCTAAGAGGCAAATATAACATTCCTCTGCCCCCAGAATGTGACTAATATCCAGAAAAATGTGCCCTAGAGTTGACTTTGAGTGTGTATTTGAAGAATGACAAAATCTGGCAATCCCTAAGAGTAGGTTAAGCCTTCCAAAACCTTACTCCTCTTATCACAAAATGATTAGGATTAGTGTTTGCACGAGGCTGCTTCACCCCGTAGCATCTGCATCCCATGAACTGGTCCAGGAGGGTACGGATTATCTGGTTCTCAGGTAACATTGGCTCTTCGACACCTAACACGATGCCTGGTAGACCAGAGGTCCATAGCATTTCTTCAGTGATGGTGATCGGTTGGTTCCTTTGGAGCCAAGACTCTTTATTTTTCTAACCTCACACAAATTTATGTCAGGGATTATTCGTATTTACCTAGATACGGTCTAAGGAGAGGTTTGCACAAAGCATCCAATGAAGGGACAGAGGAGTGCTCAGAAGCCGGGCTTTGGAGCCACACACACCTGTGTTTACAACTGGCCTGGAGCTCTATTAGCTGTTGAACCTGGGATAGGTCATGTAACCTCATCTATAAAGGAGGAGGAGTACTAGTACCCGCTCACGGGTATGTATGAAGCCGAGATGAACAGTGCAGGCTCCAGAGTAGACAGCCAGCACTCGATAAGGAGTGGCTGCCCCTGCGCTTCCCACTGCCACCTGGTCAAGCTGTGTTTCTTGGACACCTCTGGCAGGTGTCCCCTGACAGTGGGAACACCAAATTGGTAGGAAATTTGGGTGCAAATTGGACATCTCCGTAAACACTTCTTGGCTCTCTAAACTCGTTTCGCTGTTCTAGGTCTTCCCCAGATATCTGTTCCTGCCCAGACAGGGGCAACCTCTGGAGTTTTCACAAACTCCATTCTCACTAAAGTCTCCCAGCGTGGAGGCATAAATGAGAGATGTGATTATTCTGGCCTTCTGCTGAAATTATTCTATGCCCAGGGTATGTATTTATTTGCCTGCAGAGAATTCAGAAGCACGAACAATGCACACGTTCACTAAGAGTTACCAGTGTTTTAAAATCGTGTCCAGCAATTTTTGAGTCTGGAACTGAGAGGCAGGAAAGGGCTTGCATCGGGTTTCACACACTAAGATGTCTTCCTCGCGTGCAGGAAACGTCAGTTCTCGGTGGTCTGCCCCAGGATGATGCGTCCTCGCAGGAGCTAAATCTTCAGCATTTTTGTGTCTGCCTTACCATGTTAGCTTTCTCCCATTCACTCAGTCATTTATTCATTCAGTGAATACTTATGGAGGCCCTGCTCTGTGTCAAGCATTGTACTACATGTGGGGATACAAACAAGGATACAAGGTGTGGACCTTACCTTCTAGAAGAGCGAGGCGTCATAAATATGTGCTCTCATTTTAGGTTCCGGTTGGTGCCATGACAGAAAAAAATCATGCAAAGCAGAGAAATAGAGAATAATTAGGGGGCAGGGCACACAAGCGTTCTCCTTAGGTCATCAGTGCAGAGTGAAGGGGAAGCTCATTCCAGGCAAAAGAGCTGCAAGTGTAAAGGTCACTGGTGGAGCTGGAGGGGAGTTGGGGGGTTGGGGGGGACATAATGGGAGGTGAGGCCAGATCACGCAGGACCTTTGGGCTCAAGATAAAGAATCATGGTTTCACATGGAATGAAGGAACAGGAAGGGAACGGATGGCTAAATGTGGGAGCGGGTGAGGGGTTCGGTCTCACCATGGGGAACCTAATGGGGCGCTGTTGGTCAAGTCAGGGGGACACTGCGCCGTTGTGAAGCAGCCCAGCAGGGACTCGGCCTGTGTAGCGTCCCCCCTCTTCCTTGGACTAGCCAGCTTAGCCTCAGTTTTCTTAGCCTCAGTTTTCTCATCCATAGGTTGGAGATCGTGATACCTGTCTTGAATGGTTCTCATCAGCATTAGAGACTCTGTATGCGTCCATAGAGGGTTGCCATTAAGAGATTACATTACATCACATCATATAATTATTTTTGGTTTTGCCCAAAATGATAAAGGAGAAAATGAACATGTAGGATGGGAGCTTGCCTAGTGTTTGGCTGTGTGCTCACCTTGCCTTTATGCCATTGGCAAACCATTCTTGCCAAGTAAAAACCTGCCTTGTATAACCTGAAGGCTCCTTTTTCAATGTAAATGTCTTTAAAATAAAAATGCCAGGGGCTTCCCATAGTCCCTCTTTGGAATGCCCTGGACTTGTTCTCACTCTCCTTGCCCCAGCCTCACTCACTGTCTACCAGTTCTTTAAGTGCCCCAGCCTTCTACCCCTACTCCGCACCCCACGACCAACACACATGCTACCTGCCAACTAGTCACAAGGCATCATTGCACAATCTCAGGGGAATCTGACCACAAAAATCACTGTGAATAACGTCCCCTGTAGCTGTCATCCCAGGCTTTCTCCATAGCTTTGACGCCTACCCCACCCCCAGATTTCTCCTGGTTGACTTCTACTCCTTCACAGGATCAAATCCCACGTGCTTGGGGAACCTCATCTGGCCTCTGGGATAGACCAGGCCCCTCACAATATGCTCACGTTGACCGTAAACCTTTTCCTTGTAGCACCTATCAGTTGCCATTTTACTTTCTTCATCTGATTATGTGACTGAGTCCCGTCTGCCCCACCAGAGTAGAAACTCCATCCGGTTACAAGCCATGGTTGTTTGTTTATTTGTCGTTTCCTCATCATTATCATTTCTCTGCAGGCACAGTTTCTGGCTCAGAGCAATCATGTCATAAGTGTTTGTTGAAGGAATCACTAACCTTCCAGGAAGCATCTATTCCTTCTAGAGGGCCTCTAAGACACACAGTTTTGTTATTCAGAAGCCTAACATGAGAAAGCCAGAAATCAGTGTAAGACTTTCCCGTCATGGGAAAACCAGACCCGTACATCTGGCAAAGAGCAGTGGTCAATCAGTGTGGGATGAATGAACTAATAGCTGAATGAGTGACTTTGAAGCACAAGCTAATATTGCTTTTGTCAAAATGGTGAGTGTGAAGCACAGCCCTGCACACACACAGTCACGTATGTATCCCCCTCCCTCCTCTACTGTCTGCAGTATCTTCAAGAGGAAAAATAACTAAGAGCTACTCTGTGGTGATGGGTTTAAGGTTGTCAGTGGTCCTCTGTCTTCTGATTTTCCCTGCCCTCCTAGCTCTGACTTGGCTACTGGAAATCCCAGCTCTTGTCATCATCACCCTCTACCCGTCTTGGGGCAGGAAGGAGAAAGCTGAGCTCTTCTGTGCCATCAGCTTAGAGGGCAGAGGCCCTGCTCATCTAACCTTTCTGTTCCCAGCAGAGAATGAACAGCCAGCATCTCTGGATAACCAGGCAAGCTGGGCTGTGTTGTGAGACCAGGCTCCTTCTGGAGAGCTCCCAACACCACAGCCAAGGCCACTGGATCATATCCTTAGATACACTAAAACACATATTGTTTTAAGTGCCTTTCCCAAGACTGCGAATGAGGAAGCTGAAGATGCCACTGAATATATTAGTGTCTAATTAGTTTGGACTGCTATAAAAAGCACACTGTAGACACTGTGGCTTAAGCAACAGACATTTATTTTTTTCTCACTGTTCTAGAGGCTGGAAGTTCAAGATCAGGAGGTCAGCATGGTTGAGTACTGGTGAAAGCTCTCTTCCTGGTTTCTTTACATGGGAGAGAGAGAAAGTTCTGGTGTCTCTTCTATAAGGGCACTAATTCTGTCACGGGGGCTCCACCCTCATGACCTAATGTAACTTCCAAAGGCCCCACCTCTTAATACCATCCCATTGAGGGTTAGGATTTCAACATACGAATTTTGAGGGAACACAAACACATGATCCATAATACCTAGATTTTTAGCCAATGTTATCAGTGCCTGCAAGAAGCAATGTGAGGTATCTCCTTCTTATTAAGAAGGACTTGGAGATAGACAAAATAATCTGGGTCATTTGTCCATTTAACAAATAATTATCACACCCACAATGTGTCTGGCTCTGTTCTAGGCACTGAAGATCTAGGAATGATCAAGACAGACAAAAACACTTGTCCTCAGGATGCTTACTTTCTAGTAAGGGGAGACAGACAATAAATAAGTAGGTGAATGTATCAGATATTCAGCTAGGGCTAAGTGCTATCAAGCATATCAAACAGTGTCACATGTTAGAGGATAATTCAAGAAGAAGGAAGCAATTTTAGATTGAATTGAGAACCAAGTGATACATGGGGCCAGCCATGCAAATATTTAAGAGAAAAGTGTTCCCAGAAGGAGGAGCAGCAAGTGTAAAGATCCTGAAACTTAGTTAATGACCTCGATCGGTCATTTGGGAGTATGAACAGATACACCCGTTTTTAAAGTCATAACCGTGACATAAAGCAAGCACGTCTGGCGCATCACTTGGATCCTAAGTTGCTCTTTGTTCTCATATTTTGGCCGAGCAGTGAACCAGTTCAATGTGGTTCGCTCTGCTTAATCTAATGCCTTTCTAAGATTTTTCCCCAACTCACCTGTCTCTTTATTTCTAAATAGCTGGAATGGCAGCCAGAGAGTCTGAGAAGTATGTATTTTCATGAAGTCATGTCACACACACATTACAGTTGGGCCACATGGAGAAATGACAGAATTATCACTCCCCATTATCGCTCAGGAGAATTGTAGAATTGTGCAGGCATGGATTTTGCTGTTGATCACAGCTGTTTGACTGGCATGCTCAGAGAATTTACTGGTGCATTCATGAGGTAAAATAAATATCCAGATAGAAAAGCCCAATGCCTTTGGAGGTTTCTGATGTACTGTTAAGTAGTTCTTATGAAGCAGCATATTGGTAGTGTGAGTGTTAGTAAGGAAAGACATTTGGGAGAGATTTTGTAGGAAACAGTGGATTTAAGGGGGTGGGTGGGAGGAAGAAGAGTTAAAATGTGACAAAAGAAAATTGTAGTGTCTTATGTCATGCGCACAAGAAGCAGAGCCTGAGGCAAGGATTTAGGTACAGGTGATTTATTGAGGGAGTGTTCTCAGAAAAACCTGAAAGGGCATGAGGGAGCAGGACAGGACTAAGGAAAGGTGTGGTCCCAGGTAAAGTCTAACTTTGGTCTGAACCACAGAAAAGGGCTCTGGAGCATAACTCCCAGGAGAGCCCTCCTCTTCTGAGGCAAGGACGATGAACTTTTGTATCCCAATGTCAGTCATTGGTTGAGGGCCTCAAGGAGGTACCTTAACCTCCCAGGTAAGGTGGCATCTGTCAGCTTCTGAGGACAATTCTCTGGACGGGGCAGCTGCAGGCAGCCAGCAGCTACCATTCACAGCAGCTGTGAGACGGCTGCACCAGGAGGGGATCTTGGTGGGGTGAACATCTCCTTTTATCTTTCCACAAAAGAAAATGCATCCATTCATTCATTTAATTATTAGCCCACTTAGTTAATGTTTTTTGAGCACCTACTATGTTTCAGAAATCAGTGTTACACAGTGAGCAAAATGGATCTGTTGCCAGTGGTCACAAATGAGAGAGACACAACCAAACAAGCCCTGGCAAGAAATTATGCTAAGTGCTATGTAAGTGCTAAGTGCCACATTCTTTGGGAGCTCTTATTAGGAGCCCTAAATCCAGTCCAGGGGGTACTGTCTAGAGCTGTGCTGCCCAAAGTGGTAGCCATGGACCATATATGATTACTCAGTGCTTGAAGTGTGGCTAATCCAAACTGAGATGCTCTTGTAAGCATAAAATACCTGGAATTGCAAAGACTTAGTGTGGAAAAAAGAACGTGAAAGATCTCATTAATAAATTGTTATATGTGGGCTTCCCTGGTGGTGCAGTGGTTGGGAATACACCTGCCAGTGCAGGGGACATGGGTTTGAGCCCTTGTCCAGGAAGATCCCACATGCCACGGAGCAACTAAGCCCGTGCTCCAAAACTACTGAGCCTGCACTCTAGAGCCCATGAGCCACAACTACTGAGCTCGCGTGCCACAACTACTGAAGCCCATGTCCTAGAGCCCGTGCTCCACAACAAAGAGTAGCCCCCACTCACAACAGCCAGAGAAAGCCCGCGTGCAGCAGTGAAGACCCAATGCAGCCAAAAAAAATTTTTTTAATAATAAAATTAATGAATTTAAAAAATAATGATTTGTTATTTGCATTACATGTTAAAATGACAACATTGAGGATATATTGGGTTAAATAAAATATATTAGCAAACTTAATTTTACTTGTTACTATTTACTTGTTTAATGTGGCTGCTAGAAAATTTTAAATTACATATGTGGCTCACTTTATATTTCCATTTAATAGCACAGGTCTGGGGATTTCTTGAAGCTTTCTTTCATTCCTTCAGCATCACAGAGAAACTTGCTGAACAATCCACTAGCAACGTGCTTGTCCACTGAGTACGTTCTCACGATAATGAAGATATATCCAGGTTTCTTCAAATTTAATATTGAGCATTTCCAATTGTTTGAAACCACTATGTTTTGTTTCCTTTATTTTGTTTTTAATAACCCCCAATTATGGATTCCTTTTTATGTCTCCCTCTGGTATCCAAAGGCTCACAAAAACACAATTTCACCCCACCCTACACCCCTTTTAGATAACTGAAGTTTGACTGAATGGGGTTTCCATCCATCACCGATACAATCCTCATCTCATCATTCCTTTTTCCTCTTCTCTACATGGTACGAGTGTGAATATAAATCTATAGATTTGAAAGCAAAGAGGCAAAGAAATATAAATGGTTTGAAGTGAGTCTCTTTTCAAGTAATTTTCCCCCTAACCTAGTAAGATGTCACTCCATGAGAGATTTCACAGCACAGCAACACTAGAAAGTGTGATAATCGTTCAAAACATAATTGAAAGATTTCAAAAGTTAAACTGGAAGTATTTTTGTCAGAGTTTATTGCAAGCATTTTGTATCTGAAAAAAAAAAGTTTGTGAGAGTTCTGTGACAAGAAGATAAATTATGGAACTGTAAAAACGGGGAAATAAATGGATTCTGGAGACTGACAAACAGGGCAAATGATGAGAACATATCATTTTAGAACACAAAAAAAGGTAACTAAGTTTGAAAAATTGCATTAGTGTATCATTTTCTATATATGAGCCATTAGAGGGAAAAAGGGGAAATTACACCCTGTAACAAAGTAAAAATGTTTTCAGTGTTTAAGGGTAATTTTGTAATACTACTACTATTACTTAAACTCCTACCTCTTATAAAAATCCAAAGACAGGACCCCTGGTGATATTACCTGTGTCTTAGGCGAAGAGCAACAATTTGAATTCCATTCAAATACATTTGTATTTTGCCAAGTGCTATCAAAGCCTGAGTTGCATAATTTGCCGTGTAAGTGAAATAGATACTTTTCCTCAGCACATTTATCACTCTCCTGTGGGCTTCATTACTGACAATCAAATCATGGAAGATGTACAAAATTGTCATGATGCGCTTATTTTCTCATGATATTCGATACAAATAGTACTTCTTTACAAATGGCCTTTCCCCCCCATTTGCCACATTTTTGCTGTCTTTTCAGATTCTTACTAAAGTTCTAGTGATAAGACTTTTTTCCCCCAGTATATATGTAGGCCTCTTTGGGAAACAAATATTTCTATTTGGGGAAAAATTAAAAATATAGGTAGGGAAAAGCAGTATTGTTTGTGAGTAGTTCTTTAACTGTTACTCCCTAGATGTGTGTGTCTGTGTGTGTGTGTGTGTGCGTGCACCATATAAAGATGTTTGTGAAAACAATAGATCCTAGCTCAAGGATCATACACATCCCATCACTGAATCATCTTAAAGATTAATTTAGAATCATGACATCAAATGCCCAAAGTCTAGTCCGAAAAAGTAAATGAGCTAGTGAGCAAGAAATCCATAGCAGCTTACTTAGTCTAGTTTTTACTTTTCCACTTTTAAAAATATCACGGGTACAGAGAAGTTTTAGTCTACTCTAAAAGACTGAGGAACAATGATGACAGGCAGTTGGCACTGCACCTTTAATTGGCAAGACTATAGGGAGCAGTGGGAATTGTGGTGAACTGCAGTACACACTCTGCCTCTAGAGGGCGCAACTGCTCCCAGCTCCACTTTAGTGTTCCATGAGGGATGTAGTATTTTTTTCTTTATTAGTTTTTAAAAGAAGCCTGAAATCTGGATTTCTTTGTGTGTGTGTGTTTGGAAAGATATTTCTTGATTTTTAAGGGTTGATAGCATTTTTTTAAATATCAAGGAAGCCAAAGAAAATACATTTCCTGGCCAGATACAGCCTAAAGACTGCCAGGGTGTGACTTCTGTGGAAGAGTCTTTCCTCTCCAAGGGTCTGGGGCAGTCAGGGTCATCATGTAAGGATAATGGTGTCTGTCCTGAATCTCTTTACCCCTCTACTCTCCCTCCTAGGATATGATCTATTGGAGATGAGGTCATCTATGGATAGATATTTCTTAAATGTCATCTACTTTAGCTGCAAAAACTTCTCTGCTCTTCTTACCAATATAAGTGGTACTTGGACCTTAAAAATAGTTATTTCCCCTATCAGCAACAGCCATCACATCATCGTCCTCTAGTGAATGTGAGTCTTAGGGCAACAAAGTAAAGAGGTACAAGGCAAGGAGTATCACTTTCATTTTCTAGACTTCAAGTTAATTCCTATTTTCAGCAAAGCAAACAGAACACTTTAACTCCAATCTGTTAATGGAGTCCTCTTCCTCTAAAGTTGAACTAGAAATCCAGATATGATGCCAGCCTAAGATGTTTGGAAGGAAGAGAGGGGGAGCTCTTTGGGGAAATGGATAGTCCCTTGGCTTACCATGACACATCCATTATGCCAGTCAGGGAGCTCTCTGGGGCACCTGGGCCCTGCTTGAAGCACAAACATCTTTCTGTAAGGTTGCCCTAGTATCCTGGCTGCCTAGACACACCAGAGCCATTTAATCCCCAAGGTGTTGGCCTCCATTAGTTGAGCAATTTTTTCTCTTCCCTCTTCTCTCCTCTGCCCAGCTCAAGTGGAATATCTTTTTGATCTGGCAAGGGGGTGGGGGAGGAGGTAAGGGAGAGGAAGACCTACTCTCAGCTCTCAGTTCCGACCAGATCCTTTTTCTTTTATTTCTGTTACAAATCCTCTAAGGTTTTCAAGGGGTTTAGGCTTTTGGAGAAAAAAGCTAAGGAGAGATAGAGGGTATTTCTGCCTTCTACTCTGCCATATCCCTTCCCTGAGGCAATGAACACAACTGATCACATAAAAGGGTAGAGACAAAACACGGGTTAATATCTGACGAAAGTATTTTCCTGCAGTAACAGTTCTAGCATTTCCCGCCATCTCTAGTCGTTGGACACCAAATCTGCTGGGTATTATCTTACTTATTTTTCAAGGCAACTCTGTGAAGTAAATATTATACATTATCTATTGACAGGACAGTGCTGCATAACAAACATCCCTAAACCTCAGTGACATGAAACAATAAACACTTATTAGCCCACCAGTCGGTGGGGTCCAGCTGATCTAGGCTGGGCTGAGCTGATTTCAGCTGTCTCTGTTCATAAATCTGTGGTCAGCTTCCAGGTCAGCTCAGGGGCTCTGCTGATCTTGGCTGGGCTCACTCGCATGTTTGGGAACTGGCTTGCTGTTGGCCGTTATAGGACAGCCTTGGCTATGATGGCTGGGGCAACCGGGCTCCATACCATGTATCTCTCATCATCCAGCAGCCTAGCCTATGCATTTTCTTTTTGTAGCAATAGCAGAGGGGAAAAGTGAGCGAGCTGGGTCAGTTTTCTGCTTTGCACTACACTTGCCAGCATCCCAGTAGACAACACAAGTCACATGCCTAGCTGGGGGTCAGAAAGGGGGACACAATATAGGTAGCTGGCAAAGGCACAGATAGAGGGAAGGCTGAAGTATTGGGGCCCATAATACAAACACTACCCCACTTCCCGAATCAGAAAACTGATAGGAGAAGTGAGCCTAGAAGTAAGGTTGGAGGTGGGGCTTTGAACACATGCATGCTTTACTCCAAATTATGTTCCATCCACTTTGCTGCCGTCATTTTTAAAAGGAGCTTATAAGTAGGATTCTCCATGTTAAGGCAGCATCTTCCAGGTCAAATGGAGTGTTGACTAACTGCCTGCTTAATATGGTTGATAGAGAAAGCAGACTTCAAGCCCAAACACTCTAATTTCCCCTAAACATATGTAATCATCTTAATTTTCTCTTTTCCTCTGTTGACAGAGCTTGGGGAAGACAACTCCTTTTTAGCATCAGCCAGTGTTTCCATGGGAAGCATCATGCAAGGAAATGGGGTTGGCATTTTTTCCTTCTAAAAAATCCATTTTAGGTAATTCTGCTGTCTTCCCTGTGCTGGCCTCTTCCCCCGTCCAGTCTCTTTTACTTGATGTTGTCCTTTACACCATGGGCTTCACACCCTCGTGCTCATCTGCCGTCAGCCTCCCGTGTCTTGGGTGACTTGTGACCCAGGTTTAGCTCCAGTCACTTGAATCCATTTGGTGGCTGAATTTTATACATAATGAAAGAGCTGGTTGAGTGGTGCTGATGTCTCTGGAAGGACCGGCTCATTGATGGGTAGTTGGTTTGTTCAAAAGGACAGTGTCCTAATCCGACAGGCAAATTACCTTTTCAAAGAATGCAATGAAAACTCAACATCAGGATCAGTTTCCTCTGTGTGTTGACATGACCAGAAATTACCAGCTAGACTTTATGGACTGTTAAACTTTTTAGAATATAACATGAGGTCCTAGTTACAGATTCAAATGAAAATAATGGGAAAAATGACAGCCACCCAAATCTCCTGACCCTTTATCCTATGCCAGGAACTGTGCTAAACTCTTTCCATGCATTTCGTGTCCACGAGCATCCCAAGATATTGATACCACTATGAGCCCATTTTATAGCTCAAAATACTGAGGGCTCAGGTGACTTCCTTTCCGAGGGCCACACTGCAGCCAGTAAGTGACAGGCACAGAGAGGAGTTGGCTTAGCACATGACGGTTGACAGCAGAATCCGCAAACCTCGTCTGTAAACAACTAAATAGTAAATATTTTAGGCCTTTGCAGGTCACTTGGTCGCTGCAGCAACGACTCAACTCTGCCATTGTTGCAAGAAAGCAGCCTTATATAAGCAATCCATTTACAAATGGGTGTGGCTGTGTGCCAATAAAACTTTATTCACAAAAACAGGCAGCACACTGGATTTGGCATCGCTATACCGTCACTTCCAAGCTGTATCGTTTTGGGCAATTTACCCAACTTCTCTTTAATCTCATCTTTCTCATCTAAAAAGTTACATTAATAATTATAGTAAGCTTATAGGGTTATTTTGAGGAGTAGGTGATGTTGCATACAAAGCACTTAGTTTCTTTTATCATTAATGTGAGAGGCAGTAGAGGAAGGATGTAAAGAGCAGCTCCTCCTGGGTGTAGATCTCATCTTTCCAACTTACCAGCTGCGTGATCCTGGCCATGTTACTTAACATCTCTGTGTCTCGGACCCCTTTTTTGTAAAGTGAAGGCTAATAAAAGGACAAATCTCACAGGATAGTTAGAAAGATTAAATGAATTTAACACACGCAAAGCATTTAGAACAATGCCTGGCACGTGGCAAGCACTTCAGAGGTGCCTGTTGTATTATTATTATTGAATAATCTAGATTTGAGCCCGAGTGTGCCTGACTTCCAACCATATGGTCTTTCCCACCACATGTCCTGCAGAGAACTAGTTCTTAACTGTTTCATACTATTGTCTGACCCCCCCCAACCCCTTATCAGAATACTGTTTTTAAATGCATAAGATAACAATATAAAAGACTACCAAAAAAACGCAATTATATAGAAATGCAGTTATCAAAATATTTTTTAAGAAACAGATTTGGATGTAGTTATATACGTAGTTCTTTATTAACACACTCGACAACATGATCTATCCGGAGGCCTAATAACTACTATAATTTTGAAAAAGTAATAATGTCAGTGATATTTCAATATCTCTACAACAACTGTAACATGATATGATGATATCTGTGATTTGTACTGGTGCTAAAGTCACAGGTCCCGTGATCGGGTGCCTGCATTTGTAATTGAAGAAATGCTCAATTTTATGTAAAGTTTGGCGAAAGTGAATTTTTTTTTAATTCATGTTCACGAAGTGCCTGAATTTATAGAACCCTTGAGGTCCACGGGTCCCAGGTCAAGAGCCCCCGTGCCTACTGCCACCGAAGGAGCCTTTTTAAAGAAATAATGAATTGAATGAACGCTAGTTCTCACGGAGGGGAAGGTTTCTTAGCCCTTGATCTTCTAGCGCACACAGAGATCAGGTGTGCCAGCACCAGTGTCCACAAAGAGAGCACATGCTTCCTGTGCCCGTGTAATCATGATGCCTTCACCCACTGGTGTGTGAGTGAGGAATCAGAAACAGTGCTGTCCCCTAATTTGACGCCCTACGTGGAAAAGGATTGTCACTGGGACCAAGTCAGCGAGAGGTAATGGAAACCTGATACCACTGACCTCATCCAAAAAAATAGCTATTGTCACAGGACAGAGATGCTGGATATTTGTAGGTTTGGGGAGAAATATATTTGTTAGCGAAATGGAGCTTACGGTGGAGTGAATAAAGGTGAATTATTTGTCAGACGACTGGAGGAGGTTTATGCAATATAGTATTATTGAGCGGGGCTATTAACAGAGTGAATTGCTATTGTGACATGCCATTAAATTGTTTTTAGTGTCCACAAAGGCATCATTCAGGAGCTGGCAGGGTTAGTAACAGAGTTGTATTTTTGGTGGACAGCAGCAGATCTCGAAACCAAATAGCATATTTTACAGAAAAGTAAAATACCATCAAAGCCGGAAGTCTGCAGACAATGGAGTCCGGGGTAGTCCCTTGAAGCTATTTGACCAGAGTCCCGTGAATCCAGACCAGGTTCCCTGGATCCCCGATGTACATAGAGTTGAAGCTGAAATCTGAGAGATCCATCAGGAAGTGAAAGAAGACAGAAATTGGAATCCTGAAGTCTTTCAAGGATGTTCTGTCTTGGTCCTGAATGTATCCCTAGCACATAGCAGAGAGATTGGCTCAATAATTATTTGCTTATAAAAAGTAAGAAGGAGAGAGTTGGAGAGGGAGACAGGGGGCGAGAGACAGACAAGATTTAACCCCTGCCTTGCCGGATCCCAAGCCTCAAAGATGAACCAGACTGCCGTGTTGCCTCAAGATGAAGGGAAGCAACGTGTTCATGATCATGCAGATTAGGAAAGAAGACTTTCCACTAAGGTTTCTAGTCTTTGATTTGCAAATGAGTGTTATTTTTATGCCATATTATACCTATTTTCTGGCTGGTCACCTGGCTTCATTCCTGAAGCTTGTTGGTAACCCAGATAGTGAATTTCATCTGGAGTCTGATTCACGGTGGCCCTGAAGAAAACGTATGCTTTTCCCATATGGAAAAAGAACTGAGACATCTTCCTCAATTAGATAGGGGAGGGGAAAAGAGACATAGATCTTAAGGAAAACACATTCTTCTATTGAAGACATTGTCCCAACCCTGCTGAGGACACGTTTCCTCATAGCTAAGCTCGTAGGGGCTAACCCGTGTCGACTGTTAGAAAGACAGTATAATTTTAGTGTTAACCAGCCAGCGTCTACCCCACTTCTGCCCTGGTTTTCCAGTCCAGTACTCACTTTGTCCCCCAGGGCCATTGGGGTTCATGTTTGTGCTTACTGTTGTTTCTTTGTTTTCATTTACATTTTAAGACAGTAGATTGCTATAAAATATTGGCGTGTATATACTAATATATCTGAATTGGTTACCAAAGAAATGCAGTTTAAACCACAACGTACCATTATTATTACATGCTATTACTGTTATTATTTTGGCTATCAAATCATTAATGTATTTTTAATGGCAATATCTAGTATTGGGGAGTTGCAGAGAGATGGGTGTGAGCTGAGCACATTTACGTATCCACAGGAGGTCCAAATTGATACCATGCCCTGGAGAACATTTTGGTTCAAATGCCTCTGAAGTGAACATGGCCCATGACACAATAATTACATTTCTAGGAATTTAGTAGAAGGATATCCACACTAAGATATATGTAAAATTATATCCAGTGAAGTATTTTAAACGTAGGGAGAAACTAGAAAGAACTGCAATGTCCATTAATAAGTTATTATTATTTTAAAACATTGTAATACTGCACAATGGACTATCACCCGCCATTAAAAATCTATGTTCATAAAGCCAAAAGTTCCCGTTATATTAAGTAGGGTGAACAAACGGCAGATTATAAAATAGTATACACATTATGATCCTATATTATGTTTATTTATAGCTATAGTATATCTGCAGATAGGTGTAACTCTAGATAGATATAGTGATAAAGGTGATATTATATTATTATGTAATATTGTTATATTTTCATGATACAATTTACCATAGATATTTTTCTTTATATTTTTCTATTACTTCCACATTTTCTACATGGAACGTGACTTATTGTTATAATCAGGAAGCACAAATACACACACACACACACACACACACACACACACACACACACAATGAGTGAAGGTCAGTGTTTAAGGTTCACGTTTTGCCTTTCAACTACCCAGTGCAGCTCTGGTCTGTGCGCTCACCTTCCACCCCACCCCCAGCTCTGGCTCCTGGCATCCTTCTGCTTGCCTTTTGCTTTTCAGCACAGACCCCTGACCTGTATCACCAGGTTCTCTTCAATACGTTGTGTTACCAGCCCCACGTCAACAGTTTCAGAAAAGCTCAGCGCTAACTTTACACTCATTTCCTTCTTGGAAGGGAAGAGGACAAAAAGCATTCTTAGAGATGCATGGTCCTGTTTCTTGTTAATTCCTGGCAGGAGCGAAAAAGAAAAAATGACCTGTTCGCTCTGTATCATCGTTGATAGTGGCTCAGTATGTTTACT
This sequence comes from Tursiops truncatus, assembly GCF_011762595.2. NCBI lineage: Eukaryota > Metazoa > Chordata > Mammalia > Artiodactyla > Delphinidae > Tursiops > Tursiops truncatus. Next base: position 77,580,766 of record NC_047048.1, read on the forward strand.
TAGTAATGATGGTTATTAATTTCTTAATCCTAGATGCTGGGAATTTAGGTCCATGTAAGCCTCAAGAAGTGGTTATGTGTTTTCTTTCAAAAGAGCTGAAAGAAAAAAAGAAAAGAAAAATAGTTACAGGGCATGGTAGAGGCAGAACCGAAGGTTCCTTTCTGTTTGTTTTCCTTTCAAAGTCACGGTGTTGACTGATTTCGGAGGAATGTATATGCTGGAAAGCAGCATGGTTAGTGGAGAAGATCTCAGGTTCTGGGCTCAGAGTAACCTGGTTCGAACCTAGGCTCTGTCCTCATCAACCTTCTGCTATCTTGCTCAAAGACAGTGTGATACGCCAATTAAAACATGCTTTTAGCATCTAGTCACCCAAGTTCTAATCCCAGCTCAGCAATTTCTAGCTGTTCACTTCAGGCAAGTCACTCAGACGCTCTGAGCCTCCGCTTCCCTGTGTCCAAAATGGAGGAAATGGTCTTTTCTTCTGCAGGATCAGTACTATTATATAGTAAGCCCCCTACATAGAGATGATGCTTACTAGGCTGTGACTAATATTATCACTTTCGATGATAAGGATTTTATTCTATTTATGCATCTTGCAAAGAGGAGAAACAAGGAGATAAGAAAGAGGAACAGATACACCACATCAAGCAGAGAGACCTCCTGAACATGTGGGGTCATTATGTGTTGTGTTTTTTGTGAAACACAAGGAAGACACCGGGACATCTGTGCAGGCATGTGTGTGCCCCTCTCCGTATTAGATTACATGTTTTAGGACAATAAATCAGTGAAAGAAAAGAAATAAATAATGCATGCTGAAAATGTGATCATGTTTATTAAGAAGTAACAGCCTTGTCATCTCCATTTTCTTCTTCAGTGAGTCTCCCCTCTGAGGGTTTGCTCCTCAGGGACTCCCTGCAATTTAGCTGGAGGCTATTCTCTAATTCTTGTTTGCAAAAAATACTTGCTTTGCAAAAATAAGTTAAAAGCTGAGCATCCGGGTCCTCTGATGAGTCTCCCATCAAATCCATCCCATCATTAGAGATGGCTTCCAGGCTGTGAAAGTTGGGGAGAAACAAACCTCCTAGCTTCACATCTGCCTATTTTGTGCTTTCCCACGCTCTGTGTTCTCGCTCCAGTCTTTCTGTGGTGAGTTTTAAAGAACTCTCTTTAGGTTTCTGGATTTTGGAAAAGAAAAGAAACACACACACACAGACACACAAAAAGCAACTTTCCTTTTCCTAGTAATTTACAGCTGCTAAAACAATATGTTGACATTAGTGCCTTGTGACATCCAAGGACTTTAATTGGAGTTGCATTTTAATCTGTTACTCTTCACTCATTTGCACTTGAATGACCTTGAAAGAAAAAAAACAAAGAAAGAAGGAACCACACTGGCAACTCTGTCTTGCAGGAGCCAGGGGTACAACCCTGCATCTTGAAAGCAAAGCAGAGTGTGTTCCATATTGAGAGCAAAAGAGACGGTGTACGTGAGGCTGAGAAATTGGGAGGGATGGACAGAGAAAGGAAAAGGGAAAAGGAGGCAAGAGAGAGGCAGACAGAATGAGAATAAATGACGAATGAACTTGCACCTGGTAGCAGGGAGCAGCCTGGCCTGAGAGGACGGCGCCTTGTCCTGTTGTCCGGCCTCAGTCCTCGGCCTCTCTTTTGGGAATGGAATGATGATCCTCACCTGGGTAGCAATTGCTCTGCTACTCTCATGCTTTAGTGCCAGTGGCATATCCTTGCTTTGAATGTCTTGCTGTCAGTGTCCGGGTTCTGAGACGGGCTTTCACCTTTTGAGAATGGCACTACCTTAGGATTTAAGGCAAGGGTGGACTTAATATGTCTCCAAAATACCTGAATCTCCCCGACCAACCCCAAAGGCTTTTACCATTCTTTTTACCCCTCATTAGTTTTTGTGACCCTCAAGTAAAGGAATTTTCCCTAAACTCTCATCTTGGAAAACCTGAGTACCCCCTCCTTTTTTCTCCGTCCACTCTACCTCTGTTTATTATTCCTATTTCTCTCTGTTCTCTATTTCTCTCTATTCCCTTTTCTCATGCCATATCCACATCACAGCCTGCCTCATCGTGCTTAAGGTGTATGTATCGTGACACTTTATCATCTTGTGCCAAGCCCACCGTGATTTAAGCTAATCCACTAAAGAGTAATTACTTGTGTTACAGAATTCATGTTTAATTAGCTTGTCCTGACATAAAATATTTATCAGGACTTGACGTTCACCCCAGTTTACCTCTGAAATCCTTTTTTATTTTTTTGCGGTACGCGGGCCTCTCACTGCTGTAGCCGCTCCCGTTGCAGAGCACAGGCTCCGGACGCGCAGGCTCAGCGGCCATGGCTCACGGGCCCAGCCGCTCCGCGGCATGTGGGATCTTCCCGGACCGGGGCACGAACCCGCGTCCCCTGCATCGGCAGGCAGACTCTTAACCACTGCGCCACCAGGGAAGCCCCCTCTGAAACCCATTTTAATTTTATTTTTGACTCATTGTTTCCCTCGTTCCCTCCATTCCATCCTTCTTCCCTTCTCTTTCCACCCCTCACCTTCCACCGTTCATTCGTGTATCTCTCTATTGCCCTCTCTCCTTCCTTCCCCACGCCCAACCCCTGCTATCGTTTAATTATGTTACAAAAGCAAACTCTGTGGTTTTTAAATCATTCACTACATTACTTTCCTGGCCTTCTGCTTCCCTCCAGGGGCTGAGTCTAGCCCCTGAATTTCTTGACCAGCGCCCGCCCACTGACCCGGCAGAGTCCAAGCTGCTCACCTTGTCCAGCTGGGCTTCACCTCATTCTGTGTTGACCTTCATCATTGTTGACTTTGACGTGACCCCCTTTTGTTTCTCAACTTGGTCCCTTCAGCCAGGAGCTCTGATCTGCTACTTCCTTGCCTTTGATGTGTCTCCACTTCCTATAATTAATCTCATTTTTTCCATAGCAACATGGACAGCCATAGGGAAAATATACCCAGTTTGAGCCAGGTCCTATATCTCCCCAACCTGTGTCTCTTCCTGTGGTCTGCCATTTTGGTAGACACATCCTGGCCCCCGGGGTAGAATGTCGACATGCCACACAGAAAATACAACACTGACTTCTGTTAAAAGAATATCAGATGCCGTAGCGCAAGGTGACACAAGTAGGCGGTAGTTACAGCCTGCACACGGAGCTTGAATAGGTAGTACTATTTAAAAATGTGTAGTTTGAGCTACTCACCTGTCTGCCCACTCTCCCTCTGAGAGCATATTCTTGTTCAAATAAATCCTCACTTTACCTTCTTGAAAAACAAAAATGTGTATTTTTACATTTTTATTTATATTGACTTCTATGTATATTCAATGTTCTGAGGAAAACCAATAAAACTCAACTGAACATCTAGCCATTCTAATAGATCATATCATATTGCCAAATATAGTATTGAGAAGATTGTCCTAACTTTGTAGACTCCCCAGTTTCAAGGCCAGTAATACTCCGTGTTCTTGATTTATCCTTATCAACATTCCTGAGACTGATTATGGGGTGTATTCAGGACCAAAAGGTCTGTTTAGCCTAACCCTTTGTCTACTAGAACAAATAGATTTGAACAGTCCGTCCTCGTCCTCGTAGGAGCTTTTATAAGAATGTTGTCCTTGCATTCTTTGATAGATTTGTTTCCATTTTTCTTAAAAATTTAAGCCATGTGTTTCATGGGCAAGTCCTTGGTACTCTCTGGAGGCACAGACACCCATGAAAATACTTTGAAAAATTAAAGGCATTCTACTCATATAAAAGGTCAGTTATCACCTTCTATGAGCCTCACTTCCCCTGTCTATAAAGTGGGCATGATCCACCAGGCCAGCTCAATATGTGAACACAGTGGGATCATACATAAAAAAGTGCCCGGTAAGCCCCAGACACCCCAGCAACGAAGACATTGTGCTGCTCTCCTTGACTGTGTCTGGAAAATGGAGCAAGTTATTTTTTTCTGTGAAACCGTCCACAAGGAGTGTTTGGGTGGATTAGCCAATCAAGGTTAGCAAAGCATATGCTGAGATATTAAATTGAAAGGTTTTGTACCAAAGAGTCCTTTTTTTTCCCTGACACTGCAGTATTTCCCTTGTTCATTTTATCTGGAGCATTACGTGCCTTCATAAAGCTTGTCCAGCAATTTGACACTTTGTTTCTCCTGCTTACAAACTGAAATAAAGGGAGCTGGGAATTTGGAAAGGGAAGAGCTGGTATTTCTCAATGCTTTTAACTCATCTGTCTGTATCTTCTAAATGAGATACATCCTCTACAAATTACTTCAAAACCTGCTTCTCCTACTTAACTATAGAGCGTGACCACACTTACGCTTCCATAGCCATATATACAACTCTGTGTTTTCATGTATATGCATATATGCATAATTTTACATAAATAGGATCATATTGCAGTTGCTGCTTTCAATTTTAAGTCGTCATCTACTCCCTTTTGATGCTTGACTCCCCCATTCCCGGCCCCATCCAGGCTCGCTGCACTTTCCCTACCCCACCTGGACGCATGAGCCAAATCAGTAACCTGGAGGGAAACTTCATGCTTAGCTCCAAGCTCATATAATTTATATGTGACATTTGCACCCCTTTTCTTTCTCGGGTTCACATACACACGTACACAAAGGAGTTGTAGCACTGTTTTCTGTCTTCGGGGGTTTTTTTGCTCTGTGTTCCTAAAATGGAATGCATCTTCCATTTGCTTTTAATTTTACTTTTTAAATTATCATATGGTAGGGCTTCCCTGGTGACGTAGTGGTTGACAGTCCGCCTGCCGATGCAGGGGACACGGGTTCGTGCCCCGGTCCGGGAGGATCCCACATGCCGCGGAGCGGCTGGGCCCGTGAGCCATGGCCGCTGAGCCTGCGCGTCCGGAGCCTGTGCTCCGCAACGGGAGAGGCCACAACAGTGAGAGGCCCGCGTACCTAAAAAAAAAAAAAAAAAAAATTATCATATGGTAAAATTGACTTCTTCTGGTGGTGTACAATGCTATGAATTTTAATTCATGTATGGATTTGTATTATGATCACACCAATCAGCATAGGGAACAGCTCCATCACCCCAGAAACTCCCCCCCCTTCTCTCTGTACTCACACCTCCCTCCACCGCTCCTGTCACCCACTGAGCTGTTCTCCACGATATTGTCTCTCTGATAATGTTTACAGATAAAATTCTACAGTAATTAACCTTTAGGGACTGGCTTCTTTCATCTGTAATGCCTTTGTGACCCATGCTAGTTTCCACACGTATCAGACTGTTTCTTTTTAATGCTCAGGAGGGTTCCATCTATGGGGTGCTACAGTTTGTTGATTGTTCTCCTAAGAGTGAAGACTTGAAATGGTCCTTGTTAAGCAGGCTTGTTTTATGATACCATTTCTAATACTTCAGGTTTGGATAGAGAGTTTATATTAGTGCATGAATTTACCAAATTAAAGTGTTGAGAAAATCAAGGGATGGGAGAGCTCGTCGTTAGGGGAATTTAAAATTAGTTTGATCTTAAATGGCAGATGAATTACCAGGAGCAAAAAACCCAACAGCTCCTTCTGCCGTTTATTGGCTGCCCTGCTGCATGGCAGCCACTGAGCTGCATACCCACACCCCATAGCTCATCAGCTCTCCTGAAACCCTAGCAGTAGTCACTCACACCTTTATTTTACAGGAAAGGAACCTGAAGTACCTCTTCAGGTAACACCCAAAGCAGGTAGTCCTGCTATGGTCTCCAAAGCCATTGTCTACCCAGCTTCCCCCTACCCCTCAAACACTAGAACTTTCCAGCACTTTGTGCTTCTCTTGGTTTTAGAGTTTCACATTTCTTCTCTCAGTAGTTTAGATACACTTGATATTATAGTTTCCTTTCACTCCTTTAAGTGATGCAAATTGCTTTACCCAAAGTAAAGCATCATGTTACACTATTACATGAAAAAAATCTACTAAGGGAGAAGAAGGAAGAAAAAGGTGTTTGGAAATTTTTCCCTCGTTTTTCTTCTTTCTGATTAAAATGACTGCTTGGCTTTTCGAGGGCTTTTTTCCCCCCTTCTTTCTTGTTAAGTGAAGATATTCAAATCTTATGTACAGAAGCAAAATGAAGATGAGATGATTAGTTGTCTGGTGAAATTGATTAATACAATGGGGATTATTCACGGGGGGGAGGGGTGTGAGGGGGGACATTTCTCCCCTCCTCTGCCTGTCCCACACCACCATGTGTGTGGGGATGGGACTTGGGCTTCTGAAAAATTAAAATATGTGAACTAATTACCTACTTCAGTTTCCCACAGTAGTTATATTCTGGTGATTATTTGTTGGCTTTTGTCATTGATAATAACACTTAAGTAGCTAAAAATCAAAGAATTAGATTTACAAAATTCAGGGAGATCTGCTAGCAGGAAGTTTCCTTCCATTAGCTCTGTAGCACCTACAGCTGAGCAGACAGATGGATACATAGTCATGTTTCTTTCTTTTTTTTTTTCTTTCCCCATCTTAAACACTGTATATGGAGTAAATAGTTTTCCTCAGGAAGGATCTTACTGGCTCTGTCATCAAGAATTCAGCTCCTGGAGCTTACATAACTGTGTTTTATGCCTTGAAGAGCTCAAGATTCTAAGCTTCTGCGAATGACTCTGATATAAATGGAATCACTTTGTAAATGACTGTCAGGAACTGCCCCTCCATTAAGGAGCCGCGTCTAGCCCATCACAATTGCCATCATCCCTCTCTCCCCCATCTAATCTGCCACTAAATCCTGTTTGGTCGACCTCTGAAGTGGCTCTCAAATGAGTCCCTCTCTACCCCCACTGCCACTACTTCATCCAAGGCTTCGTCACCTTTTCAATGCGTTAATATCATCACCTCCTGGCTGGTCTCTGTGCATCCAGCCCCTCAAATCCATTCTTCTTATTGGCAACACAAGTATCATTGTAAAGCACAGCTCTGATCTGATTGTGTATACCATGAATCCCAGGGTTGCAAACAATGTTTCTGAAAGTGCAGTGTGTGAGATGATTTGGGGAAAATATACAAATGAATACATTTTATTTAAATAGCTATATATTTATTTTTACAGTTGTAACTTGTTTATGGTGAGCCTGATTTTTCATTCATGATGTTGACTTATAACATCCTTTTAAAATTTAATCAAATGTGTTTTGTTTTTTTTTTTAAGTGGGCTGCTTAAAAAACAAATCAGGTAAAGGTGGTATACAAATGACTGAAGCTTGGACAACACTAGCAGAGATTCAAGTCCAAACTCCTCACCCCATCATTAAAGACACTTCCCATGTTGTTCCCCCCAAACAGCAAAAAGCAGCCTTCGCGCCTGCCTGTTCCCCCTCTCTACCAGCTTTCTTCAACAAGAACTTCCTTCTCACTTTTACTCACATCAAACACTTTGCAGTTACCCCAACATATTAAGGCTTTCATATTTGTATACTTCCTCCCCCCGCATCAAAATATTGTCCCCTTTGTCTAGGTTGTATATTTTCTACCTGGTGGACTTCTATACATCCTTCAAAACCCAGTTTACATGTGCCAATCTCTGTGAACTCCTCTCTAAGTTCCTCAGGTAGAATTCACCAAGCCTGTGTTCCTACACTCTGCTGTGTAGCTGCTTTTAACACTTGATATGCTGTCTATTTGAGTGTCTTTTTCCACCCCTACAGCTAATGAACCCCACAAGGCTGTACCTAAATCTCTGTGTCTCCATTGGCCAGTGGTGAGCATAGTGCATAGAAAAGGGCTCATTTGTTTATTGAACAAATGAAGAAATAAATAGCTGGGTGAATCATGGCAGATTCTTTCTTCAAAGGGAAGGGGTCTGCCAGAAAGCGAGGTCTCACACACAACTCATCTGCAGAAAGAAAGTAATCACGACACACCATCTTTCCTGCTAAGTGGGTCTCAGAAAGTTGCTCTGACGGTGTTTCTCAAACTACTTAGCTGCAACTATCTTTTCTTCTTTAAATTACTCTGAAACATTTACCCATAGCAAACAGTGACACAGCAGCACAGATGTCTGCTCGTAGAACTCGTAAGACTTACAACTGCTTGTCCTCCACCTTTCCTCCTCCCAGACTCCTGGCTTCACCAGACCAGGGACTGAGTCTGTTTTCTTCAATGCAGCACCTACGCCTCAGACAGGGCTGGCACAGAGTAGTTCTTGGTGTTTCTTGAATAAATGGCATCTGAAATACTCCATCTATTTGGTCGACGGACTGTCTCTGTTTGTCTTTGCAGATAGGCACTGTGCAAGGTGGGGTGAGAAAACCAGACTGCCCACTTCTGGTGGGGGGGCCCTTCAGAGCAAGGGCTTTCCTTTGGACGAGTTTTGCCACTCTGTTTGCCCTCCCAACAGTGGCACTTTTTGCCTTCCTGGAATATTTTCTTTCATTCCCTGAATTCCCGTTGTCCATTCAATACAAATCAGTCTAATTCTGTGCACCTGGCCAGCATTTTGCTTTCGGTTGTGCATACAAGTACACAGTGAGCAAACATGCAATCGTTAGTGTCAGATAAAGGGCTTAGCAGAGTGCCTAGCACATGGCCGGGCCTCAAAAGCATTATTACAATTTGTGACAATTTATCATTATGTTTACGTTCCTAATGACAATACATGGCATGTGACAAACTTGGTCCTCTTTTTTTTCGTTCCTTTGATAATTGTTTGTTGAGTCCTTAATCCATCTGACTGTTTCTCAGGATTCACACTAAACATTACCTATTGTCTCCAGGTGCCCTCATAAGCTTTTTTGCACGTTTTTCAGCATTTAAAAGTTTTAGGAAAATTACAAAAACTATCTACTCTCATCTTCTTCATTTTCACTCAAGCATGTACTCTTTATTTGGCCGTATTTTGACCTAGCTGGACCTCAGCGTTGTTAGTCTTTCATTCATTTGTTCATTCATTCATAGAGTAAATACTTATTGAGTACCTACTCTATGCCAGGTACTGCTCTAGGCTCTGCGGGCACAGTGTTGAACAAAACAGAAACAGCTCTTGCCTTCATAAGGAGTTAATTCACGTGGGGATACAGACAAAAATAAGAAAAAAGGAAATATATATAACATCACTATAATATAATGGTATATTATATTATAATATGTTAAGATAATATAATGATATATTATGATACACATGTTATGAAGAAAACCAGAAGACAGAGTGACTTTGACCTCAATCACAAAGTGAGCGGCTTCCTGGTTTAATTCCACATTCTGACAACTCCAGCAATATATACCTGTCTTATTTCATGACCCAAACTAGCTCCCCACTGACCTTTGCAGGATTCTAGTCTCATCAACTCCCCTGACCTTCTACTGTTGGTGGCTCTTATCTGTGCACTTCTATGGGTGTAGAGAGAGCCATGTGGGCAAAGCATGCTGGGAAGACTCAGGGAAGGGGGTGAGTTGGGGGAGGGTGTGGACCACCTGGACCTCCAGGATCTTTCTCTAACCCGCTCTTTTGCCACATCCTTCAGTGATGAAGCTTTTACCTGTCTGCCTGTCAAAGGTATGTTTCAGCCAAAGAGAAGTTTCCAGAGGTTCCCCCTTGCACTGGGGAAACATTATTTAGGACAGTGTTCCACATGAAGTAGGTGGTACAGGAATATTTGCTGAGTGTGTGTGTTTGGGACCATATGAAGTTAACCATCATGAGGGTTCTAGGTACTATAGGGTAGCAAGCCACGTGGTACCTCCAATGTCCCCGTGCTAGACGGGGACCTGCAGCTCCTGAGCAGATAGCAGAATGAGCTGCCGGGAGCCACCGGCCAGGCTCTCGCCTCCCTTGTGTCATCTGATGCCGGGCGGCCCTTTTCCACTGGCGAAGGTTGGGAGCCCAAGGCGTCATTAGTATCTTTCCATCGCTTCCTCATTAGTTCTTAGATGGTGCTTTAACGACAGCTTGAGAGGCTCACATCCTGGCCCCCTTCTATTTATGGTCCCCACCATGTTAATGTGCACTTAATGAGAAATTCTTGTCTTGCTTGTAAATCCTGTAGCCGGCATTCAATTTATTGACAGATGTTTGCTTGGATCTCTTTAAAATTACTTCATAAATCTTCCGGGATAAAAGGCCTCAAGTTTGGTTATTAAGACAGGGCCTTGTTGACAGTTTCATATTTAACTGTTTAGAACTCGGGGGTCGGTGCTGTGGTGGGGTGTATGGCCGGGGGGCGCCGGGCCTGAGCACCGTTTGCCGCGTTTTCTGAACCTGTCAGGGCCTTCCCTGCTGAAGTGTGTCTTCTGTCCCTTATAATCCCTTCAGTTAACTTCTAGGTGACCTCGCCGTGCTTCGCACTTCTCCACTTAGCGTACCAGCGTGTCAGGGTGATGAAGTGTTTCTGCTGAGGGGAGCTAAGGGCCGAGTAAGCCACAGAGCCTCGTCACCAGGTAGGAGTGTTGACGGGCACCGAACGCTGAGGTGGCATTGCCCAAGACAGTCACCAGGCACCAGCTAGAAACCTGGGGGATTCATTCATCTCCATCTTTGGGTGGCAAACAAGTGGATGTGGTGGGAAGGAGGTCTGCTTCCAAGGTTTAAGACCACACTCATCTCTTGTAGCCATGGACTTTTCAGTGCCATCCCTGAATTAGGACTTTAATTTTTTTTTCCTGTTTCCAGTGACGGAAAACTCACCTCCAAAGGGCTTAAGGAAAAAAAGTTGGAAGATAGTTGGCTCATGTGATTGAATTGTACAGGAGTAGTGGCTCTCAGGCCTGGTTTGGTCCCAGGAATGAAATAAACTCTGTTCCACTCTCTTTGGAATGTTTGCCTTCCCCTGTCCTGGCTCTACCCTCAGAATTCCTGTGGTGGCCCCCACAGCTCCTGAGGGCTTCCAGACTCAGATCCAGCAGCAAAGGACACCACCAGAAGCTTCTCTTCCAAATGCCCAGAGGAAAGAAAGGCTTAATAGGTCTCAGTGGTCCTCATCAGGTCACATGGCCACTCTCTAACCAGTCACTGTGGTCAGAGGCAGGCTATTTTCCGATTGACTAGTTCTGAGTCACATGACGAGTTCCCACATAGAGCACTGGAATTAAGACTAAGGGGTAGAATATTCGAGAGTTAGTGTGGTGTCTTGCTACCTGGAGAAGGAGGAATAGAGCCAGGCAGCAATAAAACAGATGTTCAATGTCTCCATCATGTTCAGAACAACATCCTGCCCTGTCTAATTCTTTCATTGCATTCTGCAGAGTTGCTGTACCTTGGCAGTCTCTGTGCTAAACCAGACAGGGTTGTGACCTACCCTGTCGGAGAATACTTTCAAAAGAGTAAAATTCAGAAAATCCTAGAGAGGCCAGGTGGTTGAGAAGTTCTCCAAACCCATCTACAAGCCAATGGCAGTAATAGGATCAAAACAGAATTGCTCCACTTAATACCGTCACAGATCAGCCCGTCTGCATGTAAGATGATAATGAGCGTTTGGGCCAAAAATAGAGTGTTTTTTGCTTACTTGCTAGTGTCTTGTCACATTGCATTGCTTGAATTGTGTCAGATCGCATTGGGTAATGTTGCTTCCATCCGGCGCTGACGTGACCCACGGCTTTGCAACACTTAAGACAAGTGTTTGGGGGCTTTTCTCCCCAATCCAATTTTTTGCACAAGTGCTGTTTACCAGATGAGGCATATGTGAATGCTATTAGAATTGAAAACACATCTACCATTGAAGCCAGAATTTATTAGGAGGCCTATGGGAAGGAAGGCACATGGCACATTTACTCACAGCCCCTGGCAGGCCTCAACTAGGGGCCGACTCCTCACCCAGAATCTTCCATGCTTACTGAAATCTGATATTCACAGTTTCCTATGTGGAAACTTCTGCAAAGTTGAGGGCACGCTTTATAGCTGACAGCTTGATGGTAAGCTTGGTCTCAGTATTCTGTGGGACCAACTGCACATGCCCCTGACAAACACATTCTTCACAGAAGTAATTGTAATAATCTTGATTTAGAGTTGCCTTGTAGTAGTAACAGCTAACGCTTATATAATGTTTGCTGCACGCCAGTTACTGTTCTAATTCATCACTGTATATATTTTAACTCCTTTAATCCTACAGTGGCCCTGAACGCCATTATTATTCCCTGCTGTTACAGTGAGGAAACTGAAGCACAGGGATGTTAAGTAACTTGCCTAATGACTCATAATTCATGGGGCTGAGATTTGAACTCACGCAGTCTGGCTCTCAAGCTGTGCTCCAAATATGATACTCTGACGCCCGTACCATGAGGTTATATGGATAAACACGTTGATTCAAGATCTATGGTACTAAATGGTATTCAAGGTATAACAAATAAGTTAAATGTTACATGTGTCCTATTTATTTATTATATATTATAATGATAATATATTGTTATATTTATTATATATTACATATGATCATTTATTATATAAAATGTTACATATATGATGTCAGAAATATTATAAAACTTTCTCCTAAAAGCATTGAGTCATGATACAATAATTCACACAGGTTAGAGTGGTTTGAAAAGGAAGATGAGAGAAAAAAACAATAGCAAAATTAAATATTGTTAAAACAATAAAATTAAATTCGGAGAAATGTGATTTCACAGAAATGTGATTTCACAGAAATGCAGCTAAAACTGGAGCAGAAATTTACGCGTGAGCACCCTGAGTAGATAAAGCCTAAAGGGGGTCAAGTGAAGAGTTACGATATTTGTGTCACCCCAAGGTTCAAGCAGCCTCGTGCTTGGGTCTCAAGACAAATCCAAGAGGGGTTTCTCTCATGGTTCCTCAGACCAGGACACGGTGACAGCAGTTGATCATAAGCAGCTTCATGTTCTTTTAAAGGAAAGGAGTCAAGGGGGAACCTGGGCCCTATAGAAATTCCATGTATTGATGTGAAAATAACAGAGCAGTTCTATTTCCCTGGGCAAGGTGTTCAGTGCCTCTGCATTTGTTTTCTTATCTGGACGAATGTGCTGTCCTGTTTGTGTTCCTCTAGAATGAGGCTTAGAAATGAGAATTTGAGTACAAATACTTTACTTGGTTGTTGATCCCAGGAACCACCAGAGGGAGCGGAGAAGTAAGACAGGGAGAAGAGGGATACTAATCAAGAGTGAGTGATCCAGCAAGTTAGCCCCATGGGCGCCTGGAGCTTAATGCTGCTGGGGCACCTGGGAGCAAGTGCACAGCACGCATTTCAGAGTTGTCCTAGATGAGAGGCAAGAATGCTGGGATAGTTTCCCACCAAATCTCCGTGGCCTCAGGGCTTCTTCCTGGGGCATTCGTCTCCAGCATTTCCAGCTTGTTCTATGTGCAAGCCAGACACGCCCTCAGAGCTGGACAATTGCCCTCAGCCAGAGAAGCACAGGCGTTCCAAGTAGGTATGCCTGGCGGGGAGAGGTGTTCGCCTAGGAGATAGGAACAGGGCACTGTCAGAATCGAATGTGGATGATAGCGGCACCTGCCTCATATAGGACTCTTGTAATGATCGAATAAGGTAATGAATGCGTATAAAGAAAGCACGTGGAGTACTGTCTAGCTTAAGCAAAATCTTAATAAATAGTTTAGAAGGAGATCTTGAAGCTTCAGGAAGTTAGATCCACGTGCTCAAACGTGCTGGGCTGGGTGAAAGCGTGGTGAACAGGGAGACTAGCCTACGCAAAGAGGTCAGAGTTTGAGCAGTGCCAGATGGCGAAGACCAGGTCATCTCTGTGGTCCGTTTCCAATCTAGCCTGTGAGGCAGATCCATTCCCAGATACTCAAAATGAACTCAACTAATCAGTCAATGAAATGGGGGGGGGGGGGTGGAGGGAGGGGAGATGAGTCCACGCAGTTTGCATCATGTAGCTAAATCCACCAGTTGTGTGATAGATGGTTTCATTTCTCCATGGGCTGTTTTGGCATTGTGTAGACACAGCCTAAATTGGTGCTCGCATCTGTCCCACTAATCATACTCTGAGAGAGAACGTGGAGTTATTGAGATCCCCAAGCAGCACTTTGGCACACACGCTGTCTAACGACATCAAGAGATGAAGGAGGCCTTTGAAATGAGCCTTCGAGAGTGAGTAATGACCCTCAGGATGCGGTGCAGGGATTGTCTTTTGAAACCGGTATATCTTGATGGAGGATTGAAAAGCTGCTGTCTTTGGTATCGTTTTCACGGTTTTATATTTGGGGATGTGTAATAAATAAATGTGTAATTGCCCTCAACATGATGCAAGACCAGGAGGTGAGGATGAGACAGAAAAGTCCTATAACAGCATAAAATTTTATTAGGATCCCCATTGATAGGCAAGGCAGCGTTGTGTGAACAAAGAATGGTCCGTCTTAAGTTGACCAAGATAGAATCCAATACAATGAAGAACAAATTCCACCAGCTGGTTTGTAGGGAGAGGGGGAGAGTGGGATAAAGGATAGGTCCTCTCATTTGTAACATCCTTATGAAAGTAGTTGCAGTGCCCATATGGATAACAGTAACGCCAACCGAAATTGTTTACCTTGTAATTCTGCAGATTAAACGGTATTTATAAAGCATTTGTGGTGCTTTTTCTAATTGACGGAAATGTCCCCATCCCGTTTTGCAATGGCCCCATTCTTCTTAATTCATTGAGATCTTTTCTTCTTCCATTTTTACGTTAAGGTCAGCTTTTGTGCCCAATATATTAATTATATGGTTTTTTGTTTCTATTCTTTGTGATCACAGCACAGCTTTATATGTAAATAGATAGATGTTAGATAGATAGATAGATAGATAGATAGATAGATAGATAGATGATAGAGAGAGAGAGAGATAGATGAAAACCTTAGATATTATATATGGTGTCTAGAAATTGGGCTGAACTTCCTCTTCATCTTATGTTTTATTGGGTAGGCCCAAGAACGTTTTTAACATCACTGTATAAACTCTACTAGAATTTAGAAGAATTGTATGTTAACATTTTTAGGTTATCATCTACAAAGAAAGCATAGACACGAGAATTTAATTTTAGTCCTGCCTTCTTCAGTCCAATTTAGAACCTTAAATGTTCACAAAGATTTAATAATATTGTTTAATAAAGGATAATTTATTAATTACCAAAACTTTAATTATATCATTTCTGAATATCATGGGAAAAGAAAAGAGATTTTTGATTGTTAGTTATTGTCTCCCACTGTCTTAATGTTTGAATATGCTTTGTCTGCAACTAAGATTTCTCTTTTTTGAAAACCTGCTATGGCCTTCCAATATCCAGCTCAGTCGTATCTGTACACAGGACATGCACAAAATAAGTGATGGCTCAGCACGATTTTATTTTTGTTACGCAGCTTAAATAGAGACATTTGCGCAAACCTGGTAAATAGACATCCCTGTTGGCAAGTTCCTCAATTCCTATAGCTTTTATTTCCTAGGTCATAGCATTTAGTATTTAATTACCAACTTCAGTTGTTCCCCATAAACGTCATGAGTGTTATTTTTTCTTTGGAGGTTTGATTTCAAACTTCTAGAACAGTCGTTCTCAACTGGGGGCAACTTTGTTTCCCAAGAGACATTTGGCATTGTTTGGGGACATTTTTTATTGCCATAACTAAGCAAAGGGGGGTACTGGGGGGAGTGGGATGCCGGGTAGAGGCCAGGGATGCTGTTACACATCCTACCGTGCACAGGACAGCACCACAACAGAGAAGCATCTGACCCAAATGTCAATAGTGCTGAGGTCGAGAGATCTAGAAAGAATTTAGGCATCTACTTCTTAGTTTCCTGTTTTGGATCCAATACAGACCTGACACCCAGTAGGTGTTCAGATTCAACTTGATGAGAGTCTGCGTTTGCCTTTTAAATCAGAGCCTCAAGTGGATCTAAGTGCAGAGGTTTTCAGTAGAAGAAAAGAAAAGGGTTTTGAATTCAATATGTATGGATCGTGGAGGTGGGGGGAAGGGGGGAGTGTGATACAAATAGGAAAAAATTCAGATAAAGAAAAAGAAGCCACCTCCTGCTCTTTCCTGTGATTGCCATCAACATAAAAAGGCAAGGTTGTTAATCTTCAGGGGACAATCTTTGTATGGAGGGAATCCCTTGGGGGGCATTGGGAATTTTATTGCTTTTCGCTGGGGGCAGTGTAAAATGGGGTAATTTAGGCTTGACAAACAAATCTTGACTCACTTTTTTCTGTGGCTCCAGAAAGAAAATAGAGTTCTTACAGAGCAGGGAGCAGCCTTTTCCTCCATAAATCACCCGCGGAGGGGAAAATTTGGCTAATATCCAGGGCACCACCAAGAAATAAACAACGCCAAGGCAATCTGCAGCTTCATCGCGCACCAGCTCCCTCACAGATACATATTCCTCCTTGATTTGATCTCATCCTTTTTTTTTTTTTTTTCTCCTAAACTAAAACTTTTTCAGCCTCTCTTTCAGACAGTCTCTTAGGTGAGGCCTTTGGAGCAGGACGCTGAGAATGTCCTGGTCAGCTCTTTTAGGTTTTTTTTTTTTTTAAAAAAAAAAAGTTGATTTCCTGTTCTGGTGAGCCATACATCACTGACGTCCCCCGTCTGTGCTCCTTGTCTGTGACAGAATGAGAGGTGTCATTTATCACCGAGGCTTGCGGAAGCTGTGGGAAGAGGGATTGAAATTTTTTCTGGAAGGCCTTTCAGTGTCTACCGGCTGCCAGATCATTAAAAACGGGGCTTTCCAAAGCAACTTGTGTGTGATGTGATCGCACTTACTGTCAAGGCTAGGCTGAAGGAAAGAGGAAATATCAAAAGGGAGCAAAGGGAAAGACGGAGAGGAAAAAGAAAAGTTTCTGCCAGGGGCACTTCACGTTCCAGAGCTGCGCAGGCAGGGTCTGCGGTGGTTCTGTTTTTGTGTGTGCTTGCTAAGTCCTCCAGAGACTTCCCCATCGCTCCTGGTGCCAATGAGGAAACCGAAACAGGAAACCTCTTTTAACAGTACTTCTTCGCATCACGTATTATGTAGGGCACAGAGACAGACTTTGTGCCGTATGGGGCACGGCTTGCGGCAGAATTGTTGAAGAGCTGAGGCAGGAAAACCTATCTGAACAAAAGCAGAGGATTCCAATAAATCACCAGGCAGAAGAGAGACCTGATGGCGGGCTCCTTCTCCTAAGAGACTTTACGCCATCCCGTTTGCATAAGCACGCTCGGAAAATGCCCAAGAATGTCTTCTTCCGTCTCCGCTCCTTTTGGCATGAAGTTTGCCACCAAATGGATCTCCAGGGATCGGAGAATAGACCCTGCTTATCTTTTTTGTGGTTCTTGTTGTTCCAACAGGAAGTGTCCTTCCTTCTACTCCCTGTGCTATCAAAGTAATAAAAATATGTTGGCATTTACATAGTCCTGACTCTATGCGAGACACTGTTTTACTTATACACTCAGTTTAATCTTCAGAGTAATCCTATGAGAAGGGTCTGTTTTGGAGATGGTGCCGTTGAAGCGCAGAGAAGTTAGGTAGCTTGCCCAAGGTTGCATGTTCTTGGCAAAGCTGAGATTCTATCTACTCCGGGTCGTTTGGTTCCAGAGTCTATGCTCTTAGCCTCTGGTTGGCAGTGCAAAGGATGAACATGGTGAGGAGACCCTGTGATTTTTGAAGCCTCTGGATTGCAAATGTAATCATGTTAATTTAGGAAATTAACAACTTAATGATGACCCAAAGCAGAGGTTAGCAATGACAACTAGTGGGTCAAATCCAGCCCACAGGGCTTCCCTGGTGGCGCAGTGGTTGAGAGTCCGCCTGCCGATGCAGGGGACACGGGTTCATGCCCCGGTCCGGGAAGATCCCACATGCCGTGGAGCGTCTGGGCCCGTGAGCCAAGGCTGCTGAGCCTGCACGTCCGGAGCCTGTGCTCCGCAACGGGAGAGGCCACAGCAGTGAGAGGCCCGCATACTGGAAAAAAAAAAAAAATACAGCCCACAGATCGTTCTGTACGGCCAGTGAACTAAGAATAATTTTTATATATTTTAAATGGTTGAAAAACTTTTATGGAAACTTGTTTTCTTCCTTGTTCTGTAAGTACCTGCACAATAGCCTCGATTTTGCCTCTTGTCCTACAAACCCTAAAATACTTACTTGCTGGCTTTCTACAGGAAAAATTCGCTGACCTCTGACCTGAGGTAGAATCAGCTACAGAAATAAAATAAATTAATTAATAAAGGTGGAAAAGAAGAACAGAAAACAAAAGAAAGAAGGAGGGAGATAGGGAAGGAAGGAAAGAAGGAGAGAAGGGAGGGAGGAAAAGAAGAGAACATTTTTAAAAGAAAAGGAAAAAAGAGGATCTCTATTAAAAGCAAATAAGAAAACTAAGATTTTCATCAATGGAGTTCTGAAGCCGGCAGACACACTAAAATCGGACTGCCTGTGTACCCTTATGTGGGAAGGCTAGCCTTTCAAAATAAGTTTTCTTTGACTGTGTTTCCACAAAGCCTGCTGCTTGGAGAGACAAATTAGCTATTAGGTAATCTAGTTAATTGACAAGTGACTTAACTAATTACCCTAACATGCTTATTAAATGTTACCTTTCCCATTCTCAACACATTGTTAGAACATTAATTTATTTAAGGCCTTATCATATCACTCCCCCTTGACAGCACGTTCCTATCAAAACAGAGGGAGCATGGGGTGTGCTTTTTCTATCATTATTTCTCTCCTCTGTGGCTCGAGGTCAAAAGAGAGAATCAGGAGCTGAGTGTGTGAGGGGCCCAGCCCTGTTCAGCGACGATGTCCAATTATACTGGCACGTGGTCACTCAGAAGGATCAAGAATGGACTAAATAAGAAATAATGCATGTTATCAAGCCTCGCTTAATGGGTAAAACAGAAGCTGAGGGGAACTTAAGTTGACTTTTGACTGCAGTCTTTCGTAGCTGGGAGGGCTGGCGTCCTTATTTACACATATCCACAAATCCTGCGTCTTTGAGGCAGATGCATTTTGAAATACATCATTTCTCAGATTTTAGAAAAAGAACGTGGTACGTATACCAAATATTGGATACCACTCCCAGTGAGGTTGAGAAAGGCATACTCAACTTAAAAATATAAATCATTCCATGATGAAATATTGATGTTACTAAGTGAGACTTTTTTTTTAAGTTTTAAAATGTCTCAAATCAGTTCAAGTCTGATTTTTCTGCTAAATAAATTAGGAAAAAACAAAACTTGGTTTTTAGAGCTTTTAGAATTTGGGAATTGTAGGTAAGGGATTGTGGGCCAGTGTGAATATGTCTGTAATTGTATGGCTTTTCTAATAACTACCGCCTTCTAGCTATTTTATAAGTTTAATATTGGTCATAGATAATATAATGGAAACAGTTGGTGGTTATTCCTAAGAATAATGTGAAATGAAGCATGATATATATATATATATATGTATATATAGCTAGATAGAGGATCTATCACAATATATATAATGATATATATATATATCATTCATATACACAAACATTTTAAAATTGATGCTTTCATAAAATATGATTCACTGTCAGAAGGTTCGAACAAAACACAAAGATTATTTTCTATTTAAATGGAGTTAGAGGATAGGATTGCTGTAAAAGATGTGAAGCATCATCTGGTCCAAGGTTTCCAAACTCAGGTTTCTGCTGGAGCCCTGAAGGCATCATGTTCTAAAAGCCCAGTATGCTCCTTTTTACATAAAACATATATGAAATCAGGATGAAACCCCCAGCCATGATTTGATTGGCAGTGTTTTTTTTGTTCGTTTGATTTTATGTTCTCAGTAGTAATAAGCAAAGCGTTCCAGCATCTTAAATCAATTCACTACAGTAACAAGGTGAGACAGAGGACCCATGGTGACCTGGGAGCTCACACGCCATCTGTAGGGGACTCATTGGCGCTAACCCTAACCCTAACCTAACCCTAAACCCTAACCCTAACCCTACTAACACAACTGCTGTTGCTCTACAGATACACAGACCCCAGATGGCCAATCTTCTGATCTTTTGAGAGAAGCAGAAAAGCTAGAAATCCAGATGTAGAGTCTAATACTATTGAAATGCTGGCCATTAAACTATCGTTTGTTAACCCTATGCAGGACAAACAATACAAGTAAGTCTATAGGTTGGATCTGGCCAGTGGCCCACCACTGCCTAGAAAGGTTTCATGAGTTGACTGGCCACAATCGCTCAGCTCATGTGTGATGTAGTTGATGTCTGAATCCCGAATATCTGACTTCTATGGTTTCCCTTTTTGTCTGATTCTTTGGCGTGGGGGGTAGGGGGTTGAAATGATTTTAAAAGTACAAGTCCTGAAACTCAGGAAGCTCACAGAATAGAGGGAGGATATTCAAGGAAACAGATGTTTACAACATACTGTAATTGTGTACATAATGGTGTTTATGGTATGGTGTGATGCTACTAAGGGGCTGTGAGGACACTGGGCAGGCAGGAAAGGGTGCTCAGAGAAGGCATTCCAGCACCGAGAGAGGATCAGGTAGAGGGGTGATATGGGGGGAGCGGAGGACAGGATACTCCAGGTAAAGGGAACAGCATGTGCAAAGGCCCAGAGTAGACCATTTTAACAGCATTTTCCTCAGAACAGTTTTTTTAAATGAGAGTTCCCATAACACGATCAGGACACATTGTGCAGCCTGATAAAACCCCAAATAATTCAGTTGACTTATGAGGAAGTTGACAAAAGAGGGAAGAACAGCTGCTGTGGCCATAGCTCTGGACACGCCCTATAGCACTCCAGCAAGGCAAGTGTTGAATGTCTCCAGTCTGGGATTTTATCAGAGCACTAAAAGCAAGACCAACCCTGCAGCCTAGCCAAAGTAAGCAGCGACCTATACAGTGTTAGGCAAGGGGTCCCTGTCCCCACGTATCTCCTCCAACAGCTGCATGGGACACTCTCCCTCTCCTGCTTGGACTCTGTCTTAGATGACCACATCTAATCGTATATTGGACTGTTAGGGTCCTTAGACTTACAAGCAAGAGAAAGTGACTCTCGGTAACTCAAACAAAAAGGAAATTCACTGGAGGGTTTACTAGTAACTCACAGAACAGATAGGAAGGCTGGAGAACCAAGCCCGGAAACAGGCCAGTGCCAAGACACCCCGAGTCTGGAAAGCCAGAACTGTAGACCAGTCTGTTTAGGTGCCGCCACTGGACTGAATGTCCAAAAATGTCGTTGTTTTCTTGTCTTCTCTGCTTAAGGCGCAGATACTACAGAGAGTATCCAATGTGCTCAACCAGATCACTTAGCTATTGCTACATTAAAAAACAAACCAAAACAAACCCAGAATTTAGTAGCTTAAAACAAGAACCAGTTATTTCGTTCATGATCCTATAGGCTAGCAATTTAGGCTGAGGGCTGGCTCCGCCTGCGGGGCTTCCACTCAAGGAATGCTTCTCCACGTGGCCTCACATCCTCCAGTAGACTAACTGGGCTTGTTCCCATGTGGTGGCAAGGTTCTGAAAGCAAAAGCCCCAAAGGCCTCTGTAGGTAGTCTCAGACCTACACCGTGGTCACTTCCATTGCATTGGACAAAGTGAGACAAAAGGCCAGCCTCAAGCGATGGAGATACAAATGTCGTATCTTTTGATGGAAGGAGCTTCCAGGTGTCACGTGGCAGAGGGTGTCTATACAGATAGGCCATTTACCATCCATCAAACCACCCAGTTAGTGTCCCAGGCCCCCTACCTAGGCCTGGAGGGTATGGAACTTGAATCAGTCCTATCAGACTATATCTAATGGGTAATAAATAGTTTCCCCAAAGGAAATTTCAGTTTTGTTTGGAAATGACAGGATGACTTACGTAACCAAAAATAGCAAATGTTTTCTAAGGTATTGTTCCCATGTGTGATTTGGTACAAATAAGGGTCTTTTCCCATGAGCAAAATTTCTGTTTAGTAGTAAAATAGAGATAACAAATCATAAAATTAGGTCTCCTCTCCCCAGAATGCCAGAAACTGCCACCTTCCATGTCCAACCACTGTTGACGCTCTCTTGTGCCCAGTCGAGAGATCCATCAGAGTGTGGTCCACAGACTCTTGATGCAAGTATCAATTTCTCAAGTATATGATGAAGTTAATTAATACTTACCTTTCTGGACTACTCCCTCTCTCACTGACCACTCCTTTCTTTGAAACTGAAGATACTGAAATCTAGAGGTAATCAGGAGACCTGGGGTAAAGTCCTGATCAAGTTACTTGCTTCATGTATGAAATCGCTTAACATCTCTAAACCTACATTTTTACAGCTGTCAACTGGGTGTAGAAATGTAACTACCTCAGAATGTTGTTGTGAGCCGTAGATGAAATAATATACGTAAAGGCCACAGCAGAGGACCTGGCAAACAGTCACGGTTCGACAGTCATCTTTTGCTTGGATTATCATCATGATCATTATTGATGGTCATTTATCTCCTCCACCCCCCCCCAATTATGACACCTAAACTATGCCTTCTATATAAAAAATGCCTGCCACCTAAATGCAAGTTGGGGGGGAAAATTAGTTAATATGTGTGAGATTTTTGTTTCTTCTAAGACAGGTGTTTGAACGTGTATTGATTTTTCAAAAGTTTGTCAGTGGCTAAATAAAGGCTAATCTCTTTTTCTGGCAAATATTTACTGAGTGCTTACATGAGAAGCGCTTGGTAAGCTCACCTGTGGTTCTGATGTGGAACTGGGCCCTCACTGTCACTCCAAATGGTCCATTTGGATAATGAATGATGTGACCAGGCAGGAAACACCTGACGTACTCCACTGGATAATAGGAGGAGAGTCAGATGTGGGAGTGGTTTTTACAAAAACAACAAGGGGCATTGCTGTGACCTGAGACTAGTGACAGAAGGGAGCCTTTGCTGAAGGGGAACGAGCAGACGGCAGTTTCCAGAACCTGGCGAGGGTGTGGCCACATGTACAGGACTGTCTCATAGGAGCTACCACCTTTGGTAGAGGGATACAGGATTCATGGCAATCTGGCCATAAAAAGCCGGGGAAACATATATGCCCACCTCAGTCTCCTCCTACCAGCCCATCCCCTTTGGATAAACCCAAGGGGAAGCCAGAAGGCATGGGATCCAGACGATACAGGATCCTGGTGACCTGATCTCAGGTCAGCCTCCTGGGGCACAGGGCAGAGAAGGAGGGTACAGAATAGAAGTGCAGGGCAAGCAGAGGACACCCAGGACAAATAACTGAAGATTGAGGGAAAACCTGAATTTGAAGTGTCTTCCCACCGCCAGGCGCTCTCATTCTGAAACTGACTTCACTTATTCAGGACCTGGACCCAGGAAAAACTGCAAAGAGTGTTAAAACCCTAATTGTCTGGGAATCTTGCACCTTTCACTCCATGAAATGGGTTAGCGGGTAGGATCTAAATAAAAGTCCAGTTAGATGCTGTAGTAGCCCCAGAAGACAATGATGGCATGTGATCCATTGGCTACAGGAAAGCATTACATCGTAGGTTTTCTGGGTCACAAACTGTAGCCCACAAGACAATACAGACTCCAGGGTGTGTTTCCAGTATTTTTCAGAACTTTAATCAGTGAATTAACTTTTAGTTAAATATTTGAAGGCTTATTATATTGATATATGGCTCTAAAAGCCTGGCTTCTCTTTTTTTTTTTTTTTTTTTTTGCGGTACGCGGGCCTCTCACTGTTGCGGCCTCTCCCGCGGCGGAGCACAGGCTCCGGACGCGCAGGGTCAGCGGCCATGGCTCACGGGCCCAGCCGCTCCGCGGCATGTGGGATCTTCCCGGACCGGGCCACGAACCTGTATCCCCTGCATCGGCAGGTGGACTCTCAACCACTGCGCCACCAGGGAAGCCCAAGCCTGGCTTCTCTTTAAGTTGGGAAATCTGGCCCCAGGAGTCCCATTTTCTCATGGGAGCAACAAATGGGGCTACAAATGGGGGTGTGAGCACTGTGCTTGCCGCTATCCTCAACATCCCTATTGTCTCTTACTGGCTGGTTCCATGTGTCCTATGTCATTTTTTATTGTTCTTCTACTCAAATTTTATGTAATGTTTCTTTCTACCCATATGCCTACCATGAGCCAACAAAAGCTAGTGCAGGAGGCCACGTGCTTCAGGCAAAATTGAAGAAAACATATATGTCTGTGGAAAAAGAATCATCTGACACTTACATATGCAAAATGATAGTGTCCGCGTGGAAAGATTACAACCCCGAGGGCTTCCCTCGTTTATCTCACCAGCTGGCTCACGCAGGCACCTGAGTGTCCAGTCCCCACCTTAGAGCGCTGTCCCTTCACATTTGAGCCACACTTTCCAGGAGCAAAGCACTTGTAGGTACATCATCTCACTTAAACCTCATTAATAACCTTTAGAAACAGTAGAGCCAAGCTTATCGCCCTCCTTTAATCGATGAAGAAGCTCAGACGAGGTCAATGATATTCCCAAGGTTACCCAGCAAGCAAATGTCAAGAATAAAACCCAGGTCTCGTTGTGAAGTGCAAAATCCCATGATTCAGAGAGAGGACCCTGGCTCGTGTAGCCTGGGAAGAAAAGAATTGCTGAAGTTTGTCCTACATTTCAGGATGAAAGGGCAAGTGCGGTGATTTCTACACAGTGCTGAATTAATACTTATTTCTTGATTTTTTTTTTTGGCCTATTCCATTTCCCCAATAGGTTATATTCTAAAGGTGATCAAAGATTTTGAGATAACATTTCCATAGGTAGGGGGAAATCAGAGCTGTTGGAATGATCTGAGTGTCTTTTCTACTTCCAGGGACAAATGCCATCTTCCAATGTCTATCTGCCTAAGAGAACTTAAGCAAAACTTTATGAAGCAGATAACAGTAGGCCTTTCAGTTGTTCGACACCATCTGATTATCTATAACTCCTCACATCACAAGCAAGCTTTATTTCTGCATGTGTCACAGCTGTGCAGGGCATGCTTTTAGCATGTGCCCTTTTAAACTCCTCCCCAAATCTGCCTGTACGCGATCTTCAGCACAGCTAGAATCCCACCCTCTGTGAGCAAAAAAGCTACTTGCTCAATTTATGCTCAAAATTCCGTGATTCCAGGAGCAAATATTTTTTCAGAGCTTACCTTCTTGTGGATGTAAAACATTCTGATTGTCTTTAAGAGTTCTACCTTTTATCAGTGCCTCTGGTGGGTTTGAAAGAATCTTTCTTTTGCAGTTTTCTGGAACTCTCTATAGATGCATTTCACTAAGGCTCTGTTGAACAAGGCAGCTCTGTTGAACAATGCCCCCCAACATTGAGCTGGTATTTTGGGTTTTTTTTAAGAAGATGTTGGGGATAGGAGTTTATTAATTAATTTTTGCTGTGTTGGGTCTTTGTTTCTGTGCGAGGGCTTTCTCTAGTTGTGGCGAGCGGGGGCCACTCTTCATCACGGCGTGCGGGCCTCTCACTATCACGGCCTCTCTTGTTGCAGAGCACAGGCTCCAGACGCGCAGGCTCAGTAGTTGTGGCTCACGGGCCTAGTTGCTCCGCGGCATGTGGGATCCTCCCAGACCAGGGCTCGAACCCGTGTCCCCTGCATTAGCAGACAGATTCTCAACCACTGCGCCACCAGGGAAGCCCCTGAGCTGGTATTTTTTAAAAAATTATCCTTATCGTGAAAATTTCATCTATGCTATAGGAAGCACCAATTAGATGTTGATTGGTTTCTATCAAGTGAAACTAGTATTATATGTAATAATACATGTCAACATGTTTATTCTATCTTTGATAATGAGTCTGATTTGCTTCTGCTTTTAGTGGGAGAGAAAGAGATGAATGGATGATTTCCAGGTGTTTTACATTCATTTACTTATTCCACATACATATATTGAACACCTAGTACGTGCCTGCTAGACATTTGCGTTGTAGCCATGAAGAATAAAAAGATTCCTGCCCCAGGCTTCCCTGGTGGCGCAGTGGTTGAGAGTATGCCTGCCGATGCAGGGGGCGCGGGTTCGTGCCCCGGTCCGGGAAGATCCCACATGCCGTGGAGTGGCTGGGCCCGTGAGCCATGGCTGCTGAGCCTGCGCGTCCGGAGCCTGTGCTCCGCAACGGGAGAGGCCACAACAGTGACAGGCCCACGTACTGCAAAAAAAAAAAAAAAGATTCCTGCCCCATGGAGCTTATATTCTAATAGGAAAGACAGGGACGCGGGGGGGGGTCAGGCCATACACAAATGAATACCAGGTAGTAGACACTGTGATGAAGAGAGAAAGTGAGAAACTCGACTGGGGGTTATGAATTGCAGCTACTTTGGATGGGGAGGTCAGGGAGGATCTCAGCTGAGGAGGTGATGTTGGAACAAGGTCTGAATGGAGGGAGGGGGGGAGGTGTGGGGATATTCACAGGTATCTGCCTGAGGTCCCAGGCAGAAGAAAACGCAAGAGCCAAGGCCCTGAGGCGACTATGGGCTTTGGGTGTCTCAACAAAGGAGGCCAGTGTGGCTGGAGCAGAGTCAGGGAGGGGAGAGTGGATGAGGTCCCAGAAGGTCAGGTTGTGAGGAAACTATGGGCCTTTGGATGTCATTCTAGGGCGATGGATGTTGCTAGAAGGTCTGGGGCAGGAGAGTAACGTTCTCTGACTTATGTGTGAAAAGGTTGACTAAGTGCTGGTGCGTGGACTGTGGGAAGGGGGCGCTGGGAGCAGGCAGATGGGCTGGGGATGCGGCTGCAGTACAGACGGGGAATGGTAGTGGCTTGGACTTGGCCGACAGTGGTGGAGATTGTGAGAAATGGCTGGATTGTGGGTGAATTTTTGAAGTTCAAGCCCCCCGATGAGAGAACAGGATGCTAAGCAGGACATCGATAAAAGCATGTCTTTTAAACAAGGTGTTCTAGATTGCCCAGAAAGTATTTGCTGTTTCCATTCTATCAACATCTGTTTCCCAAGAATCTTCTATATGCCATGGGAATCTCCAGGTACGACAAGGTCCTTGCCCTCAAGGAGCCTCTGCCAGTGAAGGCATAATGCCACCTATGCCTGGCCACCACGACTGCGCTCCTGGGTTCTTGCAATAGGTTGTCACATGATCTCTCTGACACTGGGCACCTCCAGCGCCCCCCTCCACACAAGAACCAGACAATCTTTTTTAACCTTAAAACATTCTTTATGTTGACTCACTCTTTTTTTCCTTCAGTACATTAATTTTGGGGGAAAAAAAGAAAACCTATATATCACAACCATAAAGAGAAAAGTAATATGACTGAATGGCTATAGGTAGAAAGTAAACATAAAAGGAAGTATGCATATAATGCAAACCAAGGTTTTTCAGTTCTGGCTTATTTAGTAGGAGGCCTCTTACCTTCGCAACCATGCTTTCTTGTGGCCATTATTCCCATTTTATACTTCAGTACACTGAGGCCCAGAGAGATCAGTTGGTGTGCCAAGTCCTTGTATCACACTCCTTTCCAGGATTAAATGCCAGGCTAATCCCATATTTTGACCTTTTCTCCCCCATCCTAAATAACAAGGATCTGCAAAGCACAGCCCGTGGACCAAGTCCAGTCCAACACCTCTTTTTATAAATAAAGTTTTATTGGCACACAGCCACACTCATTTGTTTTCACATTGTCTCTGACAGCTTTCGTGTCACAGTGGCAGAATTGAGTGGTTGCTATAGCAACCATATGGCCCTTGAAGCTTTAAATATTTATTCTCTGGCCCTTTACAGAAAAAGTTTGCTGACCTTTGTTCTAGATGGAAAAAAATAAAGTAAATCAAAGTGAATCAGTTATAGTTCATGAAACACACATAACATCTACCCTTCCCATGACAGCCACAAAATGTCAGTTAAAAAGAAATAAATGCTCTTTGAATGAATGATTTTAAGAATCGGGAATTAAAAAAACACAGGCTTATGTGGCTAGTGTCAATAAATTGCCTATTGTTCAAAATATGAATTGCTAATGTGGATTTATTCTTTCAGTCGGTGCTGAAAGTAAATTCATTCATTCTTTTCTTTTTTCACTCATTTAACAAATATTTATTGACTGTCTACACCATACTAAGCCAGTAACTGTGATAACGGCAGCAGATTCCCTGCTGAGCAAAATCTGACACACTTCCTGCCAGATCAGAGCTCACACTCTGGTGATAGAAGCAGCTGTTAATTAAATGATTATAAAACTAAGCCTATGAAGAGGGCTATGAAATAGAGGATGTAACGTACCTAAGAACACATTGTGGGGGGAAGGGTGCTAGTCAGGGAGGTTGAAGATTTTGCTGAGGACATGATGTTTGAGGCGAGGACTGAAAGATGAGAGGGTAAAGAAGAGAAAGAAGACCATCATCCCAGGAGGAGGGTGTAGCATGTGCAAAGGCCCAGTGGTAGAAGGGCGCATGGTGGGCACCAGCAAATTCAAAGTAAGATGCTTGTGTGTCTGGAGAACAGTAAGCCAGAGGAGCACGTGAAAGAGGGGTTAGGAGGTCCAGGTGTTTCTGATGGTACTGAGCTCAGAAGCCCATGTTAAAGAGTTACTCTCTCTCCCAAGAAAATGGGCAACGTTGAAAGGGTTTAAGAGGGCAGTGCCTTCTTAGGAGACGATCCTTCATCTTCATGGGTTCAGGAGTCAGCGTCAAATCTCTTATGGCTGTGCTGGGTCTAGTCATTGCTTATGCGAAATATCCCTGCTCTGTATGCGATAATCATCTCTGGTTTCAAATTCAGATATTCCCAGTATTGCTGTGCTGGAGCCGCAGAAAGCATGCACACGAACAGTATTAAGATACCCTTTCTAAATTAACCATTTTGCAAACTGTATCTCTGGAAGTGCTTTTATCACACTCACCATAGACTCATCCTCTTTAAATTCATCTCTTCATCTATTTATTCCCTACCCTTAGTCTCTTTCTTTGTAGGGTGCTAGCAAGCCAGGTGAAAATTTCCACTCATCTAAAAGCAGATCAGTGACAGGATCTAAAAGAATAAAGCCGTGAAACATTAACAAATACAGAGGGGTTTGTGGTTGAAGAGGGGAAAGAAAGAACAAAGTACTCTTTCAAGAAAATTGCTATTTGAATCCATTAGCCTTCTCTGATTGCGAGTTGGTTTCTGTTAGAAACCAACTCTGGTTATTTTCAGGAAAAAAAAAAAAAAGGTGTCATGAAAGGCTTTCTGATGAGGTGGTATTTGACTCAAGAGCTCAATACTGAGAAAGAACCAGCCAGACAAATGTCTGAGCAAAGAGTGTTTTAGGAAGAGGGATCGTAAGTGCAAAGGTCCTGGGGTAGGAGCAAGAGCAGCGTACCACAGGGACAGAGTGAAGAACAGTGGGCTAGACTGTGGTGAGTATGAGGGAGAACAACAGAGACTGATCAAATAGGGCTTTGTTGCTTATGGTGAGGAGTTTTGATTTCATTCTCTGTAATAGGAAACTATGATAGAATTTTAAGCAGATGAGTTTGAGTTATGGTAGAGAAAGATCATGTTTTAATAAGCAATCATTACATCTCAGGCACTGTATACCCACTTTGGGTCATCTCCTTTAACCTTCCCCCAAACTCAATGAATAGGTACAATTATAATCACTTCTCAGAGAAGTAAACTGAAGCTTAGGGAGAAAACGTGGCTTGTCTGAGTCTCAGTGAATACGTGGCAGAGCCAGACCTCAACCGGTGTCATCTGCCTCTAGCTCCTAGCTCAAAACACTCAATAAATAATAATTTCTGTTGCTGTTATTTATTATGCTTATTTTTTAATGCTTTCAAGATTGTTTTGTCAATTGCAGTATTCTTTTCTGCTCAATTTTTATAATAAAAGAGAGGTGCCTCAAAGTCATCCCTGAAGGAAAAAATACACTTGTAGCTTTCCCTAAAGAACTGCACAGACACCCAGCTCAGAAAAATTTGGCTGGGAACAGGGGGAGGACTGGCTGCAGCAATATTTTGGGTTCAGCCACCCCATTTGTGAGAATCCAGAATGTTCTTTGGACAAACGATCAAAGACAAGCTTATTCCTCTCTGTATTGAGACGTGGCCCACTTGCATCCTCTTTTTATCTTTCCTGGTAACTCTGCTTCAGTTTCTCTGATGGTAAAAAGATGAGATCAGCCACTAGGGATCGGTCGATGGAATCAGGTTTCAGTCATCAAAAAGTTACGTCAAGGGCTAAGCATGAGTTACCCTCTGTGCCAGTGTCAGCCTGGGACTCGACTGCAGGGCCATCAATCCTGGCTCCTTCGCCCTTGCAGACATTAAAATATAGGGGACTCTGGGAATTTGGCAGGAGGGTGCATGGGAGGGGAGTCGCTGGGCTCTGGGAAGGAGGGGAAGGAGGAGGATATTTAGATTCTAATGATCTTACCTAGCACATTCTATCAACTGCAGGGACATCAGCTGATTGCTTCTTAAAAAAAAAAAAAAAAGAATATAGGAAAGTTGATTTCAGAGTTGGAAGTGGATTTAAAATGACCTTCATCAGTTATAAATGTAGCACCTGTGTATTCTTAACAGGGTTTCTCTTTTCAATTATATAACATTTATTGAGTGTTTCCATTATGATAATTGTAAAAGAAAATGTCCATTATTGGAAAATAGTGAGAGAATATAGAAAAAAAAGTACTCCATAGTCCTACCATTAAGAGAGAGCTGAAGTGAAGATCCATTCTGTCTTCTGCGTGTCTGCTTCTCTCTCCTTCTTTTATTTCTTGAAGCCAATCTTTTTTATTGTTTCAAATGGTGCGGCTATATTGTATAGCTGATTTTTGTGATAAGCAACCTGCAAGGTGGCCCCAGGAATCTCCACCTCCTGGGGTCTGGATGCTTGTATGATCACCTCCTCTGGAAAGTGGATGCTCTTACAGATTCACCTCTAATAAAGGGAAAGTGGCAAGCATGTTGGGATGTCACCCAGTCTTTATAATCAAGATTAGGTTATGAAAAGTTTGTGCCGTCCATCTTAGACGCTTGCACGCACACACACTGTCTCTCCCTTCTGACCTACTCACACTGCAAGGAAGTCAGTTGCCCTGTTGCTATCAGTCCCATACAAAAGCCCATGTGGTGTGGTTTGGAACTGAGAGAAGCACCCTGATAGCCTACCAACAATCACTTGCCAAGACTCAAACGAGCGAACTTGGAAGTAGGTTCTTCAGCCCCCGTTTTGAGAGGACTGCAGCCTCAAGCAATGGCTTGACTGCAACCTTGAGAGCTAGGGTCTGAGTGAGGGTCACTTGCTAGGGTCACTTGCTAAGCCACTTCCAGATTCCTGAACCACAGAAATTGTGAGATAATAAATGTTTGTTGTTGTTAGCTACTGAACTAGGGGGTAATTTGTTACACGGCAATAGATAACTGATAAAATTTTATATTCTGAGTATTTTCCCATTTAATTCTGTCTTAAGTAACTTACCAAGTTGTTACATTTTATTTGTAACAATCGTGTTTATGCATCAATATCAAGTATATGCACCATTGTTTAATCATTCCTCTATTACAAGACACTTACTTTGATCCAATTTTTCTGCTGTTATATACACCACCATGGTGAACATCTTTTTATGTCGAGCACCTTCTGTGTGTTTACCTATTATCTTAAAATAGGTTGGGATTAGTAAAGGTTAGGAATCAGCTTGGGTTACTGGATCAAAGGGTGAGAATATTTGTATTTCTCTAGATTCTTATTACACAGCTGCTTCTCAGTAGGGATAACTTGATACACTACCACCAGAAAAGCATGAAAATTTCCATTTTATCTCACCTTTGTCTTTTATTTGATTATTGGGAATATGATAGGCAAAGTATTTCATTGTTTTACAGATATTAAAAAGAAGAGATCATTTCCTCTTAAGGTCAACTTCTCTTCTTAAGAAAACAGAACTTATGTAAGGATCAAAATACTGAGATGAGTAACTAAATGTTCCTCTGAAGCAGTGCTGTCCGAGAGAACTTTCTGTGATTGTGGACATGTTCTTTATATGAACTGTCTACCTCAGGAACCACTAAGCCACCAGTAGCTGTGTGGTTAAATGAAGGACTAGCCTTCTATTAGAAGGAAGAAGTTGAAGTTTGAGACGCTAAAGTTTTTGCGCCTACCCAATAATGTCCCCTCTTCCCTAGTCATTGCCGTAAATAGAATTTCCTATGGGACAGTTATTGAAATCACAGTGACATCATCTCCGTGTGGCCTTCAGTAAAATAAGTATGTGTTGCCTGCCATGGGAGGACAAAGCCAGGGGGAGTCAACATCACTGATGTTTGAGATGCAGAGGGCCCTTGATTGATGGTTATGTAATCACCCCTTCTATTTAATCCCTACTTCTCCTCTCTAGCATCCCTACCTAGTGGGCTCCCGAACTATAAGAATTGTGGCAGAGGCTGGAATGCATACATGGATGGCTGGATGGATAGATGGATGGATGGATAAAAGTAATAATAATAGCTAACACTCGCAATGTACCTAATAAGTGTTAGCATTTGGGTCCAAGGCTTTCCCTGTAACATTTCATTCTCATTCAACCCTCATAATACCCCACAGAGGAAGGTGCCATTAATTTTTCCCATTTGGCAGATGAGGAAACTGAGAAAATAGCTAGTAAGCTGCACAGCCCACATTTGAACCATGTCTGTCTGCCTCCAAGCCTTGTCCTTCACCACTGTCCTACATCACACCGGGAAGCCGTGAAATATTAACACCATGTGTTATTTACACTTTGTCACATTGTTGCAGAAGTGGTTGAAATTTTTCTCCCTCGGGTTGCTACAGATGCTAGGGGGGAAAATGCTAGAAACTGACAGGTACCTCAATTCTCTCCAAAAGTGGCTCTTTCACTTCTCATTGCTGACCAACTTCTAATGTGTCAGTGGTATACTAATGTGGTTAACTGTTTGCCTGGGGCAGAAAAATAAAGCTTCTGGCATGCAATTAAAACCTCGTCTTGCCCAATTGGGCAGCTAATGGGATCAGCAAGAATGGAGACTGCCTAGTTAAGGCGTAGTTTGTATCTCAGATCCATTTCATGGGGCAAGTGACAAAGTGGCAGAGTGGAGTTGCCTGATGGTTCAATTTGAAACGTAATTAGGTAGTCCTCAAAGCCACCCTTGACTGCCCGTGTGTGTTCACGTACAGGCTTCCACACGACTGTGATCAAAAACACGTGCAGAGGCACAGGGATGCTGAACCGCCCTCTGATTGGTCCATACACCTTCCTAGCTTCCCACACTCTGGCCCAGAAGTGGAGATGCATCATGAATATTCTGGTTTCAGATGGTGGTGTGTGTTTAGTGGTCCCATTCCCATACCCAAGGACTTGTTCTGCCTGCAATGATTAATAAGAAATTGATACAAGGTGAGGGTTTAATAAAAACCAGAAGTCTCTGCCCTTTGAGGATATTGTCAAGAGCTTAGATAGAGTCCATGCTAGTGATCCCTGTCCCCGTTTTTTTATTGAAAGAGGTGTTGGGACAGTCTCAACAACTTCTGCTAACCAAGTTAGTTTTGGTTCACTTTATTCAAAAATGTTCACTGAAAACCAACTGTGTGTGAAACAATTTAAGTGTGGTGCACGCATCTATTGAATAAGACAAATTCCCTGCCTACATGCAGCTTACATCAGGGGTGGGATAAAAACAAATGACGAGTAAATAAATGTGACCAAGATCATTTCAGATGGCCATAAGAATTATAAAGAAAATAAAACCAACAATGTCATACTGAATACCTAAGAATGGGGGTAGGGAATAACATCAAGGACAAAGGTCAGAGAAAGGTGACATTTAGGCTGAAACCAGAATGCTGAGAAGGAGTCAGTCATACAAAAAAAACCTGGGGGAAGAAGGAAGATCATTCAAACAAAGAAAACAGCAAGTGCAAAGGTCCTGGGGTGAGAATGAGTTGGCTTTGTTCTTTCTGGAACAGAAGGATGGTGGCCAAAATACAGTGAGTACAGAATGCGGTAGGAAGATGAGGGCAGAGACCAGCAGAGGCCAAGTCACATATGACCGTGCACTCTATGGAGAAATTTTTATTACTTGTCAATAAATATATACTTTACATTTACTGTGTCCGGGCACTGCCTTGAACACTATGTACGTTTTCTCTTTTGATCCTCACATGAAACATATGAAGTGAACCTTGTTTTCTCCAAACAGATGAGAAAACTGGCCCTCAGACCTGTTTAATAACTTGCCTAAAATCACACAGGTAGGAAGTGGAGAAATTTATGTTTATCTGACCCCGAAGCTCACTCCTCAGTCATCAGACTGTACAGCTTCTTAGATTTTGAGATCACACTTTGTGTCATGCAGAGAATGTTAGGGAGCAATGCTTTTGTGTGTGTGTGTGTGTGTGTGTGTGTGTGTGTGTGTTTAATAAGGGATTTCTTGGTGTTTCTCAAATCACATCGATTGGCTGACATTTTAATTCATAGTCCCTTAAACACTGCAATCTAAAAGTGTTCTCTGTAGGGGCTTCCCTGGTGGCGCAGTGGTTGAGAGTCCGCCTGCCGATGCAGGGGACACGGGTTCGTGCCTCGGTCCGGGAGGATCCCACATGCCGCGGAGCGGCTGGGCCCGTGAGCCATGGCCGCTGAGCCTGCGCGTCCGGAGCCTGTGCTCTGCAACGAGAGAGGCCACAACAATGAGAGGCCCACGTAACGCAAAAAAATAAGAAATAAATAAATAAAAAGAATAATAAAAGTGTTCTCTGTGGAGAGCATGATGTTTGAGGGAGAAGAACAAGAGGGAAGGAGACAGCGGAGAGGAAGACTTTGCAACATTCTCTCAACACACGCTGTCACTTGTTAGGGTGTCACACCACCCAGGAGGATGAAGAGAGGGGTGTAAGGTTATGACATCACAAGTGTGGCTTTTGCCAGGTCCGCTGACAGCAGCAGCAACAGTTGAAGAAAGAAGACAGAGTTGAACGTGTGAATAACTGGGTCCTTCAAACTGTTTTTTTCATGCCCAGGTGACAAAAAGTCCCTGGAACATTTCTGTTTGTCTTTCTGACAAACCAGCTGCCACAATGTGGCAGAAAGTGGCAGAATCGCCAGGAGTGGGCAGTCGGATGTGTTTGACTGTAGGTCTCGTCTGGGACCAGTTGGCCACTGTCTTTTTGGACATAATGGGTTTGTGATTATGTCCAGCGGGCAAGCAAGCCTTAGTGCCCCAGATCAAGCGTACTTTGGCTTTGCTGAGTGCAGAGTTTCGCAGCCGTCACTGTTGACATTTTGGGCTGGATAATTATTTGCTGTGTAGGCGGTCCTGTACATTAGTAGGATGTTTATTTAGCCTTTATCCTCTAGATGCCAGTAGCACCTCACCTCCAAGTTGTAACAGCCAAAAATATCCCCAGACATTGCCAAATGTACCCTAGGGACAAGAATCCCCACATCCCCATTTAAGAATTACCGGCTGATTCAAATAGTTCAGTTTAACGCACTAAATGTTTATTTTTATATGCACACAATGTCTGATGCTGGTCTCCTCCAACTGGTGGACTTTATTTGCAGGATAGCTGTACCCCCTGGAGCATCTCATTTTGGCTTCCAAAGTCACTGAAGAAGGTGTGGACAAGTCCTCGAAGTGATGTCCATCACTTCTGCCCATGTTCCATTGGTCAGACCAGCCACAGGACAGACACTGAGCTACAAGGGAAACTGGGAACTAGGACGAGGAAAAGGAAACAGGATTTGTCAAACATATGACGTAACCTCTGCCACAATCCCAGATATCAAATTTTTAGCTTATAGAATAATGATAAAAATCATATATTTTCATTGTTTCTAGTGGTCTGGATTACATATAAAAAATGCTGATTATAGCACTCTCTTCCCTAAGTGTGCCTAGCATCAGAATTGCACAGTCCCCACCGCCACCATCCATTCTGACTTTAGAGAGCTATGAATGGGCTTTAAGAATCTGTGACTTTATTTTGCGGTACGCGGGCCTCTCACTGCTGTGGCCTCTCCCGTTGCGGATCACAGGCTCCGGACGCGCAGGCTCAGCGGCCATGGCTCACGGGCCTAGCCGCTCCGCGGCATGTGGGATCTTCCCGTACCGGGGCACGAACCCGCGTCCTCTGCATCGGCAGGCGGACTCTCAACCACTGCGCCACCAGGGAAGCCCAAGAATCTGTGACTTTAAATACTTGCCCCAGGAAAATATGATGGATCGACATCTTGGACTCATTCGTTTCAGACCTAAGTAGTCTTATATCTTCATTTCTGCTGCCTTCCATTAGGGAAAGAGATTTAGAGTTGTATGTCATTTCGGGCTTTCTTAAAAACAAAAACTGTATTATATCAGCTGATTTCAGTTTTTACTTCAATTTCTGGTAAATGCTACGAGCCCTGATTGTATCAGCTCTCGGTTTCTCTACATCTCGGCTGCCCATCTCCGAGCTGCCGCACTTCCTTGACCACTGCTCCACCTTACACGGGAGTTTCTCACGAAATGCAGATCCTTTGCCCAAATCTATTAATGGCCTCCCATTGTCCTGGGATCAAGTCCAGATGTTTTGTCATCTTCCTAAAACATCCTTTTTCTGACTCTCTTTTCAACTACATTCCCAGGGCTACCATGGTCCCCGGCACACAGTCAGCATTTCCAAAAAATCTGTTGAGTGAATGAATTTGTAGGATGCAGTGGGCTGTGGATATATGTAAATATAAACTTATCAAAGGAATTAGCTCTAACTGCCCCTCCCCCCTTAAAACATAAATCAGTTTGTATCAGTTCTATGCAGTGTCAAGAACTTAAGAATATTTCTATTTTCATGGGAACTTGCATATCACTTAATATATTTTGCACATGTGCATACGCAAATATGTGCTTATATATACATTGTGTGTTACACTCATATGAAGGTACTTATGCATACAGTTGTACATTCACTGTACAATATGTGTGTGTGTGTGTGTGTGTGTGTGTGTATATATATATATATATATATACACACACACACATACCTAAATATACTTGGTGGATGTCTGTGTGTGTGTATATTTACATATATTTCCCATTTTTTTCTGATCTTCATACCACCATGGATGGCAAGAATGCTGTAACTATTGTTTGTATAAACAGATGTGAAAACTGACGCTTGCAGAGGAAAACTGACTTGAGCGAAGTCACACAGCTAGTAATTGCAAAGCCGGGTTTTGAATGGAGAATTATCCAGCCCCCAAGTCCAGACCTTGGCCTTTCTATTACACTGCTTTTCTAGAGTTACGTCGCTCCTAATTTCATGCTAACATTTTATAACAGTAAACGGAATCACTGTTTCTCATAAATAAGCAAATGAAATTGACATCTAGGCTAAAAAGCAGAAGACTGCAGTCTGTATCTACTGGAATTCGATTCTGAAAGATTTTTGACCATCTCCTCTTAGGATATGGTTTCTTATTTCCTAACAGGCATGTAACAAAATTTAATCCCTCTTTATTAAAAGAGTTTGGCATCTTTTTTTTTTTTTTTTTTGTATTTAAATAGAAACAAAGTGTGGCCAGTCCAGCAAATTTGATCTGCACTCACACGGTGGGAGAAGGCGTGTCTTTTCCCTCTTTGCAAGATTGCCTGACCATTCTCTCTCTCTCTGCCCCCGCCGCCCCATTTTGGACCAGGGTATCTCTACCTTGACATTATGGGGCTAGATCATTCTCTGTTATGGGGAGCTATTCTATGCATCATAGAATGTTTGGCAGCATCCCTGGCCTCAAGGTGAGACAATCAGAAAATGTCTCCAGACATTCCTAAGCATACCGCTGATTAAAAACACGGATATGTATGGTGTTTAAAAGCTTTCTGATCAAATAGTAGTGAGATCCATTCTATGAAATAGGAGACCTTTATGTCATTAAAGAACACTGGTCTGGCTTCCTCAAGGTGGAGGATATTGGGCATCAGAATATCTGGGGCAGGGACTCGGGGTGTTGTGGCCTGGCTCTAACCATGCCAGACACTCACATCTCTCTGGCTTTTCTTTCTGTAGTCTCAAATCTTTACCCTTTTCGTGACGATCCGCTCAAAAAGAGAAGATAATTTAAAAAGGGTTTAAAAAAAAACACGTAGTTTCAAAATTACATGGCCTTACAGTCTGGCCAGCTAATAAAATTATGCACCGCAGCTTAAATTTAGACATCGAGCTTCATCTCTTACTTAAATGTATCTGTGTGTTTTAATAGGAACATTCAGCTTTGCTTTTATTAATGCAAAAACATTAAGGCACCAGCCCTCGCTCCGAAAGCCTTAAAGGGCTGTTTCCAACAGAACCTGTCATAAAATGTGCTCTCAAGCGTGTCCCCTTTAAGAGACTCCAGAATTAAATGTTCCCGTATGTGAATTTTATTTTGTACAGCACATTTGCTTTATGGCTACAATTAAGTTAGATGTGCCGATAACAATGTCTGTTTTCCATTTTAAATCGCACATTTCAGACAGTGTGCATTGTTTTATTATCTAATCCACATGCTTTTAATTGCAATTATGGTCCCTTATGAGTCCCCTGGGAGGGCATGATTGCAATTAAAAATGTAATTTAAATGTTAATTAATTACATTCATTTTCTAAACTGGGAAAATTTCATTTATTATTTTCATGTGTTGTGCACTTATCCTAAATGCATTACCTTTTAAATGTTTTTTTTCCTAAATTAAGTGTTATGTTTATAAAACAGGGTGTTTAATATCCTTTAAAATTTTTGTGAGGGTGTTTGTACAAATTATTACCTTAAATTAATTGATTCTGAGTTATATGCATGAGCTATGTGTTCTATATATAATAAAAATAATTTTGTTGACTTTTCTCAGACTAAAATATGGCATCAAAATATATGTTTTCCCTATTTACTTTCTGTTAGACTTTGATATGGAGAGGAAAGTCTGTACTATTTCATTACTGTCATTATTATTTTTTTAAAACAAAGGGAGAAAGGTACTGTTACTAGAAATGATACAGACCATTAATATGAAAAGAGTTTTCCCTCTAGATGAAAATTGCAACCTAAGGAAGAAATTTATAGTTAGATTAATAAGTCATCCTGCCTCCTATGAATAAATAAGGGGAAACAAAAGGGAACCGTGAAGATATGAAGCCGTAGAAAATCATTATAACTTTCCAGAAAAAAAAGAGTGTTTTTTGCATATCTCAGTTTACCTGGCTAGGTCTATCAATTTTCTGGTAGGAAAAAAAAATCAGAAAGTCTTACTTTACCTAGAATAAGAGGGTCATTTTAGATATGAAGAATTACAAAGAGACATCTTTCTACTTTAAACTCTGAACCATATCAATTTGGTTAGTTTTAGTGAATTAAAGTGTAAGTCCCAAGATGACAAGAATTTAAGTGCTTCTCTCAGTTCAATTCCAAGTATATGCTACATGCAATCAATTAATAAAAGCCTTTTGAGGATGTTTTTTTCCTTGTGGTTTCTTCTCCAATTTGCCAAACCTTTCTTTAGCTTTTTTATTTTAAAAATGCCTGCTGCGTCTGGATTCTGGCTGGAATTTTTCCTCTGGTTCAAAATATTCAAAAGGTATATTAGGAAAGTTCTAGTCAGTTAACTCTTTTATCTAGTACCCACTAAATTATCAGCTGTTATGTGGATATTGAGGAAGATATAAGAGAGGAAATAACAAACTCAGGTTCTAGCATGCGCCACAAATGTTTACGGGGTCTTTCCTCTGAGGTCTAGGGTTGCATAATTTATAAAATTTACTTTGTGCGTCCTCTGGTCCAGATGATGTTGCTAAATCCTCACAACAGTCCTGGGAAGTGAACACTACCATTATCTCTATTTAACAGAGGGGGAAACTGAGGCACAGAACATTCTGGTAACTTGCCAAGGCTTCACACCCTGGAAAGAGTCAGGGTCAGGATCTGTGCCCCAGACGGCTGACTCCAGCCTCTCTATTCCATTCCATCCTCTGAATCAGAGCGCGAAGAAACACTGTCACACCTGTGGGAGTTACATGGCTGACCCCACATAGCAAGTAGAGACGAGTGAGCAAGTGAGAGCCAGGCTCTGCGGTCCAACTCCATGCGCTTGAATCCACTTTGCTTTTGTGTAACCTCGGATGAACTACCCTGAGCTGTAAGCCTCAGCTTCCTTTTCTGTGCAGTAGGGTAATCACAGTAGCTGTCTCAGGTGTGTGGTGAAGACTCAATGAGCGCAGTTAGGCATGTGGACGGACAAGCTGCAGCTGTGACTGCTAGGAACACGGCCTCTGCCTTCAAGAAGCTTACAGCCCAGTTGCAAATGATGACAGGCAAATCAGTTCGCGCTTTGCGACCACCTAGAGGGGTGGCATAGGGAGGGTGGGAGGGAGGCTCAAGAGGCAGGGGATATGGGGACACGTGTATGCAAATGGCTGATTCACTTTGGTGTACAACAGAAACTAACACAGTATTATGAAGCAATTATACTCCAAGAAAGATCCATTTAAACAAAAAGGAATGGCTTTAACACAATTAAATCCAGAAAACAGAGCAAAATAAAACAAAATCACTTAAGCATCCATCAATAAAGGGCTGCTCAAATCAATTGCAGGTCCACATGCTAGAACACTAGGCAGATTTTAAAACAAGAAAGCAGGTCCATGTGTTCTGATGGGTCAACATTCTGAGCTTATTGTTAAGTGGAAAAAGCAACATGCTGAACGTTTGTGTAATGGAGAACGGGATGGATAGACCGGGAGGTGAGTAAGTAGATAGAGATCATTTCTGTAAATACACGAACATGCTCTGGAAAGATACACAAGAGACTGTAAACAGTGATTGTTTGACGGTTGATATCGCAGGGAGCGGGGTGTGTGCTCTTCACTTTATACTTTTCTGTATAGTGTGCTTTTTTCTTCTCCATGTAGTACTTTTAATCTTAAATGAAACTTCAAATTACACACACACACACACACACACACGCACGCACACACACACACACACACACACACACACACCCTGTGAGAATTGGGTTCTGACCAAAAGGAAATTCAGGAAAGAAGAGGGAGAAGAAGAGACATCTCAGGGTGCTGGAGCCAAGGGCGGCTTTATCCATGTGTTTTAATAGCTTCAGTGGCTTTACAATGGGGGAGACAAGATGTGAACAGAGCCAGAGCAAAAGCTAAGCATCAGGGCTGGCGATGAAGCTGTGAGCCTGCCCAGCAGCAAGGTGGGGGCCAGCTGGACTGAAGGGGAAAAGATGCTGATGGAGAATAAGGAGGAGGACATCCCTTTTGCTAATATTTAAATCTATAAAGAATAAAATCAAGCCGAAAAAGAAAAAAAAGGAAGAGATTGCTTGCCGAGAGCTTCGAATCTAAGGAGAGAGATTCACAATCCCACTAGCACTGGGGAAGTGAGGACTCAACTGTAAGTCTTGCCGTTTTCCAAAGCAACCCTCCCGAGGTCACGGCATAAGCACTCCAGCATTTTTAATTAAAGTAGCCAGTAGGGCGGGGTGCAGACCACCTGGGCTCGTTTTCAGCTCTGCTTTGGCTACCTGCGTGCCTGCAGCCCTTCTGTGCCTGTACAGTGAGGGTAACGATGCCTGCCTCGGTGCGCTGTCGTCATCTGAGTTGGCCTGGCGCTCACGCAGGAGCTGTCACAATGCACGAGCCTCTGGGACGGCCTCGGTTTCTTCTCAACTTCCAAGATTTTCTCCCTCCATCTCTCCTCCCAAATTTCCTCCCATCCTCTCTTCCTCTTTTGTTCAACTTTTCCCCACTCCTATCTTTAGCTTCTTCCTGAAAGACCTCAAAGAACACTTCTTTGACTAGCATACTTCCTAGTCCTTGACCATGAAGATCACTGGACCCCTGTCACCAGCAGGTGTCAGAGAGACAGACCTAGAAACCTCTTGGGAGGAGGTGGCATCCCCAGTGCAGGGAGCCAGCGAGCAGGTTTCTCAAAGCCCTTCTAATTGGGAGTTGCTAGGAAGCGTTGGTAGGATGAAAACACCAAGCAAGACTTGGTCTTGACTGAGAGCTCCCTTCCAACTTATGCACCTTTCCTGGGGCATAGAATACTGCTGACGCCCCGAACCAGTAAAAAAAAATCCCTAATTATTTCCCAGGACTGAAGTTCAGGTAACAGAATATTCACAATGTAATCAACATTGTTATCCCCAAATTATATTTTTATATAGGAGTGTATTGCTTTATGCATTTTTGTAACTTACCTGCCTTACCTGGGAAAGAGGATACAGGAAACAGTTCCAGAGAGTAGATCTTGCTGTAACCCAGCATGACTTCAAGTTTTGATACAGATAAGACTTCGGTGGCTTATGTGAGGATGAAGAGTTAGTATAAACAATTGGTTAAGGTTTAGTCAAGTGCATCTCAGATTTTCTTCTGACTAGGGATCACCTGGGAATCTCACTGGGGATCTCAGAACGTGGATTCTGACTCTGCAGTCTGGGGGTGGCCTGAGATCCTACCTGTCCAAGAGCTTCCAGTGGTGCAGGTGCTTCTGGGCCTCAGACCACACTCTGAGAAGCCTCATTCCTGTTCTGTCCCTCGGGGCTGCATTATGACTTCCCTGGATTCGTGGCCCCTAGGTTTTGGGGGCCCCTCCTCCATAAAAATATTTAAAATTATATTTTATGGCCATATTGGTACAAAGACAAGTATATTAATATTCTC
The DNA here is from genome assembly GCF_011762595.2 of Tursiops truncatus. NCBI lineage: Eukaryota > Metazoa > Chordata > Mammalia > Artiodactyla > Delphinidae > Tursiops > Tursiops truncatus. Next base: position 77,623,253 of record NC_047048.1, read on the forward strand.
TACTGAAACATGTTCTTTTAACTCAAAGTTCATTTTTTTTCTTCTGATCTTCAAGGAAATGAAAAATTTCATGCACCCCTAATATTGTGGTTCCCAGGCACTGTCCTTGCGATGCCCAAAATAGAAGCGGGTCCCCCTAACCCTTACTGATTTTGTGCTAAAACTCTCAGAAGCTCTATTTCCTCATCTGTAAAATGGGGATCATAGGACCTGCCCCATCGTTTTGTGCCTTTGCACAGGGCCTGGTGCATAGGAAATGCTCTGGAAATGTTAGCTTTTGTTTCTAAAAGTTGCCTGACTCCTGATAACTGTCATTGTCTCATGACCTATTGAAAGTCAGATTCTACATATATTACTGCTTCTCTCTTAAAGCTCTGTTTGATATGTCCTACTGGTTACATGACCTGGATAATTTCCATAAATTAACCTCTTTTACCTTCCATTTCTGTGCTACCCTGCTGTTCCCCTTCTGCAAGGGCCCCATCATCTCTCGGATGAGGCAGACAGCAATGCCACACTAACTTCTGCTGCCGTGACACTCAACCCCCCGCGAACGCTCAGCCATTCATTTGCAACTTGCTCTCTAAGCTCATGATTTCGATAGAAAGGCAATACAGCCCTGATGGATCCTGAATTAGCTGTCGATTTCTCTGCCTGTCACTCAGGGATGGGAAAGGAACCATAGGGCTAATCGCACAGGCGTCACCATCACTGTGTTTATGTTCTTTGTTGCTTTTAGCTCCAGACTCCTCTTGTTTTTAGTTTCCTCAATTCTAAGACTCCATCCATTTTAAGGCATACCAGAGATTTAGCAAAAGCTTTATTTGGGGGTGGGCATGGGATGAGAAGTGAGGAAAACCACTGGCATATTAAATCTACACACTAATTGCAAATTGCATCCCAAATTCACGTGAAAATTAAAATAAGGGGGTTTCAGAGCGAAGGAAAGGCAATCATATTTTATGAGGTTTGATTAAAAAAAAACCCCAGTCCCGTTAAGGAAATAGTTATCAGTAGGTCCTCAGCCTCACTTTATATGAAGATAGAGCAAAGTGGCACTTAATTTTCCTTTGTAATATTTTTGATATATCCAAATAATCATAGCACCCAGCACCACAGGATCGATGCAGAATTTGCTATAAATTTGAATTTTCAAGGCATACCCTTTTTTTATGTCCTCCTCCAGGAATTCCTATCACACATACTCTTGGAACTAATCATTTCAGTTCGTAAGTTTTCTTAGGCACTTTACATAGCAAGTCAAAGCATTCATTCATTAAAAGCACAAGCCAAGCTTTTAGTATGATTTTTAGAAAGGAGAGACAAGTCAAAATCCTGCCAGCTGGTCGGCCTGTTTTCTGTTCCGTATCTTCATCCCAAATCTTTCCCTTTGATGTATTTTCTGATCTCAGTGCCTTTATTGATGGAAGTGCTGACGCTTTTATTACAAAAGTATCTCTTTCCTCAAAAGGGATTTCCATTTGAGTGTCTTTTCCTTATTCATTCTTCCAAGTAATTCTTCCAAGTTTGCTCACACCATTTCCAGTCCGGGTCTCCACTGCCAACCTCAATTATAAAACGGAAACTGGGTGGAGGGATTATCAAACCTCTAGATGGGAAATGTGGAAAATATTTAGAAATATTCACCAAGATTTACTTCTAGTCATCATTACTTAATCACATGTGCTGCATTCGTAATTTTCTCCTCACAGAAAATACACAAGCAGTTTTGCAGATTTGTCGGAAGTACTGTGATGACAGAGAATCTGGACAGGTCAGAAGTGAGGCATCAGGAGGACAGACAGACCAGACAGTTGACAAGGTTTCTGAGCCCCGGAAGCTCAGGTACCCCCCGAGTGGGCTTTCTATGTGATGTCTCAGAAGAGACAGACACTGATTATGAACATCCGGACAACCATCTACTCTCGCCCCTGGTTTTAGGGGACCCGTCACCAGAGTCCAGGCTGCCTCTCTTGTTAAACATACCTCCTTAACAGCATTGCTTTATACGGACCTAGAGAGCCTTCGGCACTTCCACATGAGTACCTTATAAATTTTAAGTACAAACCAAATCATACTGGGGCCAGAGAAGATAAATGCCAGGTTTTTTCATCGCCAAGGTAACGATAACAGATTCACTAGAATTTACATAGCACCAAAGTCGATTTACATGCTTATTTACTCTGTTGTTCTCTTTTAAAAAAAATAGTTACCCTAGCAACTGTAATATCACATGATGTTCAGACTAACCATAATAGAAACACCTTCTGAAAAGAAAATACACATCTCACCATATGCATCTTATAGACCCATAAACTGTCATTTATAGAATGTTGATCTTTTTTTTCAATTTGAAAGTAGTCACTTTTTATCAACTGACCAGATTACAAAAATAATCATGGTAGATACCTTAGTTCATCCTTCTAATAAGTCTGTTGATCTGGTCTTCCCTGTTGCCAGCATCTCCACCTTTTCTACAAAATGATCCATTTTGGAAATGATTGGGTAAGGTGCTTGCAGCATTGAGTACTTTTCCCATTACCTACCTCGCTGGCTTCAGAGATGCTAGAGTGAAATTAGAGACTTGGGGGAGTGGGGGTGGGGGATTGGACCCTCTACAGAGCTTGTTGATAGAATTGTACACTGTGTGTTATGAGCCCGTCAGCAGAAGGAGCCCATTACCAGATTCCATCTTTTGTCACACTTTTGCATATGGGTAGAATTTATTACTTCATTCAGACTTTGTTCTAATTTTAAGAATGACGGTGTCTTCCCTGGAGGGATGGTTTGCTTTGTACAAAGCAGGATACTCTGATGAACTTCTCTAAAGTAGGAGAAACCACCGACAAATTGCACAGGCTTGGTCACTGCAGCCAATGGGGTTTCATTCAAGTATTGCAAATTAGTGTGTGTAAGCATGGAGTAAAATATAGCTTTTCTCAGGGATCACACCAGGGCAGCTGTTCCTGATTTTGGTTTAGTCTGGCCAGCTCAGGATACATCAAGCAACAAAGGAGAACTCCGTCGTTCTAAAACTTCACGTAGGAAGGTCCACAGTTGCCAGGGTCCTCCTACACACTTCTTACATATGTTTGATTAGGAGCAAGGAGTTGCCGTGCCGGGTCAAACGTGTGGCTTCTAGGAATCAGGGTTTTGAGCTTGCAGAAAACTGAAATCAGGTAACACACTTTCTATTTAAACCCTCCATTGGCAACCATGCCCTTAGCTAGGTACCTGTATGAGCTGACTTCTACCTTCTCCCCTTCCTTATTTCCTAGCGTCCCCACCTCTCCTCAACACGCCCCAGCTCTTCTCACTTCCTTCTTCTCACGAGCCCTCCATCCTCTGCTGCCTCTGTGTCTTTGCACTTAGGTTTATCCTGACTTACCCTCCAGTATCTTCGCTTTATTTGATGGTCATCTGCTCAGAAAGCCCTTGCCTGACCACCCTAGCTAAAGAACCTCACCTGCTTTATCTTTCTCATAGCCGTCGTCCGTCTCTGAAATGCTATTGTGTGTTTGCATAAGTGTTCGCTTGTTTCTTATCTGTTTCCCCAACAAGACAGTAGATGCCACGGGGTAGGGACCATGCCGTTCTTACACACCGACGTCACCTGGCTCCTGGCGCCTGGGATGTAATTGCTGCTCTGTACATATTAACTCTAAAAATGAAAGACTGAAAGAAGGTCTGGATGACCTGTTTCTAACAGAAGGGAAATAAACAGAAGCCTGGCGTCTCTCTCGAAAACAAATAGCTTTGGAAACAAAGAGAGGTCTGGAAAAGTGGACTGAGCTTGCAGAAGCAGAACAAGCCTTTGATAAATCAGAAGCCGCGGGGAGCGAGGAATGGAGGTCGTTGTTTTACTTAGAAATAGACAGCTGTCCTGAGACAGTGTCGCTAATCATAGAAATCAAATGCAACAAAACATGGTTAAAAAAAACTAAATGAATGAAGTTGGTAAAGAAGTGATGGTCACAACACATGGGTTCAGTTCTCTGCTTCTGAACCTGTGGTGTTAGGGAGTCCATATTGCCTCATTGAACACCTACTGTGCGCCACAGAGTGCGTTTGATCTTTCCTTCCTTCCCTCCCTCTGCCCCCACGTCTTCCCTCCCTTCCTCCCTCTTTCCCTCCCTTCCTTCCTCCATTCCTTCAATATTTAGTAAGCGCCTCCAGTGACTCAAGCAGGTCTTAAAAGTTCCATTCATTCATTTAACAAATATGGGCTCTGTACTGATCTGATGATGCCAAAGTGAGAAGGGGAACAGTGCTTGCCCCCATGGAATTCCCAGCTCAGCAGCGTTAAGCCAATAGTCGCAAATAATTCACTAAATATTTAATGGGGTTAAGTTAACTGATTAAATTAGTTAACATGTTAATAGTGAATTAAAATGGTGTACCTATTGCCAAAGAGTTTCCCCAACTTTGGGTAATCTGAGATTCCCTCTTTCCCTTTGATAAATGAGCACAGGATAAAAAGCAACCAAATCAGAATAAACTACCAGAAGGGCTTTCTGTCAGCTTTTGTTCCCAGATGGTTTAAATATGAGAGTCTCTGCCTGCCTGTCTGTCTGTCTGTCTCTGTCTCGCGATCTAGTGAGGGATCTAGAGCCTATGTGTATTCAGTATGTTACTAACCTCGAATCCGGCGAAAAACCGTTATTTACTGACGTTTAATGAAGTTACTTCATGCCTTTTCCCTGATTACCAGGCTAAGATGGAACTTTAAAACCCTCCCAAGTCACGAAGAGCGGGCTGTTCCCAGCCTCTCCTTGAACTTGGCACAGTGAGCTAGAGGCGTACAAGCAGCAAGTTTCTAATTCATTTCTCAGTGGTACTCAGAGCACAGCATGCGCCGGGTTCTTGGCAGCTGAGGAAAGTGGTCCTTCCCCTGTCATTCTCCCGGTCCACCCATTTCTACCCTTTAATGTGAAAAAGTTTAAAAGATGTTGTAGGAAGGGTCCTCAAGATGTGTACTTCCCTAATGAACATTTCAGGTCTCCCAGCGCACAAGGGTCTCTTTGAAAATGGATTGGAAAAAGCAGAGGGCAATGGAGCCCAAGGATTTCCATGGACACGACAACGTCTACCACACCTTGAGTGAAGGTCTCAAGTGGACATGACATTGGTCATTCCCACCACCATGACGTTTAGAGTAAACCTCACACAGAGCAGTTGGAAACCAAAGTCTTGTTTGTCAAAGGAGGGTGTGCTCAGGGATTGGGGGGAGTTGCAAAAGCACTTTCTTCAAACTGTGGGAGATGTTTCTGCTGGCTGGATTCAAGACTCTGAGCTGTGTATGAGCAGATTCCTCATACACAACCTCCTGTGCGTGCGTGCACGCACGCACACACACACACACACTCAGCTCACTCACATGTTTCTCACAGAGAAAAATGATCACACACAACCTATCAGAAATTTCTTGGCCACACAGAATAAGACACTGATCGGTGCCTGACCTGCCCAGGACCCGATTCCCTGAAGTTAAAGCCTCTGTCATTGCCTCGTATCCTGAGGCCACACAAAGAGTCGTCTTGCTAAATGTCTATTTTCACAAGGCAGAGGGGTGAGAGTAGCCAGGATGTGTCAACCACTTGAAGGAAATGACAGTGTGACGGGAAGGGTACTCTGCTGACTTGGGTGTGTGCGTGGCTCCCATCCCGCTGTTGGCCTTGGAGTGTTGGTCTGAGAAAGATAAAGGAAGTGCTTGCTGGCGAGACAACTGCTCCCCGCCCCATCCAGAAGGCTCGGAATGTGGAGACCAAACAGCCAGTTTCTCGTCAGTCCCTTCACCTCCTGGATGTGTCAGAACATCTTCAATGTATTTTTTTTTGTGTGGTACGCGGGCCTCTCACTGTTGTGGCCTCTCCCGTTGCGGAGCACAGGCTCGGGACGCGCAGGCTCAGCGGCCATGGCTCACGGGCCCAGCCGCTCCGCGGCATGTGGGATCTTCACGGACCGGGGCACGAACCCGTGTCCCCTGCATCGGCAGGCGGACTGTCAACCACTGTGCCACCAGGGAAGCCCAATGTATTTGTTTTTTACCTTTCTGTCTCACTGTTCTTTTCTCCTTCCAGTCCCCATGGTACTGTGACTTTACAAACCAGCATCATCAAATAAATCACCTTTCCACTTGTCTTGCCTTTGCCTCACCCCATCCCAAGCACCAAGATCTGTTGTCCCTGATAGAATTTGAAATGTTTTATGGATCAGATTCCACCACCGAAATCTACTGAGCACCTACCCCGTGCATACCCCGTACTATGCCTCTGTGGGCAAAAACAGAGCCATCCAGATTCCTGGGAGGAATGTATTTGACTCACTCTTTCTGAATCTTAAGATATCTTTTTGTGAATGTTTTTGAGAGATCAATACTTGTTTTGTTCGAGCATTTTATTCCTTTTAAAAAATAACTTAAAAAAAAAAGACAGAAGCAAAACGTGAATTGTAAAACATTAGAAAATAGAGACCAACAAAAATAAGAAAATAAACACATCTTATTCTCAATCACCCAGAAGTTACCACTACTGTGTGTGAACTTCCAGAACATTCTCTGTGTGTATTTGTATATTTAAATAAGATGAGATCACAATATGTAGGCTGTTATATAAACTACTGTTTTTGATCAATCCTATCTATTTTCTATTTTAATAATTTTTGTCTTTTTAATACCCAGACCGTATTCATATTTTTCCAGTTGCACAAAAGTGTTGTTTTCAGCTAAATTGATCAACCTACTACAAGATCCAGGACCTCATGTTGTATCCAGTTGTTTGGTCCCCCAAATCTTGTTCTTTTAATCTAACATGGTCCCTTTATTACAACCCAGAATTGAAGTGATCAAGCCGGTTGTCCTGAAGAATGTCTTCCTTCTTTGTCTGGAAGCTTCTCTCTGCCATTCCCCTTGCTCCTCCGTCCCCTGTAGAAGTGATATGTACAATCCCATGAGTTCAGAATGAACTTGTTTTTACCAGAACACATCAGACGTGTAGGCTTCATGGCAATACATCTGAAAACACATAATCTGTTTGCTCCAAAAGTAGTAATGCCAAAAATAACCCCTGAACTAAGATGATAGCAGTTTGATTGCTCCATTATACCCGTCCGCTTACCATCTTGCAACTAAAAAGTAATCTTTATGGCTTTACGGGCTCTCTAAATGGATGTCCAGTTCCCCGTCAACCATCCACTTAATGGTTTTAGTACTAATTAGTAATCCTTTGCCTGAATCAGTTATTTAATTAAGGGTTTTTAAATGATGCATTTCTACATCTATTATAAGAGTACAACCTTTTATTGATTCTCAAATTTTATTCTTTTATTAGGGCTCTTCTAACTCAGGGTGGAGAATGGTCCAAGTTGAACATTACAGCAAATGGTACCATCTTAGGACCTGACTCTTGGATGGGTTTCCCACCAATATAAGGAGGACTTTGCTCTGTTGTCACACAATGTTCCTCAGCACCTCACCCAGTGCCCCTCACTGATTTGACTTCTCCCTACCACATGTGCTTACTATCTTTCTTCATACTTTCCTCTGAGTTAAGCTAGTGGTGCGCTGGAGTCAGCTTGTACTGTTTAGCTAGAGCTGAGCTCTTTCTAATGCCTTTAATGGTTGCTTGAAAGTGGCCATGGCAGGCGTAGTTACACCATGGAAATCGGCAAATACTATGGTTTAGGACTTTAAAAAAATTTTTTGAAAGCTATAGGTTTTAAACATTTACCAGCCCACTATTGCCTTCAGCCGTCAATTTTCAAACCTGACTCAAAAGCAGAGCTGCCTGAAGAATTTTCCATAATATACATTTCAAAACCCCACTGCAAACATGCTAAATCAGAAACTCCAGGTTGGAAGCTCTGCAATCTGTGTCTTTGGCAAAGCTCTGTGGGAAATTGTTTGGGGGTTGAAATTGTTCGAGGACCCCTAGTCACGTGGTCAGCTCTAGGAAGAAAACTCAGCATCACGTGCTCAATTCCTCGTCACTTTTCCCCAGGGGTCCTGGGTGGCCATCCTCACCACCTGTACTGTTTTGGGGCAGGATGTCAAACCAAGGTAGCCCTGTTATTGAGGATGGCTTCTTTTCACCTGCTGGCAGGCATTCATCCCACCACCTTTCTTCACTGTCACCCGCCTTTGCTCTGGGTCTTTTATCCCATTTCCAAGTCATTCTGTGTCTGGCATCCGCCTAAAGACGGCCACACAGGGGAGAGAGGCATCGGTGCACTGGCAATCTTTCATCTGTCATCAATCACCGAGGGATGGGTCACTTCTTTGCGATCTAAACATGAAAGCCTGCCCCCTCAGGGGCGGAGTGTGGGCAGAGACAAGAGGGTTTTAAAAAAACATTTTGGGGCCAGACCTAGAGAAACCCCTGGGGCATCATCTCCCTAATTGCGCTTTTGCCATTTGTCACTGAGCCTGGTAGTTCCAGGGGCCCCTGCCTTTCTCTGTGTGTAGCCAAAATGAGTTTGAAGCTGCAGAGGGAGCTACCTAATCAATTTCCTTGGCCTGAGCAGCTTAGAATCCAATAGAGCATATATGCAGGACAGTGATAATGATTTGACCCTCCCCACATGACGGGGGGCTACACGGTGCCCCGGGGGGGAAAAATGTCATGCCCAAGTGACTATTGTTGGCCTCCAGTTGCAATACAACACCAAGAAAACATTGCCGTATTATGAGGATTCCTGTTCCCTCTGTCGATATTTTCAAGATGGTTCTTACTTCTGAGCAGGCATCGATTGCATATAGGTTAGGACCCCCAGTGCCATTTGTCATTTCTGATATAATATCATGTTATCGTTTAAAGCCGTAATGGGAGAGGTGTCTGTGCTTAAAGCAAACCTGTGTCTCGGGCTTTGATAAATGGTTCAACGGGCTTTGTTTCTGCAGTGGTGAGTAGCTGGCTGGCTATTTGCTTTACCTTTTATCCAAGAATAACTGTGTGATGGGTTCTGGAAGCGAGCAGTATCATTTTGTCAGATGTGGTTCATGGCGAGCCGGGTGGTCCTAGCAGAACAGCTGTGGGATTTCAGCACCCGACAGGATGTTAGCGGAGGGCCTGTGTAAATCTGAACCAACTCAAGCTCCACATGGCTGCTTTTGGTTGAAAAGTTCTCAGAGATGTTTTTTTAAGGTGAGAGGACAAGAAATGCTGATGGGAAGGGGAAAAATGTGCTTTAGATAGTAATTTTATTCAGACGGAGCCTTTCTGAGAAGGAGTGATTTGAAGGGAAAAGGTGGAGCTATAAGCAAGGAAAATATGAAATTGGTAACGTGTGGCTGCCCTTAGCATGTGCCGACAGTGAGATCTGATCCCCAGTGGTGTGACACACACAGCTCCAGCCACCCTCAGATGAGTGACCCACGGTCCTGGTGGCACAACTCTCTTCATGTATCACTGGAACCCTTGAATATGTGGCATGAAGCAAGTCTGGGGGGCTCTCTGCTCCTGCACCTGAAGATATTTGTGGGTTGCAGTCGTGGTACTTAATCCATCAGAGCAGGCAGCTTGTCAGAACAAATAGCAATGGTTTTGTGCCCACAGTTCCCTTCTCAAAATCCATGAAAACCCAAACGCTCCCCCAATTTCAATGTAACTTTGCATGGCGGCAATGGCTGTCATTTCTCTCTGCCTTCTTGAAGGGGGAGGAAGGGCCGGTCATGGATCATTACATAAGTGGCACAGCAGACACATTCCCCCAGCTCTAAATCTGGAAGGAGGTTTGGAGAAGTACCTGACATGAATCTTTGCTCCGACGGGGGGGGAGACTGTCCACCCATCCTTGGCTTTCAGAAAAGTTCTCTAAGTTTTCAAAGTTAAGTGTGAAATGGACCCTCAACCAGGGATACACGACAAGGCTAAGAAACTGTTTTTTAGAGTCTGCCCTGAGCTCTGCTTTGCCCAGGAACAGGGAAGCTTTTTGCCTGGTGAGCCCATACTTTCTCAACAGTATCATTTTCAATTAACAAAATATACTTGCTAGGCAATAGAGGGGGTTTGCAGAATAAACAATGACTATGAGGTAAAAATATAAGTCCACAAGCCTCATTAGGATTTGGTGCCAATCAACAGAAGAAAATAGGTCCAAATATGTATATAACTAGATACATGTTTCTAGATCCATCAAACACACACTCAATATGCAAATACGTATTCATAAACATTCATACTCTTATAAATGCAGCATGTATCCAAACCGGTTACCCAACCTGATCAGTACCATGTCCTATAATTGTATTAGTATTTTAAAAGTATATGCCTACTGTATGCGAGGCGTTTATGTACATTAGGGCATTTTATCCTCATAATATTTTTTAAGGAAATAGGATTATCCCCATTTTTCAGATGACAAAGATAAGGTTGGAAAGAGCTGCCGTCATTTTCTCAAAAGCATACAGCTTCAAACTGGCAGATTCTCAGCTCAGGCCATTTTTAATAGGTCACACAAGGATTTGCATGTCATTTATTGTACTTGTTGGGAATTATGATGAGATGTACAAATATAAAGAATTTACTCTCAGATATTATAAAATCAAGGATTAGCAGAGTTCCAGAAAAAACAATATTTCCATCTTTTTTTTTTTTAATTTATTTGGTCACACCAGGTCTTAGTTGCGGCTAGCTGGCTCCTTAGCTGTGACATGTGGACTCCTTAGCTGTGGCACGTGGGCTCCTTAGTTGCAGCATGCATGTGGGATCTAGTTCCCTGACCAGGGATTGAACCTGGGCCCCCTGCATTGGGAGCATAGAGTCTTATCCACTGCTCCACCAGGGAAGTCCCTCTATCTTCTTTTTTTTTTTTTTTATGGGATTCCCAGAGTAAAGATATTTGAACCTAAGTTTCTTGTTATATGAAACCAGCAAACTCAAATGGCTGCAAAAGTCAGATAGATAACATTAGTCAAATGGAGGTGAGTAATAGGGAATGGTGTGGACTGTGGTAAACTCCAGGGCATATGTCCTAATTAAAAGGGGAAATGCTACTTAGCTCTGGCTGACTGTGACCATGCAGGAACAGGACTCAGTATTACCAGATCACTTGATTTTTCTGTTTTTTTTTTTTTTTCAGAGAAAACTCCCTGTATGAGCTTTTTGAAATTTTTCCGTAACTTTATGACTTATAAATATTGGCAACTAATTCACCCCTTTTCAAAATACTAGCAATTCAAGCAAAACACATTTGTGGGCATGTATGACCTCAGGTCCACCAGTTTTGGTGACCCACTGACCTCTATTTACTCATCCTGCTGGCCGTGCTTCAGTTCTGGGGCTTGAGGGGGAATCTTCCTCACTGCGAATTACTGGCATAAAATTAACATGGGAAGTTCTTCCCTGAAACAGACAGGCTTCAGGCTATGGCAGGAAGGGCATCACCTACCTCCAGTGAGTTGGGACGACTTCACGGGTCCAGGTTTGATTGGATTGTTCTTATGTTTCTTTCATGCTGTAAAGCTCTAGCGCTGTTTTGTATTTTGAAGACATCAGTATAAGAACTGCACATGTATTCCCTTCTCATCAAATGCCCCCAAGGAGCAGACCTTTCCGACGTTTCCTCCTTTGAGCCTTGACACTGTCATTTTCCCCGCCTGGAATGACCTTCCATCCAATCTTTCTTCGACTGAGTCCTTCTTATCCCTCACGTCTCAGCTCAGGTGTCACCTTCTCAGAGTGGCCCTCCCCAACCCCTGAGCTACAGCAATGTGAGCCCCACCCCAGCCAGTCATTGGCCTGTACTTCATCCTTCTTTGTTTTCTCCATATCAGATGTCAACATCCCAAGTTATCTCCTTTATTTTTTCCTTTATCTAGTTATAGAGGCTGCAGGTAGAGCGATTAAAAAGGGTAGATTCTCCAGCCAAACAACCTTGATTCGAATCCCAGCTCTGCTACTTCTTCACTCTGTGACAGTGGGTAGGTCACTTCACCTCTCCAGACCTCAGTTTCCTCATCTATAAACTGGGAAAATGGGAAATAGTAATAATAATAGTACCTTATAGGAGTGTTATAAGAATTAAATGTATTACTGTTGGTACAGTGCTTAGAACGAATATTTATAAAGTGTTTGTAACAATGCCTGGAACACAGTAAGCATTATATTAGGACCAGTAGTGACTAGTATTATTATTATTAATTTTATCATCATCACATCATCATCTTCCACATTGAGAATGTAAGTTCCACATGAGAATAGATGCCAGCTCTCTCCTTAAGCTCGGTATCCTTCTTGCACAGCACAGAGTAACTGCTCAGGAAATATTTATAGAATAAATGAATGATAGAAAGGAAACTTAGAAGAACCAGTGCAATAGAATACCCTTATCATTGCACAGTTAATTTCTTAAACATCTCTCTTTCTCTCACTGTGTATCCCTATCTGTGTATGTCTTTCTGTGTAGTTCTCTCTCTATCTCTATCTCTCTCTCTTTCATTAAATTAAAATAAGGATGAGGATAAAGTGCCCGGAAAGCTAGGAAAATGGTTCACTAGGTTGCCCAGCCAGTGGTTTCCTTGTGAGCTGATATCTGAATAACAATGCCCCACTTGAACCAGCAGCCCTCCATTAGTGACTTACACCAACAGGGTTCAAACATGGGGAAGTGGCAGCGGCAACAGCAGGGCCACTCTAGTCATACTAATGATGCGAGATGATGCTGCCTCCCGCTCCTGGGCAGAATGGAAAATGGAAAAGAAAGCCCCCAATCGGTGTGCTGAGGTGCCGCTTTCAACAAAGAAATCCTGCCATTCCAAACTGTCGAGACCTTTAAAAATAAAAGATGTGCTGTATTTCCAGCCCTATTCAGTATTCATGAGGCTTCGCAGCTTGTTGTAAGGCAAGATGAAAACAATACTCAGTAGATTTTCATAAGTGACTGTAAGATTGATAGATGATGCAGTTTTAATGTATGTGAAGTTCAAAACCAACATAAAAGCTGCAAGACACCTGCACACTACATTCCAAACCCACATTTCTCCCGGTGATGAGCCCCAGCTTCCCCTTCCAACTCCTCCACATCAATAAAACAAAAAGTGGGCATCACCCTAAGTAGGGGTGAATTTCTGCTGAACTCTTCAAGGACAATGTGTTGGTATGTTTTCATTGATATAACAGAGGTCCTTGTGTACACTTTCCCCTTCAAATGAATATGATGGATCGTGAATGGTTAAATATCTCTGTTTCTGCTAATCGACGGCCAGGACCATGGTTAATGCTCCTGGCGGTGTAGGGAGCACCGAAGGTTAGCTACATTGCTAGCAGGTCTCTAAAAAGCCCTTGCTTTATATCTCATGGCTTATTGGCCACTGTGGGTTTGTTATGTATCATGCACGCACACCTGCACATACACATATACAGTTATAAGTTATGTGTAAAATATTATGTATCGTATTTTATTGATACGTGTAGGGTATACACAGAGGCAGCTAATTAACTATGTGCCTTACCTCTAACTATGTGATGTATAGCAAATACAGGGTTTTAAGAATTTTCATGGTCAGCCTCAATCTAGCAACATTTGCATCTATCCTTTTCCCATGAATGACCATTAATGGAACATAATAAAGAGTTAAACTATATATCTTCGTTTTTGAACCCTTCTTTCGTTTTGTCTTATCACTTGTTGCTAACACTGATTGAACATTAGGACCTGCCAAGTTCTGAACAGGAAGTACTGTAAGGAAGGCTGACGTGGACACAAAGAGGTGACACGTGCGAGAGAGAAATACACACACGTGCCAGCAGGCACACGTACATACACAATTGTTTCTACATTGAGGAGCCTTCGCTTTTTTCATTTTTTTCTTTCCTTCTCATTTGAGAGGATGGGACTTGGGTTTCTGTTTTTATTTTGCTTTGGTTCCAGTCTCGTTAACTCAAAATGGATAAGATTAGAAAAATAAAATTAAAATATTACAATATCAGCAATAATTTTGTGAGGACTTTCTGGGGACTTAATGCTTAAAGGACTTTACTTGCAAAACAACCCGAAAAGTCAATACTATTATTAGCCTAGTTTTATGCGGGGGAAACTGAAGCTCAGAGTGGTTGATCAACTTGCTCAAAGTCACATAGCTAAAAAGTGGCAAGAGGTTGCTTTTCACTGTCTTTGCTGGATAGACGCAAGCAAGATGCAAATGTCAGAGCAACATTATAGAGCCTTTAGGGATCAATGCTGTTCTAACCTTTCCCTGGTTAGAAAACGTGACTTGTGTGTGTCAGACAAGAAGGCTTCCGAAGGACAGGGACCTTCTCCTTTGTGTATTTTATTGTCAGCTCCTGGCACAGGGTCTGGCACGGAGCAGAAGCTTGGTAAGTGGAGAATGAAGACAAGGGAGAAAGGTATTAAGAGGCAAACTCCCAGTGGGTGTTCGGGGGCTGGGAAATAAATGAGGTTTTTCCAATTTTAAGGTCAACACAAAAACAGAGACAAGTTGCAGACTGAAAATATGAGACATCCTGTCCAAGAGAAGGGGACAGGGCAGACTGTAAAGACCAGGAACCCTCCTCCTCCATAGAGGGTCCTGATGGGAGAGGAGAAAACGGAAGTGTGGGAGGTGAAGTGACTTATCTGGAGGCACTCAGCTCATCACTGACAAAGCTCAGATTTGAAGAAAGCCTGGTCTCCCACAACTGAAGGCTGCACATTCTGGTTTTCAGAACTGGTGATTGTTCCAATCTTTCCATCCTTTTGGCTGGATCCCATGAGAAGGATGATTGTTCTCAGAGTTGGAAGAAAGACTCCTTAGGTTGAGATATGGTCTAAACTATAGATGCTAAGGTGCTATCGTAAAGTTCAAAGTAGGAATCTCCTAGAATCTTTGCCCGCAGGCAGAGATGCTGAGCCAGCTGGTAGATGACGGTGAGGACGTGCAGAGCTCACCTGTGTACTCTACTTGTCCACAGGGTTGTGCAAAGGCTCCAAACCAGAGTAAGGTATTGCACTGTCTGTACAGAATCGTGGAGAACATTCCTCCTTGGGGCAAAGGGCTTATAAAATAAGTTAAAAAAAAAAATAGAATACTGCACCTGGTTCCCTGTAGTTCAGAAAAGGATCTCATATCAACTCCCAGAGATTTAGAGAAAAATGAGAATATGTTCCAGTCTCCTTCCTACTTTCTTTGTCTTGTCTGCTTTTCCTGGGCTTACAACTGCTCCAGACACAGTGCCGTTCACTGCCCTGTTGGGACGGGAATGTGCATCCTTCGTGCCCTCCCAGCCGGGCATCAATGCTTTGTGCACTTCCTCGCCCTTCAGCATACCTCCTTTTATTTTATTTTATTTTATTTATTTATTTATTTTTTGCGGTACGCAGGCCTCTCACTATTGTGGCCTCTCCCATTGCGGAGCACAGGCTCCGGAGGCGCAGGCTCAGCGGCCATGGCTCACAGACCCAGCTGCTTCGCGGCACGTGGGATCTTCCCAGACTGGGGCACGAACCCGTGTCCCCTGCATCGGCAGGCGGACTCTCAATCACTGCGCCACCAGGGAAGCCCAGCATACCTCCTTTTATAACACTCGTCATATCTGTTACCTCTTTTGTTTGTTATTTGTCTCCCTGTGACCAGATCTGTCTCGTTCATCACCGTGTTCCCCACAATCTAACCAAAAACAAAACGTACGTAAATCACAGTTGATGTTAAATAAATATTTTTAGTGGAACGAACTAATATAGGCGCCCATCCTTTCTCTTCCAATGCTTATGACTTTGGAAGAGTCTAGAGCCTCACAGATGCGCAGTTAAGTGTTTGTTGAAGGATTAAGGAAGCACATCCCGGATTTCTTCGTCCACCCACTGCAGGAAAGCAGGTCTCTTCTTCAGCTAAGAGGAAACCCATCTTGAATTGAGAGTAAAAGGGAGGCCAGCCTTCCTTCCTGAACCTGAAGAAAGGGCCCTCGGGTTTTCTTGTAAAGAGAAGGGAAAAGACAGCGGAGAGGAGCTGGCAGGCGTCTCCTTTGCCTCCCACTCAGTGCTCTGACTTGAGAACACAAGTTATATTGCTTGACCTCTGTGCCTCTGGCCACCACTGAAGATTCATTTATCTGATCTGGGTGTTTTCTAGATGAAAAGCACAGTCTGTGGGCTCGTGTTCAGTTGATTTCCTCTTGAAAGTCTCCACTTCCAAGGACGGTCTTCCATGAGCAGAATGGCAGGATTCTTGACCAGGTGCCTTACAGTCTTTTGTTTTGTTTCCTTTTTTGGTATGTTTGTTTCGTTTTGTTGGGAGCTTAGCGCTGTTCCCATTGAAAGTCTTCTGCCAGTGGCAGTGACCTTCTTGAAAGAGGCTCAAACCCTGATTTGTCATCTCAAAGAGCAGCCTCCCAAGAGGTAAGGTCTCCCCACCGAGGTGAATACCTCGAGTTGGCTTTTTTTAATTAAGGCTCCGCATTGTAACTAGTCAATGTACATTATTGGGAGAGTGAATGTCAATGCCACTGCTTTTTCTTTCTCTCCTTTATCTTTGTCAGTGATTCAAAGACATGATTTATGGTTAGTCTCCGACTTTCAGCTTCATCCATCACGTCCTGGTTTCACTACAGGGCCCCACGTTGTAAATCATGCCGAAGGGCTGTCACTCATTCCCCTTAACCCTTTAGGGAAGCGTTTCAGGGTCGCTCTCCAAGAAGGAAACTTTGTGAGATAGCAGTTTAGGGGGCCTGCCTGGGCCATACATGGGGGCTCGTGGAACCACTGGCGTTAATGGTTTGGCCTAAGATACTAATTATCAAGACCTGGGGAAAGCCTGGCCCCGTCGCCACGCAGCGCATGCGGGTTGAGATGCTCGCACGGGGTGACTTGAGAATGGCAGCGATTCCTGAGCCAGCTTTATTCCGTTTTGAAATGTCCGTTAGATGTGAAGCGCTGAGTTTCCCTTTGGAATCAATCACAGGCTAGTTCTGACTGTGACCTTGCAAAGATTATGGAATGAGTGCAAAGACCCATTCGCAGCTGCTATTTCAGGCTTTGTAAATTAACAGCCTCTCTCCCCCCTGCTCATCTTTTCCGGTTCTATCACTCTCTAGCTCCCTGTGTCTTCCTCACACTCGGGAAGGTGGGGAGTGATGGCAAAGGGCGAGGTAGAAGACCAGAATTTGTAGGCAGAGGGGCAGGACTTTCTGGAGAGTCAGAGAACCCCTTCCCGCGGGTCCCTGGCCATGGCCAGACTCGGTCTCCCCAGCCTTTCAGACATGGAATGCTGGGTGTAGGCAAGGATCCAGACAAGGGGCACTGAACAAATGGGGGTGCTGCTCTATCGGAAGTCTGCAGCTAGTAATCGATGGTCACTGATGAAAAATATATGTTTGGAATCTATTCGTTCAGAGCCCGCAGCCAGTTGCTAGCAATTTTATTCCTGAATTATGCATTGCCCTGCTTTGCCTGGGTACGCTGATGAAAACAACAGATAAATTGGCAAAAGATACGTAGGTAAAAAAAAGGGAAAGTTTGTAGAATGTGAGCGTTCGTTATCCAAACAGGGCTACCCTCCTCCCCTTTCATATGCACCCTTCCTCAGATGGCGTTTGAGGGGCTCAGGGCCTGGATGTTTTCAAACAGAGAGCATTAACTATGCTCATCGTCTTCATTTTGGCAAAAACTTGGCCTTATTTAACCCAAAGGGTTAGTGCACCTCAGTTTACTTGGGTTGTGGCCCTCAAGAGCCCCTCTTAACTGCTGATCTCACTTTCCAGCATACAAAATGGCCAGTCTTATTATTTTATCTTTCTTGGAAAGAGCACAAGGATCTTTTCAAACTTTAAATGACCCAGAAGCTATTAATCCTCCTAACAGCCTTGGAAGGCAGGTAAACCGTTGCTGAACTAGTATTTCACCGGGAAACCCTTCTCCTCCCGCCCACATCCCTGCTCAGATATCAGATTTATACGGTATACACAGTGTCTGCAGACCTAACTACAGGTGACTTAGAAATGGGGCGGCTGCAGATTAATGTGCCCATCCAGAATGATGTATTTTCTTTTTTTGTGCTGAGAGCAGCGCCGATGGCCTTCTGGTTAGGCATAACAAGGAGGCCAACCTCGTCTCCTACTTGCAGCCTGTTACAGAAAGGACTTCTGTCGGGTCTCTGTTGTGAAGTCAGCTTCTGCCATTCGAATCCCATCAATGAGATGTCTTCTGTTTATGCCACGTGGATTTCGTTACGCCTCTGATCAAAAGAACTTTCAGGGTACTGACCGTAAGGAAGAGAGTTGTTCAGCTCGTGGGATTATTAGACAACTTTGAGTCCCTTTCCCTCTCGGTGGAGGAGAGGAATTCTCCTTTCTCCGTGTTGCCCGTCCCTGGAATAATTATACATTTCTGCAGGTCTTATTCAGACCCAGAGACAACATCCCAGAGGCATGGAGAATTTGCTGCTAAAATACGCTTTCAACAAATTTGAATACGCCACCTAGTGAAGTTCTTAATTAGTAAGCCACCTCAGCTATAAAGCTAGGAGGTCTAATGACGGTCAACTTACCTTGACCTCTTATTTGAAGGAAACCTGCGTTATAGGTAAGATTTTAGAAAGAGAAAAAAAACGCAGTTAAATTGAAATAGTTTGGTTAGCTCTGTCTGAACATCGCCCATTGGTATGATATCTGGTTTTAGGACGTCTGGTTTTGAGGCATTCAGAATACTGAATGACCCACGTTTTCAAAACAGGCAGACAGAAGCGTAATCGCATTCACCCAACATGGGCGCCAGTGTTTTCTAGTTAAATTCCAGGCAATTCGAACGTATTCAACTCTGAGCGGCTCAAATCTTTGCAGACCTGTATTTGGTGATACATGTTTGCCAGATTTGCAGTAGCGGCAAATTTAAATAAATTGTCTAAATTCATACACAGCAACCCATTGGCGGGAAGCCAGGAATAGATAGTTCGGCTTCTGCTTTCCCATGTCCTATTTCCCCTGGGGCCTTCTTTTCACACAGAAAATTCTGAGCTGTGTGTGTTTAAACACAGAAGTTACATTCCTTCTTACTACCTTCTCCCTCTGAATCAGTATTTTTTTTCTCCCCTCAACCCCATCCTCGTTTTCATTTCTGTTTTGTCAAATAACAGTGTGACTTTGTCTTTGACATTAAACAGTTGTATATACTTTTAGCAGAGTTTGTTTATTCCATCTGTATTTCCAATCAGTGCAGAAGGTTTACCAAAATGGTTCATTACTGATTTATTTATGATGTATTTAGATAGCAAATATGGAACTGTCAGCAGTTACTGGCTAAACAGTGTTGACAGACATTAATAACATATGGTATAGCAATGGAATTATGATCTTTAATTTTTTTTAAATTTTGATCTTCAACATGCAATGTGTGGTTTTGCGTTTCTTAGGTAGTTGGGTACAACGGAGGAGCCTTTTAAAGAAAGCTATGTTTTTATTTGTAACCTTTGGGGTTTCCTGGTGGTGACATTAACATCTTCTGTGTCTGTTTAGCTGTTCAATTTAATGAAAGACAAATCTTCCCAAAGGTTTAATTTACTCTTGCAAACTGAAATCACTATATTCACACCGTGGGAAATGGCCCTAATTTTCCCAACCTTCAGTCGCCATCAAGCATATAATTTATTTCTCCCCCTTCAATACATTCCTCGTTAGAAAACAAAGTTTTTGATATTTAAATGTTACCAAGTTCAAGTGGAGGAACATAGCCTCCCGTTTCCACAAAATGCTTTTGCAGGCATGGCTGCTTCCACCTGACAGCCACCCATTTATATGGGGCCAGAACAGACAAACATTTGAATTTCTGACCTTTAATTGGCAATTCCTTTGAGCTTAGCAGCAAGGGGAGAAAGGGCTTTTTTTTTTTTTTTTTTTGGCTGCGTTGGGTCTACATCGCTGCACACGGGCTTCCTCTAGTTGGGCGAGCGAAGCCTACTCTTGGTTGCAGTGCACGGGCTTCTCATTGCGGTGGCTTCTCTTGTTTCAGAGCACGGGCTCTAGGCCCGTGGGCTCAGTAGTTGCGGCGTGCAGGCTCAGTAGTTGTGGCACACGGGCTTAGTTGTTCCGCCGTATGTGGGATCTTCCCGGACCAGGGATCCAACCCGTGTCCCCTGCACTGGCAGGCGGATTCTTAACCACTGCACCACCAGGGAAGCCCCCCCCCCACTTTTTTTTTTTTCTCCAGCAACAAGGGGAGAAATTGTTTGGCTGGGCTCAAAGGCAAAGCAACTGGTATACCTGGGTTGCAACAGAAGTTACCCCATCTGCTTGGAGGTAGGTAAACACATTTTAGCTGGGCTGTATCCCAACAGGCAACAAAGTTTGTCTTTGGCCAAAAATTGTTCCTTGGTTCTGCAAAAAGATCCCGTTTTCCAGAACTGAATTCTTTCTCTTGAAAATGATATCCAAAGGAGATTATTGTTCACATAAAACAAAACTAGAAGTTCTCTAGAGCAGTGAATACCAGTGATGGACCCCCTTTGAGAAACACACAAGTATTATATATAATTTCAGGGCTCTGGCATCCTGGGAAGCCCACATCTGTGGACCCCATTAAGAAACAAGCGATGATTAAGTTCATTATATGAACCTTTTGCATGTGCAGACTGAAGCTTGCCTTTGTTTTCCAGCGTAAGGATGGGAGACAAGATGGACAGTGGGACTCGTGGACTGAGTATCTTTCAGGAGCTAGAAGCTTTTCCAGTGTTTGATACACATTATCACGCTGGATCCTCAGAACACTCTAGGAAATAAGTATGAGTATTATTCCCATTTTGCAGATACGGAAATTGAGGGTTGGAGGGGTAAATGACTTGCCCAAGGTCACACAGCTGGTAAGTAAAGGCACCACGAGTCAAATCCAGATAGTGTGATACCCGAGTTAAGTCTAATGTGGGATTTTGGTTAAAGTGAAGGATACAGAGGACTTGTATGTTTTTACCTTTCTAATTTTTACCATTTTAGAACTGTAAAGCTTATTGGAAACCTTTCAGTCCAAATCCTTCATTTTACCTTTAAGTTAACTAAGCTCAGAGGAGCTCCAAGAATTGCCCCTGGTTAAAAGGTTAGGAGCTGACCTGGAGCTGGTTTATTCCGACTCGGGTTCCAGCTTTGGTGGTCAATGCCATACCATTTCCCTAATCGTCTCAAAACTTGAACGTAAGCATATTGGTGGCTGATTTTGAAATGTATCCAATACTTTGGGCATATGAATGATGCTAGAAGGTGAGGATCAGAGGAGCCATCTCTGTTCTAATCCTAATGTCTCCACTGCTGAAACTCACAAGAAATAATAAGCTGCTAAAGCCCCAGCACGTACTTCCTCAGAACTCTGTTCCAATCCCACCTCTGACACTCACTAGCTGTGTGATTTTAGACACTCAGCCCCAGCACCCGTCTGAGTCGTTGGTTTTCTCATGACTTAAATGAAAAATTCTGTACAAAGCTACTCTTATAGTGCCTGGCACAAAGCCGTCACTCATATGTTAGTTCATAGAGTTAAACTTATTGTGAGTGTACGTAGAACTAAAATCAGTATGTGTGAATAATTTCTATTCAGTGTAGACATCTTCAAAGCCAGACTCGTGAATACCTCTTGCATCACATCCCTCATGTATCAAGTCTTTTATTTCTCTGACTCTGAGCTTTAGACCCAAATTGAAAGGGTTCATGTGATCAGTTCAGGCCCACCTTGATCATCTCCCTATTTTATAATCATCTGATTTGGGCTCTTAATTACATTTGAAAAATCCCTTCCCAGCAGTATGTGGATTAGAGTTTAATAGAACAGCTGGGAGAAGGTGTATGTAGTGCCCACCAAGGACCAGGAGTCCAGTGGTTCATCTTAGAATTCTTCCCACCACACCCTCAGTTTCCCACTCAGTGGGATTTGAGTGCCTATGGCATGGGTGTTTATGAGTATTAAGTATATAGAAATCACTTACCTCAGTGCCTGGTATAACCCACACATACGTACTAAATTGTAACTCTTGGTCCCTAGAAGGGAAAATAAAGCTTGGACATGGAGTAATTTACCAGACTAAGGAAATTTAGAGTTCAATCCTGGGAAGAATGGGTCAATCGATCAGCAAGAATATTTTATTGGACATCAAGATTTTCTGCTAGGCACTGCATGACCATTGCCAGAAAACGTAATTAAGAGGAAGGCAGGGCTGCTTCCTGTGGGAGGATGAAAGGGACTTATTCAGAGCACACATGGTCTCCTTGAGAATCTGTTCTCCTGCCTCTCTACAGCAGTAGCTGTAATGTTTGAGCAATGGCCTGTGAGAGTGAGACCCATGTGACCATACTGGGGGTGGGCTCACCAGGCTGTGTGCAAGCAAGTGCAAAGGCCCTAAGGTGGAAGTTCATCAGAAATGCCAAGAACTACCAAAGAGGCTACTGCGGCCAAGTGCAGAAAACAGAGATGAGAGGAGAGGAAACTGAGACAAGTTTGTGAGACAATTGGAAATGTGAACTTGGAGTAATTGATGCCATTAAGGGATAATAATTATTATTATTGTTTGGATGTGAGAGTGACTATGTTTCAAATAAGGAGAGTACTTTTCGAGATACACACTGAAATATTTATGGATGAAATGATATGAAGTCCAGGACTTGCTTCAAAATAATATTAGTGGGGACAATGGTTGAAGGGGTTTACTGAAGCAAGACTGTCCATGAGTTGATAAACATTGCAGCTGATTGATGGTATACAGAGGTGTATTATTCAGCTGGGTCTACATTTGGATATGTCTGAAATCTTCCATTTAAAAAGAAACTTTACAAGAAAAGAAATCGAGTCAAAAGAAATGGC
The DNA here is from genome assembly GCF_011762595.2 of Tursiops truncatus. NCBI lineage: Eukaryota > Metazoa > Chordata > Mammalia > Artiodactyla > Delphinidae > Tursiops > Tursiops truncatus. Next base: position 77,646,014 of record NC_047048.1, read on the forward strand.
AAGTGTTTCCCTGGCGACGCAGTGGTTGAGAGTCCGCCTGCCGATGCAGGGGACACGGGTTCGTGCCCCGGTCCGGGAGGATCCCACATGCCGACGAGCGGCTGGGCCCATGAGCCATGGCCGCTGAGCCTGTGCATCCAGAGCCTGTGCTCCGCAATGGGAGGGGCCACAACAGTGAGAGACCCGCGTACCGCAAAAAAAATTAATTAATTAATTAATTTTTTTAAAAAATTGGCAAGTCATACCATAAAGGGCCATGGAGCCAATTTAAGTGACTTTTTTTCTAAGAATAATGGAAAAACCATGAAGTGGTTTTGAGAAGTGGAGTAGCCTGATCTGACGTGCATTTTTCAAGGCTCACTTAACTGCTCTTTGGACAGTAGATGCTCTTAGTTTCCTATTGCGGCTGTGACAAATTAGTACAAATTGAGTGGCTTAAAACAACATAAATGTATTATGTTACAGTTCTGGGGACCAGAGGTCTGAAATCATTGTCACTGGGCTAAAATCTAGGTGTTGGCAGGCTTCCTTCCTTCCGGGAGGAGAGGAAACGGGAGACCGTTTCCTTGCCGTGTTCTAGCTTCTAACAGCTGCCCACGTTCCTTGGCTTGCGACCCCTTCCTCCATCTTCAAGTCAGCCCCGGCATCACTCTGACCTCTGCTTCCACTGTCACAGCTCCTTCTCTGATCCTGACACTTTGCCTCCATCTCATGAGGCCCCTTGGAGGCCCGTGCATTGGTCTCACCCAGATAATCCAGGACAATCTCATCTCAAAATCCTTAATTGAACCACATAAGGTAACAGCCACAGATTCTGGGAATTAGGATGTGAACATCTCTAAGGGGCCCTCATCCTGCCTCCTCTGGGGAGAAAGATGGAACAGAACACCCAAGATGAAGGCTTTTGCAGGCGTCCATGTGAGGCAGGCTATGGACAGCACTGTTTACCTTTTGGGCCAGATACTTTGTGGTTGTAGAGGGCTATGCTGTGCATTATAAAATGTCGAGCGGCATCCCTTGACCCACTCGATGCCAGTAGCACCCCTTCTCCCACCAAGTGGTGACACTGGTTGAGAACCACCGGGCTGGGGAAGTACTGGCGGGAAGTGCCTGGATCCTGGCTCTGTAGCAAAGGCAGCCCTGGCACTTTCCGTTAAGCCTCCCTCTCCTTCCATCGCTAAGCACTGCCAGTAACCAGAGGGGTTTCTTTCCGGTCTGTGTCTCACGTGGATGGTGCAGAAGCAGAAAAATGGTGACAGACTGCTCTTGTCGTGTGGCTATTTAATCTTCTCCTCAACTAGTTATTTTGTTGCTCAAGGACAAAGGCAGTGGCTGTAATTCCCTTTTCCCACCACCTACCCCAGTGACTGGAGCATGCTAAGACCTCGATGAATACCTGCTGCCTTTGATTTCATAATTATAGTCTCACTATACCTTTGCTTCGCCATTGTGGGAGGGGAACGTAATATCCTGCGCAGCGCGGTCTCGTCTACGTGAAATTGAAGACTCCGTGTTAGCTAAGTGCTTTGGAATCCTTGCACAAAAGAAATAAGTCCAAACACAAAGACTCTGCAAGGTGGTATATGGTTCTCTGCGGGGAAGCTATGTAGATACTCGTTATTAATAATTTCATGTGCTTTCTTTACCATCGTTAACATTTATTGAGCACCTACTACGTATCCAGCGTTGCGCTAGGTGCTTTACATGTAGTACCTCCACCTCCATAGATTTCTTCCAACCTGAAGAAATAGGAAATAAGATTAAACCTGCTTTATAGACGAGGAACGTAAAATGAGGGAGGTTAAGCAACTTACCCAAATTCCCATAGTATGGGCCAATGATACATTTGGGGACTGTCAGATTTCTCAACCTTTGCTCTTAAATTTTTTGGCCTATTGCCTCGCTTCTAGGCGGTCTAGGTGCTTTGATCCAATGAAAGGAAGTCAACGTTAGCATTAGCAGCTAGCCAGACTTAACTGTTTTCTTGATGGCTTTGGGCTTTGAGGTTTGATGTCTGATATGCCTTCGAATACTTCCAGCCTTGTGGAGGGAGGAAGCAGGGGGTGCTTTTTTTTTTCAAAAGAGGAATCAGCCACTCCCTCTGTTCACTCCGCCTTTCTCTCTTGGCTGCCATGGCCATGTAAAAGTCATCACAGATGAATCCTCCACGCCCAGATCAAGGGAGACAATATGAGCTGTTTGGTCTTTTCCATCCTTTTCGATATGAATCATTGTCATGTTCTGAGCTGTGGCTGTCCTTCCAGAACTTTAGCTGCTCCTCAGATGAACCCATGGGTACAACTGGCCTTGAAGTTAACTGAGAGAGGACAGATGAAGTTCCCAGGCCCAACATAGGCAACTGGGTCTGAGCAGAATCAAATTTTAGTTTCCACTTTGGGGACTCGTTGGTTTGGGCACAGGGGTCTCAAACTCACAGGTCTACAGGGGCGAGGCAGGTGTGGTAAATTAGCAAAGTGGGCCACAAGCGAGATGCTCTGAAGTGAAAGGGACCCAGGCTCCTCTGGCATCCCACCCCACCAGGGCAGCTGTGACTCAGCTCCAGAGAAAGAGGCCAGGCAGAATGTGGCCCTGTTGCCAGACGTAAGCTTTGCTGAGAGAATTCAGAAGACTGATTTTTGTAGGTGAAATCTCCTCGTTTTTAGATCTTGGGAACTCATTTGTTTTAACTGCATGCCCCAAACCTTATCCACCTAGAGGCTGAATCAAGTTTATTAACTCTGCCTTGAGGATTTAATCTGACGTCCTGGGTCACATGTGGCTGAAATAGGGCTGGTTCAAACTGAATTGTGCTTTGAGTAAAATACACATCGGATTTCAAAGACTTAGTTCAAAAACACAGAATGTAAAATATCTCATTAATTTTATATTTATTACATGCTGATATGATGATATTTTGGATATATTAGGTTAAACAAAATATATTCTTAAAATTAATTTCACTCATTTCTTTGTCATTTTTTAATGTGGCTACTAGAAACTTAAAACTACATCTATGGGGCTTCCCTGGTGGCGCAGTGGTTGAGAGTCTGCCTGCCGATGCAGGGGACACGGGTTCGTGCCCCAGTCCGGGAAGATCCCACATGCCGTGGAGCGGCTGGGCCCGTGAGCCATGGCCGCTGAGCCTGTGTGTCCGGAGCCTGTGCTCCACAACGGGGGAGGCCACAACAGTGAGAGGCCCGCGTACCACAAAGAAAAAAAAAAACAAAACACTACATCTATGGTTCACATTCTCTATCTATTGGACAACAGTGTTTGAGGTCTCTATTTACTCTCTACAACAGACAATAATAATCACAGCTTCCATTTACTGGGCACTTACCATGTACCACTGTACACAGCCCTTTTTGAACTTCCTTTCATGTAATCCTCAAAATAATCCATTGAGCTTATTCATATTATCACCATTTTATAGATGAGAATATTGAGGCTAGCCAAAAGGTGAAGTAACTTGCTGACAGTCACACAGTTAGTACGTGACAGGTTTGATTCTGGATTTACCTATGGGTCTTTCAGGTAGTGAAATCCGAGCAATTAACCACTATGCTAACAAACAAACAAACAAAACAAAAGAAAGAATTTGGACAAATCTGAGGAGTGTTGGTGGTTGGCTTCAGACATGTGTCTGAGTATGCGTTATAGCCCAAGAAATTATGGTTTCTTTCCAGTTTAGAACTTGTGGGCAATGCTTCATGTAAATTCAGAAGGCAGAAAATATTTCCATACGGGAGTATTTGCTTTGTGCAAAATTTACATATTCTTTCTATGTTGAGTGTGGACCAAGTATCGGTGACTTGAAACATTTTGAAGTGCATAAGAGGAGTTCCAAATGTTAGGAAACCTATCCCGAGTCCTTTAATACTCACATAAGAGGATGTACATCTTTATTCTTTTGTAAATGTGCGACCACGCTGTTGGTCTGTCAGGATTCGACCTTTACCTACTGGATTTTCGTAAGACATGAGACCCAAGTGTATTCATCTGGACTTGATGCTTGTCCACATTTTTATGCAGTAGATTCATGCGTGTGTGTGATGGAGCTGTGAATGGAGAGCCATCCCTCTCTGTCCCAATGCCTTCATCTGCTTCCAAAATAATTAAGGACCAGTTGTGGAGGGCAGGGTGGATCAGTGTGTGCTTTGGGTTCAGAGAGCCCTGGGCGCAAATCCTGACGGCATAATTTATGAACTGTGACCCTGGTCCAGGCATTTACATGCTCAGAGGCTTAGTTTCCTCACGTGAAAAAATAAAGGCAATAATAGTCACCACACGTGATTGCTGTGTGGATTAAAAGAGCTCAGGTCTAAAAGCAGTCAGCACAGATGTCAGAGCAGGTCCTCAATAAAGTAGTTGTCGTTATTATTAAATAATAATCATCATGATGACGATGGGACTTTTTTTTTTCTCAGCCCTTGCCTATGTTTCCCTGGCCCTGACACTCAGGACTAAACTTTATCAAAGAGTTAAGACAAATCAACGGGGGAAAATATTTCATCTACGAGCCCCCAAGGTTATGGGTATTTGGAAGAAACACTTATCTCTTCAAGGCTTTGCAGCTGGGTCTTTTGTCTGCCGGCTTTTATGAACAGTTTGTGTGAATGTGCAAACATTTGAGGAGTATCACGCTCTCCGTGGGCAGTGGAAGGTTGCAAGAAGGCTGGTCCATTTTTCTACCTTTCACCCTGTCAGCGCACGAGACCTTGGGATTTTTATAATCCAAATTGATACTCTCTAGGAAATCTCTTCCATTCCAGCTCCGCGCACTGGAAAGATTCATTTTCCCGTGGGCACTTCTCCAGCCCTAGGTGGATAACGGTGACTAGAGGTGAATTCCTAACCTTGCCTTGACAAGCTTCAGTCTTGCTAATTTCTCTCCTATTTCGCTCCCATCCACCTGGCGCTGTTTGATTTATCTGCGCTTGTTTGTGGATTCACTGATCACTTTCTTATTAGTCTTCCTCCTCCATCCATTTCAGTTTGCAAGCGCCTTTCGGGTGATTTCTTAGGCCACCCCTTACCACCTGCTCCAACCTGACAAATTATCGACTCAAACTGTTGCTCCTGACCTGGCATGGTCTCTTCCCAGGGATATAAATGATGCAGTTCAGAGGGATAATGATGCCCTGTAAACATACAGTTGTTCCTCGTGCAGCCTAGCCTGTTTGCAATTCAAGCACTCCATGACTCGCTGCTGCCTTAGCTAAGGAAATGAGAAGGAGGAAGGCAAAATTGGAAGGGAGCTGGAGTGGCTGAGAAATCCATGCACACCAAATAATGAGATGAGAGAACTCACAGAGAGTGGTCCTTTTTGGGATCCGGCATCTTATTCCGCTGTGGTTAAAAATCAGGAGGGAGTGGCAGGTCTCTTCTTAAATCAGGTGTGTTTTGAAGTCCTAAAGTTTGGTGGCAAGGTGCTGTGGGCCAGATCCCAGAAGCCTGTGGTCAGTAGACGTGAGATGCCCTCAGCTGTTTGCCTTCTCCCCATCACGTTCCTCACCCGTAGGGCCAGTTGACTCCCAGATTTGCCCGCTGCCGCCTTTTTGGATATCAGCATCCTAAACCCCACTGTTATAACTTAAACTCTTAAAACCTCCCCAGATCCCAGATTCTGGGCCATACCTCTTCTTATTGGTGCTGTCACTCTTTGCTGGAGGGTCAAGTCCAAAAAGTCAATGAAACAACACAGATGCAAACAGCCCTGACCTTTGAAAGATATGCTCTGGTGTGAGAGTTCTACCACCAAAATTCCCCTTTAGCTAGCAGTGAATGGCATTAGCCCTAAGATCAATTCCTTTAGAAAATGTGAACGCTTAGTTAAAAAAGAAAAAATGCAGCCTTGAGCCAAGATGAAGACCAGCCTCTGCTGCCTTGTCCATCACAGACTCCCCAGCGGCGCTGATGAAGGGGATGTTCACTCTGTCTGGCTGCCGTCTTTCACTCTAAACTTTCTCTCCCTTTGGTTGATGTGGGGAGGAGAAGATGGGAACTCACATCGACGTGCCTCCTCTGGGCCAGGCATTCATCCGTGCTTCTCATTTAATCCTCGGGTTAATACTCTGAAGTAGGAATTTTTAATGCTGATTTGAGAACGAGGAAGCTGAGACGTGGTGAAATAAAGAATTCCCCAAGTGTTGGATCTTGGGCAAAACCCTTTGAGCACATGTCGCCCTCCCCTATGTCACTTGATAATGACACCCAATATTTATGGGGTGCTTACCAGGTGCAAGGCAGTCTGTGGGCTGAGGCGTGCAATAGTGTTACAGGGTACAACACCAACCCTGTAGGGTGGTTGAAAATGACAACCAGGTGGGTTGGTGTCGCTGTTAGCCCTGCTTTATAGGTGAGGAAATGAGCGCAGAGTAGTTAACCAACTCCCAAAAAGTCACAGAGCTAGAGAGTGGAAAATTCTAGAGCTTTCTCCCGCACTCCCTTAACCACTATCTGAGCTACCTCAATTGTTTAAACGATCTGTGTTAACTCAGTTGTTTGTGCGGTTAATTTCTTTATCTCAGCGAGCACAGGAGGTGACACTGAACGGCTCTGTGGCACTCCGGGGACCCCTTTGCTGCTCTGTAACTGATCCAGGGGCACCTCCGGATTTCTAACTGTGCATCACCTTCCCTGTCCCCAAGAGCATTACCCCCATGAGGACACATCTGTCATTTGTTCTACCTACCATTTTGGTTTGGCATGAAGTCAACTTCTCTGAGCTGTAAACAAGACATTTAAAAAACAACACTGACATAGTGATGACAGCTCTTATACACATTTAAAATGCATACATAATTTAACCCCCAGTTCTACCCTTGGTGCTGTACTCTGCAGTGGAGAAGGATTCATGGGCTGACCCACATCATCAGAGTGCAGTTTGGGGCTAGGAAATCTCAGAAACCACTTAAACATCCATCATTAGAAAGCTAGTTAAATAAATAGAGGTACGTCAATACTATCTAGCCAAACACACATAAAACCTGACAGGTAGCACTATATTGTCAGCGTTTAAGAGTCCTAGTCAGAAAGCCCTCCGAGGGCTTCCCAGGTGACGCAGTGGTTGAGAGTCCGCCTGCCGATGCAGGGGACGCGGGTTCGTGCCCCGGTCCGGGAAGATCCCACATGCCCCGGAGCGGCTGGGCCCGTGAGCCATGGCCGCTGAGCCTGCGCGTCCAGAGCCTGTGCTCTGCAACGGGAGAGGCCACAACAGTGAGAGGCCCGTGTACGGCAAAAAAAAAAAAAAAAAAAAAAAAAAAAAAAAAAGCCCTCCCATCCCAAACCGTCAAAGAAATAAATACATGAGTCCGAACGGAATAACAGACCAGTGTTGCTTTGGAAAAGCTGGCTTGAAACTGAGCCAAAATGGGCTTCCGAATATTTCCCCCCATCCTTCTGGGTAACACTTGAAAAAGAAAAGTACAGGTGGAGATGAAACAGCTGAGCAATGGCCTTGAACACAAGGAGCCTGTGTGGGGAACATCGTGGAGAACAGAGAGCTCTCCACAGTGAGGGGCAGAGAACATGACAGGTCCTTCTCCATTCTTCCCAGAGAGCGGAAGTGCCTATTTCATGGGCAGAGGCAACCACCTGCAGAAAGGAACATGATCCCCTCTGTAAGTGTGTGCTGACTTGGGAACATTGCTGGGATATAGAGTTAAGTGTTAAAGGAGCAAGTTAATAAGACATAGCTGTGATCTCAGTCAAATTGTGTGTGTGCGCATGTGTGTGTGTGTGCGTGCGTGTGCGTGTGTGTGTGTTCACACCAAAACTCTTAATAGAGGTTACTTCTGAGAGGACGAACAGGTGTGTGAAATTGACTTTCTACTTTAAATATTTCTGCAGTGTTTGTGTTTTTTATAAGAAATATTTCTTTGGTAATTAAAGAAAAAGAGAGAAAGATAGGAAGACGAGAGAAAAGGAGGAGAAAACAAACAGATAATTGCATTCTCACAGAATCCGTCTGGAAATAGTAAAAGCAGCAGCAGCAGGAGTATTAGTAGCTGGTATTTATTAAGTGAAGTTCTCTGTGTGCCACACTCTTCCAAGCACATGACCTGAATCGAGTCATTTAATTCTCATAGCAACCTGTGAGGGAGGGATTACTATCATCCCCGATTTACATATGAGAAAACAGGCCCTGAGATTTTAAGTAACTTGCCTGAGGTCACTAAACAGTTATCCAAGATCTCCATTTAAAATTAAACCTCTGATGGTCTAAGATACAAGCTCTTTTTTGTATGAAACAAAGCAAAACGGGAACTCTGTGGACGCCCCCAGCCAGGACCCCTGGCTCCATCAGGCAGAATAAGTCTGGGGCCCACAGAACCCTTAAGGGCATGTAAAAATGTTTTAATTTCTTTTAAGATCAGAGGGAAACAAATGAACTTTTACGGTCAAAGAAAATATTTTATTTTTTCTCACATCAGAAAAAAAAGAAAATTTTAGAACCCATAAAAATTTAAAGTTTGCTTAAGGTAGAAAAAATTTAAATATGGAAACATTTAAAGTAATATTCAGAAGAGGTTTTTTTTAATTTTTATTGGAGTATAGTTGATTTACAGTGTTGTGTTAGTATTGATACTATTATGGGGGGAAGGGTTCCAAAGGCAAACATGCTGAGGGCTCCACAAAAGTCTTATAACTAGCCTGTCCCCATTTGCGCTGCCCACCTGAGTTTTCATCACATCAAAGTCACATAAGCTCGCAAGTTTGAAGTCATTCCTAGCTCTCCCCATGGTCCCAAAAGGCCTGCTTGCAGAAGGCCTGGGTGCCCACGTAAAGCTGCCCGGTCTATTTAGGTTAGCATCTCCCTGGAATCCTGGAGCCCCTGAGTGACTGGGCACGGGGAGCATGGAAATGAAGAGAAATCACTATACAATAATTTAAAGTGTCACATAAGCAATGACAAGATACTGGCAGATACTTGAGCTGCTTCTTTAAGGGGAAAAAAATGTTTGGAGAAATCCAATGCTTGTCATCTGGTTTCTTTAAATGATGATACTAGTTAAGGGTTGGTTCCTGTTAATAAATAGCAAAGGATACTAAGAGATCTTTGCTAGAAAACTCTTTCTTGCCCTTCTTCGGCAGAGCACAGAATAATTTTCAAATAAAGGTGTGATGGGCACTAGTCTTTGAATTTTTAACCCCCCAAGTGGAACTCTGAAATATTAGTTCACATTTTGGGGGGAAATAACTTATATAATAGTCAAGAAATGTTTTTGTTTCAAAGGACAGAAAGCCCAACTCAAATGGGCATCTACAGAGACTTCACTGCACCTTTTAACTGAACGGTGTGGAGGTAAATTTGGTCCAATGTGGCTGGATTCAGGAGTCAAATTGCTTTCCTCCCTGCTGGCTTCATTCTGAAAAGGTTTTCTCGTCTTGGAGGTGGTCCCCTAGATTCAGAACCAGGAGGAAAGAAAGGACTGCTTTGCAATGATTTCAGTGAAATTCTGCAACTCTAATTGTAACAGGGAAGAGGTAAATCAGACTCCACTTTGGATCTGTTTCTTTGACTTAAACCTTTGCTTTTCGTTGCTTTTGTTATTATAATCATACAAATGGCCTGCCGCAGGGAGCCCTGCCCACCTGTGAATGGCTGCAAGAAAGAAGAAATTAACACATCCCCTCCCCGAGGCTGGCCATTGCAGGAGATGTTTTACAAGACTGATGGCCCTTTTTACTTTACTTCCTCCCTGCCTCTCCCTCTCTATTCTGCCTTTTTACTTTACTTCCCTCTCTGATTCTATAAAAGACACTGGCATCCAGACCCGATAAGATGGTTCTTTTGGAGACATTAGTCTGCCATCTTCTCGGCCTGCCGGCTGGCTTTCTGGATAAAGTCGTCTTCCCTGCCTCAACACCTCCTCTCCTGATTTACTGGCCTGTCTTGTGACGAGCAGAGCGAGCTTGGACTTGGTAACATTATTTGCCAGGTTTGGGTCAGAAGCCCATCTCTGGACCACTCCCTGTGGCCAGGAGGATAGGGCACTCTGAAGAACTAAGCTTGGTTGTCACATGCTCATCAGGTGGCTAGGGGTGGGTTAGCTTTCCCCGAATCACAAGGACTGAAAGGAACAGCGGAGTGGGTTCTACTCCAAAGGAAAATTCAAACCAAGGTGTTGTCCATCAAAGGAAGAGCAGAGGACACTGGGAAGAATAAAGAAGATGACTAGCGCAGTATGTAATTGATAGTAAGGAGGGTGAAACTTCAGTCTCCATTTAGTTATAGAGTTTTGCAACATACGGCAAACAGCCAAAAAAGCAAAAGCAAAAACTTTTAAATAAATTTTCAAACGGCTACACATTTCGCCACCAGAGACTACTGGTTGAAAGTTTGTTATCATTTCCTTGTTCATGCCTTGAAAATGTATGCAAAATTGTACCTTTTGGCTCTCTCTGAAGAAATATGACAATCGGGAGTCTGGATTAGTCCTGAAAGAAAGCTGGTCCCTGAATTCCTTCTGTTGCTGCACCTGGTTGCATGATTACAACTAGAACAAATACGGGCCACCCAGCACTCTTCAACGCCTGCACTGAACTGACTGCATCACTGATCAAATCCACAGCAAAAAGGGTTTAAATTTTAATCAACCAGTCAATGAGAAAAACTGCGCTGTATACCACGAGTAAAACACGGTACTAGGCCACACACACACACACACACACACACATTTGATGGAGAAATATTTCCTGTAGAAATAACCTTCAGTTCTTTTGAAAACACCATAATTTGGGATACTATTAAGAATTTAATCAACAAACTAATTGGACTTTTTTGCAATTTCATGCCAATGAACATTGATAACCTCAATGGTTGCGCTTCACACATGAGATTTGAATAGTACCTGGAAAAAAGAGAGTCAAAACAAAACTGCTCTGGTATTTTGACATCTAAAGGGCAATACCAGGCCTCCTAAGAGTGAGTCCAGCCTGGCTTTATAATATCCTGTGGTTCCCTTGTCGGAAAGGATGATTTAACTCCACAAGTATTTCCTGAATGCCTGTTACAGGTAGGACATTGCGCTAAGCTGGCCGCAAGCAAAGCTGGTCCGGGGAAGATGCAGGCACAGATAAGGCACAGGTCTTGGCCTTACATCGCTTCCAGTCTAGTATGAGGACCTTAAACTTACACAGTAATGTACAGTGCAAAGTAAAATATGGCAAGTATCCCAAATCAAATGAAATGATTCAAATTGATAACATTAAATACTCATTTCAATATGCATACTACGTAACGAGCTTGGTCTAAAGTACTGAGAAAATAACAACAAAACACACAGGATCCCTGCCCTCATGGAGTTTATATTCTAGTGGCGGGAAGCAGACGATGGACAATTAAATAAATTATGAACTACGTCAGATTATTAAATGCTGTGCAAGAAAAATAGGCAGGGCGTAGTTTGGGGTGAAGGGGAGTGCAGTCAGAATATTGTCACAAAGAATATTCAGGGAAGGTCTCTAAGCAACTAGCGTTTGAGCAGAGGAAAGAATTAATCCAGGGAAAATGTGTAAAGTGCTTTGTACCCCCTGGTGATTAGTAAACACTCAATAAATGCTATTGTTATTGTTATCATTATTATAATAAGGGGCCCTGAATCTGAGAGGAGAGTGTAATTGCAATGAGCTTGATCAAAGAAAGCTTTGTGAAGGAAGGATATGGCCCTTGAAAGAGAAAGGCAGGGTGAAAAGTCCAAATGGACACTAAGACCAGGAGATGCCCAAGGGCAGACCCATCGGTGTTTATCCTCCTGCAGAAATGTGATTTTTGTTTGGTGCTTTGTTGTTTTGTTTTAGCTTATCTTATCAAAACCTGAATTTGAGGCGACTATGAACAGAATGATAAAATCTAACAGCACCGAGGCCACACGGTAAACATTGTCTGGGCTATTCCCCCATAGCCCACCCGCCTCATCCCTTGATTACAATACCAGTTTGCAGCTTTTCAGTCTATTGTGCTGGTTTGTGGACCAAAATAGCATTTTGGATTGTTACAGGCCATACTGAAAGGCTCTCACCACACCCCTCCCCTGGTTAAACCATTCCAGGGTATCTTGTTGCTGTTTTAATTCTCATTTCCTGGTACACAAGGGAGGTTGAACAGCTTTTATTAGACATGTGCCTGTTTCCCAGAACTACTCTGGCTCCGGTCTACAATCAGATTCCCATCATGGAGGCATCCTGGAAAATTTTTCTTGAGGAGGGAAGAAGTGGGGAAGATAATTTATTAAAAACATAAGAATAGGGTATAATGGGGATGGGGAAGAAAGGGCTATAAGAGGTCCTGGACCTAATGGCCACTCTTTCCCCTGGGGCTTAGTGCCTCTCTTTATAAGGGGCTGATGCCCCTCCTGTCCCCTCCCTCTTCCCCAGGACCAGATGCCTGTCTCTGAGATCTGATTCTTCACCTCCCAGGTTTCCTTATTTTAGCTAAAACCTGCTTCCCTGGTCAACTTGCAGAGACTCAAATGCAAAAGACAGGAGAGCCTTAGCTCTGGTCTCTGGCTTTCTCAGACCTGGAACAGCATCTGAAAACAAAGAATAGAACACAGAGGGGACCCCCTCTCACTTTTTTTTTTTTTTTTTTTCGGTACGCGGGCCTCTCACTGCTGTGGCCTCTCCCGTTGCGGAGCACAGGCTCCGGACGCGCAGGCTCAGCGGCCATGGCTCACGGGCCCAGCCGCTCCGCGGCATGTGGGATCTTCCCAGACCGGGGCACGAACCCGTGTCCCCTGCATCGGCAGGCGGACTCTCAACCACTGCGCCACCAGGGAAGCCCCTCCCCGCTCACTTTTTAATAAGACACTGGTATTTCAGGGTTATAGGGAATAAATATCAAAGTGACGGCACTGTCATTTGTTCTGGTCTGGTCTGCCGCAGTCACTGGGCCTCAGTCTGCCCCCAGCCCTTTTCACTGCTCCTTTCACCAGCCTGGCTACTGCTGGCTCCTAAGCCTCTCAGTTCCTGATGAGGGGAAGAGACTAAGTCATGGAGGCTGCAACCAGGGGTATAAATGGGGTGGAGGGTGGGAAGGGGGGTTCCTGGCAAGGAAGAGAAGATGTAGAAGTAGAAGGAAAGGTAGGCCAGGGCCAGATTACAGAAGGCCATGAATGCCTAGCCTAAAAACGTCATCTTCTGCCAGATACCATCAGGACAATAAGTGTGACCCAACCAGCTCTTACTGGCCATCACCATTTTTCTGGTGTCAACATCATCCCAGAAAATGCTGTTAAGAGCAACTCACACTGTGCTAATTCCTCCTCTTCGCTGTTTACACCCCTCAAAGGTACGTGGAGTTCCTGTGTGTCACTCCCAGATTCGTCACCCGCAGAAGACAGCTCAGACGTGTTGGGCTGCTTTAATCATTCCCTATAAATCAATCCTCTCTCCCCTTTCATTTGTCTTGCTCTGAACTTGCTCCAATTTGTCTCCATCTTGCTGGGACCAACGTGTCTGAAAGTAAACACACTGTTCAGATGCAGTGAGCTCTCCTCCGCAGACTCCACCGCCCGGAGAAATCCATGCAGGGCTCTGCAGGGCTCTGCAGGGCTCTGGCGGTGAGCGGAGCTGGAAATGGCCCGTTTCCAGTGTCCAAAGGGGCCATTTCTTTCTGTTGCAGAAGCAGACCGTTCGTTATTTTTAGCGTCTGATTGTCAGGCTGCGGCATTCGAAAGTTTGTGGTCGCATTACACACTCCAGAAAGTCACATTGCTGGTGATGTACGGTTGTATCGATAGATGAGTAATTGCTCCCTGTCACGACCCCTCTGTAAAGTTGTGCCCTCCCAAGTTGTGAAAGGCAGGACGTGAGAGCTCCTACCTGCCCAGCTGCCTTACCTGTCTGCTCCCTACTGGATCGGACCACCTGCAGCCTTTTGTACCAGCGCCCTCTGGTGGCTGGATGCCCCACACGATGGGAGCTCTGGAAACAACAGGGACCTCACCTCACCAGAGCCCCTGACTCCAAGCAAATGAGATGTTATCATTCCCATTTTAAAGACCAGATAACTGAGCCCCAGAGAAGCAGATATGTGGCTCACAGGGATCATGGATGGAAAAGAATAACAATAACCCCTAACGGACATTAGCATAGCACCTTAGATTTGCTAGGGCCGGGGACTGCAAATCTGAATGGCAGACTGGTAAAGGCAGGGAGGGTGGGCAGAGAGCTGGTGTAATATAGGGGGGGGTGCGACCATGGCCGACCCCTGCTGCTCAGTCCAGAGGGGGCAGCAGAGGTACAGCTCTGCCAGGCAACTATATAGGGCCAGTAACGTCAGAACTTCTGTTTTCAGGAGACAGACCGCATTTATACTTACACGTGAAATTTTTCTAATTTGAAAACAATGCGTGGGCCAGACAGAACGTGTTTGAGGGCTATACATCGGGCCTGCTTCCCCCAGCTTTTAACCCCTGGTTTCCACAAAGCTCTTCTAGAACCCCCAGATACTGGCTTTATGCTCACTCTGTAGAGAAACCACTGAGGTGGAGGGAAGTTTGCAAATCTAATTAACGCTGGAGAGATGGTTCAGACGCAGAATCATGGGTTCTTTCCCCGAACAACACAGCCTCGTATTTTACCTCGAGAGAGACTTCTTCTTAAGGGTAAGGAAGCCTAGGCTCAGATGAGGGCTGTGCTAATGACAGATTGCACGAGGTCAGCTGTCTCAGTCTGGTTCTTTCAAGGCATGGTGTTGTCTTTTATTCTGCACTATTTGTTTTCTAAAGACTATATCTATAGGCTGAAGGCCTCTGACTTGCAATTAGAACATGTGCTTGGAGTAGCTTTCAAGCAACAGAGCTGTGTGTGCGCTCAAACATCCACGCTGTCTCAGCTGGCGCCTACTGTGACTCAAACCGAGAGATGGGAACCTGAGACGCAGCAGCAAGATCAAACTTCAAGATAGTTGGCAAAGGGACACCTGAGTTTGGCCTACAGACTGATTTTGTTTGGCCCACCCAAAATGCTATATAATAATAACAGTAATATTAATAATAATAATACGGGCTTCCCTGGTGGCGCAGTGGTTGAGAGTCCGCCTGCCGATGCAGGGGGTGCGGGTTCGTGCCCCGGTCCGGAAAGATCCCACATGCCGCGGAGCGGCTGGTCCCGTGAGCCATGGCCGCTGAGCCTGCGCGTCCGGAGCCTGTGCTCCGCAACGGGAGAGGCCACAACAGTGAGAGGCCCGCGTACTGCAAAAAAAAAAAAAATAATAATAATAATAAAGTAAACACGATTGCCAAAATTGGAGACCAGGAGATTCCACATAAAAATTCAAATTCCCATTTCTTTTGCAAAGGCCAAAAATCTGTCACGTTGGTTCCTTATCGGTGCCTGGCAAGATCACCAGAGCTGGGTGGTGGCCACCCCCTTCCCACGCGCAGACACTCAGCAATTCTTCCTGGTCTCCACCTATTTCTGTTGTCTCCCTGAGGCCAAATATCAGTAACTATTTATCATTGTGACTTTGTCGTTCTTTTCATAAGGAAAATGAAATGTCTCCCGTAGCGATGTTTCTTAAAAGTGAGAGAACAGACCGAGAGAGCTTGCAAGAAAAATGGGAGAGAGTATCTTTCTTTATGAAGGTGAAGACTATTGTAACATAGTTATTAAACGATGTAATGTTACTTTCTTGGTCCCTGTTCAGCACCTCTGAGTTTGCCACCCTGTTTTAGAGCCTACCTAATGTAGTCTCATATAGGTTAGTCTAGTAGATGGACTACCTAATTAGACTTAATCAGCCCCGTATGATGAACCGGCTGATTCAACACAAGACTGGTCAGAAAGAGCGTTGCCGCCTGCTGAGCCTCTGGCTCCATGGCACGTGGCCATTTTCAACAGGGAAACAGTTATGGTAAAAGAAGATCTTCTTTGTTCCTCCCTTCGAGGCCTTTTCTCAGTATTTTCATAGAACGCCAATTTCTCCATTCTCCATTGGCCTGAGACTTCCAGCTAAACACAGAGCCTATCTTAAATGCTGTGAATTCCCCCATAAGATCTGGTGTCCTCATCCATCCATTTCTGTGTCCCTCCCTCTGGCTTCTTGAACACAAGAACAACCTTGAGCAGTTTAGCCAGGAACAAGACATAAAATCTGTGAAGCTTTTCACATCCCCAAGAAGAAAGCAAATAGCGTTCTTGCTTTTTCCTCCTGCAGTTACAAAGGACTGAAAATGGGCTGTTCATCCCTGTTTCTGCTTTATTTTGTGTTAGATTTGTAATTGAACCGTAGTCAGCAGAATATAACCCCCTACTGTATTGATCAGATCGTGGTTACCCATCCTTTTTTAAAAATTTTTATTGGAATATAGTTGATTTACAATGTTGTATTAGTTTCAGGTATACAACAAAGTGAATCAGTTATACGTATACATATATCCACTCTCTTTTAGATTCTTTTCCCATATAGGCCATTACGGAGTATTGAGTAGAGTTCCCTGTGCTGTACTGTAGGTCCTTATTAGTTATCTATGGTATATATAGTAGTGTGTATATGTTGATCCCAATCTCCCAATTTATCCCTCCCCACCCCCTTACCCCCTGGTAACCATAAATTTGCTTCTACATCTGTAACTCTATTTCTGTTGTGTAGATAAATTCATTTGTACCCGTTTTTTAGATTCCACATATAAGCGATATCATATAATATTTGCTTTTCTTTGTCTGACTTACTTCATTCAGTATGACAATATCTAGGTCCATCCATGGTGCTGCAAATGGCATTATTTTGTTCTGATTTTATGGCTGATTAATATTCCATTGTATATATGTACCCCATCTTCTTTATCCATTCCTCTGCTGATGGACATTTAGTTTGCTTCCATGTCCTGCCTATTGTAAATAGTGCTGCAATGAACACTGAGGTGCATATATCTTTTTGAATTGTGGTTTTCTCTAGATATATCCCCAGGAGTGGGATTGCTGGATGGTATGGTAGCTCTATTTTTTAGTTTTTTAAGGAACCTCCATACTGTTCTCCACAGTAGCTGTACAAATTTACATTCCCATCAACAGTGTAGGCGGGTTCCCTTTTCTACACACCCTCTCCAGTGTTTATTGTTTGTAGATTTTTGGATGATGGCCATTCTGACCGGTGCGAGGTGATACCTCATGTTACTCATCCTTGAACTGATGAAGTTTGGGAGATGTTATGGGTTGGCAATTTGTAACTGTTGCTTTATAGGGAGGGGCCAGAATCCTAGAAATTGAGTTCTAAAGGAGACCTTACCAAAGATGTGGTCCTTAAGTTACAAATTCAAAGGCTTATCAGGACAAGTCACTTACGCGGGTCAAGCAAGCCTAGTGAAGACTCAATGATCAAAGAAGGTACCTACACTCATCCCCAGCCAGTTATAGACATGGAGGGATGTATGTGCAGTATTAGCAGATTTTCAAATTGTTCAAAAGAAGCCAAAACTCTGATGCTTCGGTGAAATCTTCTGATTTCCCTAGGTCAATAACTAATTCGTATTTTGTTTTTAAATACCCTGGACCAAATTAAATATGTATGCAGAATAGATTTGGTTCAAAATTACCAGTTAAGATACCTCCAATCTAGTTCTAACTCTTCATTTTTGAAAAAGGAAACATTAAATGATATTCAAAGGACAGTTAAGGAAAGAGAGCTGGCATTCCCACCCATGCTGATTAGGAAGCTAAGGCGTAGCTGGTCCCAGAGATAAAACAAGAAAACTATTTCCCTCTCAAATAAAGAACAATGAGGTTTCTCAGCTTTTGCCCCACCATGATGATTCCTTCTCAGGGGAATAATAACCCATCAGTCAGAACAACCCATCTTAGCTCATTTTCCATGAAGGAACAAAGTTGAAACGTTTTCCTTTTTTTTTTCTTTGAGGAAAGTCTTTTGTGGTGATACTAGGAGCGAACAATTACTAGGAGTCAGTCAGTAGTTTTAGAATAAACGAAAAGGGGAATGAGTTACGTACCCACACCCACACATGCTCGAGGACAGTGGTTTCAGAGTTTGAGCGCTGCATTTGGAGGAATTACCGCTACATCTACTGAAAGTTCTGTATTGATGAAAACTGCCTCTACGGAGTTAACAGCCAGTTTGGGGGTCTTGTTTTGTTTTCTCCTCTGTCAGAACTCAGCAAACTATAGCTCATGGGCCAAACTGTTTCCACAAATAAAGTTTTATTGGGACACAAACACACCCGTTCACTTACAAATGACCATGGCTGCTTTTGTGCTACAACAGCAGAGTCCTGTAGTCGCAACAGAACTCACAAAGTCTAAAGTGTTTACTACCTGGTCCTTTACAGAGAAAGCTTGCTGACGGATGTTATGGACCCATAATGCACTCCCTGACACATTGTAGGGCACACTTAATGTTTGGGTACAAGGGACTAAGAAAATGATATTGGGAACCTGGAATTAAAAACTCAAATGACTATAGAGGAAAAATTAAATACAGGCCAGGAGAAAACTGTTGTAAACCGGAGTGCCTTTTCTCCATCTCAAGGCAACAGTACCTGCTCAGCCCCAGGGGTTGTCACCCAGTGGCAAAGCAGGCCCAGTATTGCCAAATCCTTGGACTTTTCAGGAACATCCATAAATCTGGATTTTTATTTGAAATCTCCGTTTTGTAATGTTGGCAATTACATTTTAAAAATAAGCAAACACTCTGCAGGTAACTACGGGCGCCACCTCTTCATAATATCTATTGTGGTCATCAGGGGATGCTCTTATCGTTCCCATTTCTGACCAGCCTACAGAAAAACGGATTGATGGGGAACAGAGATTTTGTGACAAAGTAGTAATTAGAAGGAATCTGATGTCCAAGGGCTCATTACCAGGTCTGTTTTAAATGCCAGCACCTTTTGTGTTTGCCTTCAAACAACACCAAACACCTAAATCACCGAAGTAAACACAGATAAAGAGAGACAGAGAGGTTAAAAGTATACTCATAATCTCTTGTTTTTTTTCCTAAATGTGTTTGAGAGCAATATTGTCTCGTACAAACAATATGACCCCATTTCCAAAGCAATATTCATGCTAAGCTAGTCAGCTGTTAAACATACCCAGCAGTTTGCATTATGATGAAGCTAAGCCTGAGTTTCAATTATTTTCTGGACACATTTAAAATTATAATACTTTACTGGGTTAGTGTTATAGTTCATCCAAATTACTCACAAACTATCATATCAATCTCTTGCCATGGCTAACGCCTTACAGCTCCGTGAAGTTAGGCGAAATAAGAGACCGGCCAGGGTAACGACCTTCATGCTGTTGTTGTGTTTTCATGGGTCCACATCACTGATAGTGTGGATGGCTAATGATCAAAAGCTAGTTTTTGCTGCCCATGATATTTAGGCTAAAAGAAATAAGAAGGGAACACAGACCACTCTTTTTCCTTCTCCAAGAAAATACCTGGTTTGGTGCTAACATTTCCAGCAACCCACTGTACCCCACCTCCTTACAAATTTTGCCTCTTCTGCCAAATGACTTCTCGGAAACTTGTCCCCAAGTACCCACAGTTGTCATTGCTATTTTTTCCCTTCTCCACGACACTGCTGCCAGCACCCTCTGAAACCTCAACATTCCTGCCTCTCCCCGGACGCTCAGCTTCCGGTGGCGCACCTTGTTCCAGACCAGTGGTACGGCTAAATTCATCGAGAGCAGGTCCTGTTAATCAGCAAAGATTTAGGAATACTACCACCAGCAGTTGCTTGAAATTCGTGTCTTCCAAAGACAGCCTGCTGTTCTGAGACCCTCATAATCAACAGGACCTTTTCATAACCTTCCAGGATACCACGTGCTCAGTGTGTCTGCGTTAATTTATAACTGGGCATCCAAAGGCTCTGTCAGTTGGCCCTTTGTTCTGAGGGACACAGGACACAGTGTCACTTAAAAAGCAGGAACCTTAGGAGCAGGCCCACTTGGGCTCACTCTAAATGCTAACTGGTGAGGCGATGAGGTTCTCCAAATGCCCAGAATCAGCCGGGGTGTCTGGAGAGCTAATACAAGACTTAGACACGTGCAGACTTATAGAACAAGGTCAGATCCCCACAAATAAATCCATTAGAAGACTATTTTAAGAGAATTCTTATTTTTTCAGGCTGTCATTGCGTTGACAAAATGCAGTATAAGAAAACAAAAAAATTATCTATTTCTTTTAATAGTTTACCCTTAATATCTAGAGTTGTACTATCCAACAGAGAAGCCACTAGCCACCCGTGGTGACTTAAATGTAAACCTGAATCAATGAAAATGAAAAATTTCTTTCTTCATTGGAACAAGCCACATTTGGGTGCTTGGTAGCTACACGAGGCTAGTGGCTACCACATTGGACAGTTCAGACACTTCAGATTTCTATCGTTGCAGAAAGTTGTATTGAACAGCATTGATGTAGAGGTTTTTGTTATTCAAAAGCAGCTTTATGGCTGCATTATCTGTCTATTTGCCTATCAGGTGTTATTACAGCTTATGGTAGGGCTTCCTAGAGTATAACATGGGTACCACTGGTGGCACTCAAGATAAAATTTCACATCAATGACCTTTTTTTTTTTAACTTTTGAAAGTTATACAGTTATTTCAAGGTGAATTTAAAAATATATGAGAAGAATTAGGCTGAGTGAAAAAAGTGAATCTCAGAAGCTTACATACTCAAAAGCTTACCTCCTCCATTTACATAACACTCCTGTAATGATAAAATTATAGAGATGGGAAACAGATTAGGAGTTGATGGGGTGGGGGGTGGCCGTCGCTATAAGAGGGGAGCACAAGACGTCCTTGTGATGCAACTCTTCTCTATTTTTTTTTGTAGTGGAGGTCACACAAATCTACACACGTGATAAAATAGCACACACATGAGCGTAGGTAAAACTGGTGAAATCAGAATAGGTTGGTGAATTGTATCCGTGTCAATTTCCTGGCATTGCACTCCAGTTAAGCATGATGTTATCATTGGGAACACCGCATAAAGAGCACATGGGATCTCTCTGTTGTATTTGTTACAACTGCATGTGAATCTACGATTATCCCCCAAAAAGTTAAAATATACGTATATGACCAGTACATCAAATCCAAACTATTTGAATATAATTTCCTAAGATCAAACTAAAGGAATAAAGTGACAATTCAAAGAAAAAAATGGCAAAGAATAGTAAAGAGGTTGTGAATATGAAGATAAATGATGAGTGTGGTACGTGAGAGACTGAAGCTTGGAAAACTCTGACATTGCGATTAAGAAACAGACTCTGGAATGAGACGAAGCTGGGATCTAATCACACTGACTAGCTGTGTAACCTTGGGCAAGTTCCTTAACTTCTTTGAGACTCAGTTTCCTCATCGACAGAATAGGGATAATAACAGTACTGTTCTCATGACGTTATTTTGAAACTTTGATGTGAAAATGTATGTAAAATGCTAGTTCATTCTCCAGTTCACCCTAAGAACTTAGTACATGGCTGTTACCATTGCATACGTGCATAAGAATTGGCGATGGTTAATTATTCATGAGATTGCTTAAATCAGGGTTGGCAAACTTTTTGTGTAAAGGGCCAGAGAGTAAATATTTTTGCCTTTGCAAGCCATATGGTTTCTGTTGCAGCTACTCAACTCTGTCATCGTAGCACAAAAGCAGCCGTAAGTAAATTAATAGGTGTGGCTTCGTTCCAATATAATTTTATTTACAAAAACAGGTGGCAGGTCAGACTTGGCCTGCGGGGCATAGATTACCGATCGCTGGTTGAAATCACCTTCTATTGAACTCTGAGGGGACTGAGAAGCTATTGCAGGCAGACCCACTCTTTTATTCCCCTTCTTTCTTTCTTTTCTCACTCACCACCTCCTACGCTTAGGGACCATTCCATTACTATGCCAACCTGAGGTCAAGTCAAAATAGGCTTTTGCTAATTGTCCTGCAGTGTGTACTTCTATTGATGTGAGCCCATCACAGGTCCCCTGGGTCTTGTACATAGTAGGCTCTCAATAAATATTGAGTGATTGATTGACCCATTAACAAAGAGAGCTGAGTCCCGACAAAAGTTAACGGAGATGGGATGGCCCGACCCCAGGTGCCCTGGGTGCAGAGGGGATGCTAATATCCTCGCAGCCCTCGCATTGATTTCATACCGTAGAGACTGCACAGCATTTTATTAGAGATTACATCAGTTAATCATTCAAATCTTCACAACACTGCTATGGAAACAATTTGTAGCTGTGTTTTATAGCTAAGGAGACTGAAACTCAGAGACACCAAGTAGTTTTCCTAAAACCGTATGGCTTATTAATTGTCAGAACGGAGGCTTCAACACATTTGTCCTGATTCCAAACTCAAGTCTCTTTCTGTGATGTCACAACTGTTGCTAAAGAAATTTTTAACAAATGGAAAAGTGGCCTGGTTGCTATTCCAGTAATTCTGCAGTGTAAACTTTAAATGATAAAAGAAGAAGAGGGAATAGGTTTAAATTCCCTCAACTTCGTGTTATTTGGAGTGTAAGTGAAAAATTCCATTACAGCAGTATTTGTGGTATAATTCCAGTTGTATCAAAGTACATGTAATACTATAAAATTATAATATATAATAAAGAATATATATGACATACAGAATAAATGTACATATTTGATTAAGTGTATATGTACACATTCACACACATAGAATCTTAAAAAGAATGCAAGGTGGGCGTTGGAAATAAATGGCTCACAAAATACATTTAACCTCCCAACTTACTTTGGTCAACCTGCAAAACATTTATACATTTGAATGTGTAGCCTTCAGATAGGGCAAATGCTCTCAGTTTATTACAGTTTCCATTCATCCTAAATGGCTTTCCAATTCTACATGTCTAAGATTCAAACAACCCACTTGTTTTTCCTCAAACTGGGAATGACTCTGCTGGAGGTGCAGAGGGAAGGGGCAGGTGTGTCTTCTCTCTGTGTCTCCCAGAGCAGGGGATGTCTGGAGAAGGCTGCCCATCGGGCCAGTTCCACGCAGACCCAGCTGGGCCCACCTGGATTCTTCTTTGTCCCATTCCCGCCTCCACCCAGCCCTGTGAGGCTCCAGTCCCTTTCCACGGCAGATGACCTATCTCCCCACTTTACCACGGGTCTTGAGACTTCCCAGATTGTCTCTCCTGCGCAGTTTCTCCGACTCTTCCCACAGCCGTTTCTCCTAACTTGCTGGCTCAGAAGAAAAAATAACGTTTCTTCAGATGAGCTGACAGCCCACCTGCTTCTGCATGCTGCCCGCCCCCCTCACCTCTCTGTCTCCCTTGACTTCATTTTTACTTGACCTGCAACACTTCCCCCTCTCCCTCTGCACATTGGTTTACACATCCTCCCTCTAAAAGCAAACAAATAAAACAAATAAACAAACACAACGAAGCTGCCCTGCCCAAGCCTCCCCTTTGGCAGCTACCTTTCTCTTAGCTTTAACCTGGAAACTTCTCTGAAGTGAGCCGTGTTCTCCTCCCTTCTCCCTGCGAGCCTTCTTTTACTTCTTCCTTGCAGATGAGAGGGCAGAGGTGTTTGCACTCTGGCACTACAGGCAAACACACACACACACACACACACACACACACACACTCACACACTCACTCCTAGCTTAGCTACAAAGAAGCCCAGCGGCCATGGGAGCTTTGGTGACAGGACTAGGGCTTGGGTCTCAGGCTTACCATAGCCATATTCTGACAATGACCTTGGGCAGTGTCCCCTTATCTATAAAAAGGCACAATAACGTATTTCCCCTCCAGAATTGTTGCAGAGGTAAAATGAGATACTGTATGCAAAGCACTCTCACATGCTATATGCTCAGTAAGTAGTAGCTATTATTGTATGTACGTGTGTATATGTGTATGCCGGTATAAATGTGTATGTATGTGTATACATATGTGTACATGTGTATATATGTATTTTATATATATACGTATAAAATCTCTTCCTTTAATTAGAATAGCCTGCGGTCGGTAAGCATGTCAAACCCTCCCTGCCTTTCCCAGAGGACTTAGCATTGTAAGTTTCACTTAGAGGCGCTCTAATACACGTGTGTGAAACCAGTGAGCAGTTGAGAAGACGCCATATTAACAAGGCTATTGCTATTATCTTAATAAAGCTCAGGTGTCTGCGTGGCTTAGAGTTTCTCAACCTCAGCAACACTGTCATTTGGGGTCAGATAATTCTTTACTGTGGGCTGCTGTGCCCACATCGCAGCATCCTAGATGCCTCCCACCAGATGCCAGGAGCATCTCCATCATTCCCACCCCGTCCAGCGGGAGACAAAAATGCCCCCAGATATTGCCAGATGTCTCCTGGGAGGCAAAATTGCCTCTGTTGAGGTGTCTCCGCCTCCGTGAAATGTAAATAATGCAAATAAATAGCGGGGTCATTGTTTAGGGAGTTGAAGCTCCAAGGGTGAGAAAAGGCAGGTGAGGTTTTGTGGTCACAGAAGAATCAGCTTCGAAAATGCAATTTGCTTTCATATGCAGAATTTTTTACTCCAACAAAGGACTTCAGGG
The DNA here is from genome assembly GCF_011762595.2 of Tursiops truncatus. Taxonomy (NCBI): domain Eukaryota; kingdom Metazoa; phylum Chordata; class Mammalia; order Artiodactyla; family Delphinidae; genus Tursiops; species Tursiops truncatus. The sequence continues at coordinate 77,670,499 of NC_047048.1, forward strand.
GAGAAAACGCTGATCTCACACCGGCTTACTGAATAGAATTTTGCAAGCTCCAGGTCTACCTCTGTAAATCTTCCAAAAGAGAAAGCCCGTCGCTCAGAATCCTGAGTCTCACCAGATAATAATATATAAAGGAGATCCAGGGGAACCCACACGTTCCTAGGAAATACTTCAAAGTTCTTTTTTTTTTTTTTTTGCGGTACGCGGGCCTCTCACTGTTGTGGCCTCTCCCGTTGCGGAGCACAGGCTCCGGACGCGCAGGCCCAGCGGCCATGGCTCACGGGCCCAGCCGCTCCGCGGCATGTGGGATCCTCCCGGACCGGGGCACGACCCCGTGTCCCCTGCATCGGCAGGAGGACTCTCAACCACTGCGCCACCAGGGAAGCCCCAAAATTATTTTTTAACATCAAAACAAGCAAGAGTCAGTAGGTCTCCCTTGTAGCCTCTATTTATAATTATATTTTATATAAACATATTTTGTGACTTCAGCACACAATGGCAAACGTTCTTCAAAACTGTCTTTAATTATTCATTTGGCTGTGCTATATTTTATGTTTCTTTTCATAAATGTTAATCTTTATTATTGCCTTATCGGGGGGGGGAGGAGAGGAAAACACACACACACACAGTAATACCTGTTATTAAATGACCTATCAGAGTGACATGGATAAGTGTTGGGAGCGATTTCATTGTTTCCTATCTGCAGTTTTATACAGTTTCTATCAAACTGAAGGGTAATTTTTTTTTAGTAGCTGCTTATTTTAAATGTACAAAACCCTTGTGTGTAATTCCATTAGCTGCCCTACAGCATTGCAATCTACAGTTTCCCTGAGGCTGTTGTGAAATATTGATGAAATCCTTGCTTTTGTGGCTTCCTCTGATACACTAAACATTTGTCTGATGTTAGCTGAACTTGAATGGATCTGTTCAGAGCTATATCAGTAGTGACTTCAAAGGAAGTGAGGCTGTTACAGTATGTTTTTTTCTCATTTTTCTTTCTTTCCTTCTTCCATTTTTTCTTTTTCTCTTTTCTTTTTTTTTTTCTTTTTATTTTAACGAACTGAAGTTTCAAAGCTTTACCACGGTGTGTACTTGATAAAAACAAAGTGTGTATCAAAGGGTTCCAGTTACCTATCAGCCTGCTGATCTTTCTATTCTAAATGACGGCGTTTTTTTCCTTTTGATTCTGATCAGTTGCTTGTATCACTTTAGATATTTGACGTAGAGGTGGACTCCCCCCCCACACACACACACTCACACTCACACTCACACACTTCCGGGGAGAGAGGAGGACGGGGATGTAAGACAATAAACCTGGCCTTGGAAAATTGAACTCAGAATTCTGTGCTTTTGGAAGTCTGCTGCTTAGGAGTCTTCCTCCCAACATCAGTAAAAGGGCACCACGAATGAGAAAAAAAAAAATCATCTGTAATTGGCTTTTTCCAGCTAAAGCTGTTTGCATTGAACTTCGCAAAATTCAGGACTAGAGCTTATATTTATCCTCAGGTTTTCTGGTGAGGTTGTGAATTATAACTGCTGAGGTTATTATTTTTCAAAATGATGAAATAGTCTTTTAGGACCTATAAGCAGGAAAAGGATCTCCCAGGCAGGATTTCTCAACCTCAGCACTATTGGCGTTTGGGCCTGGGATTTCTTTGTTGTAGAGAGCTGCCCCGTGCATGGTGGGATGCTTAACAGCACCTCTGGCCTCCACCAAATGGCAATGGCGACCCCTCTGCAGCTGTGACAACTAGAACGTCTCCATAGACTGCCACATGTCTCCTGGGGGGACAAAATTGCCCCCTACTCCTGCGGATTAAGATCGGTGCGCTAATGGTGTGGGAGTTTGCCTCTGCTAGGAGCAAACAAGGGTGCCGATTATTCTGTTTTCAACAAGCAGCATAACAATGGGGAATTTCCAGATAGGAATCTCATAGGACTGTTCTTCAGACTGATTTTCTAGAACAGTTTTGACCCGTGCTCAGGAGTCCATGCACTGCCTGCACCTTTACTTTTAGAGACCCCTCTGGAAACAGGAAGTAGGCATCCACTTTCTGTCTTGAAAACTCAAATCTTCAGAATCCGACCAGAGGGCTTAGCCCTGGGCTGGGTGGCGTTGGTTCGCGAGGCATCATTTGTCTGCGGAAGCTCAGCAAATCATAATGAACGATCCCCAAAATGACTTCAATCACTGTTTCCTCCACGCATCTTCCCCCCGAGTGGAACTGCTGACCCAGGACATCACCTCTGCTCTGGGTCACTTAGCACAACTTTTCAAAGAGAAACCCCACGGATGCCACCTGGCCATTGGCTTCATGCTTAAAATGAGGAAAAACAGCAGTATGCTTTATAGAACCCCGACCACAGCTTTGCTGTAACTCATTCGAAGACAGAGCACTTAGCACACACCTAATTCCTAAATTGTGAGGTTATATTTAATTAATTGAAGGTTGGCCTCACCTGCAAAGTTCTAATCTCCACGAGGTTAGAACACCTCCAGCTTCTTTGATGCCATGTCTCTCGGTCGCCCAGCCCAGGGCATACAGTAGGTGCTCAGCTTTTCAAATTAAATAATTAATATTTCATTAGGGGCTAGAAACATCTTCACCCCCATCAGTCTGCCTCTTTGGGAGCGGCACTCTCTTTCCCACCTTCCAATCTGGAAGAAATGAAGGAAGTGAGACCAACAGAATAAAACATAAAGAAAGAAAGAACTGAAATTCCAGTCTCTCATTCTGTCCTCCTACTTGTCCCAGGGCCAACCCTTGAAGAATTCCTTGTTCACTCATTCACTTTTTTCATATATATATTTATTGCTGATACCCCCCTATACTGTGCTAAAAGTGGACACAAGCAAACCCCACATTCAGTACAACCACTATAACAGAAACAAAGTAACAGTCTATAAAATTCAGAATTGTAATTGGATCACCTCCCCGGAAGTAGATGCCTTAATTGATTATTTGAAGGACAGTGGCTTTCTTTCTCCTCCTTTTCCCTCTGCCTTCCCCAAAGTGTCTATTCACATCAGCAGAGCAGCTGCCCCGTGGTGGCTGTGTCCATCCGAGGCACAGACCTGAGTGGACCCCATGGTCACAGCTGGAAGGAAACACCTGTTTCCTCTGTGGATGGCACAGAGCACATGGACGGGGTACCCACATGCACAGGGAACCCAACAGAACGGAGACATAGTGCCTTGTCTTCTGCAAACAGGCTGAAAGGAGGGGGAAATTGATGTTGGCTAAATGAAAAAGAACAAAATCAATAAAAGAAAAGAAAAAACATGTTCAGGTTCCTACAAAGAGTCATGGAGATTAAAATTAACCAAAGAGATTCAAAGTAAAAGTGTTTTAAAAAGTCCTTAGCTGCATGTCTCCTTCAAGCATGGAGAAACTGGACGTTCTGTCTCCTGCTTTCTTGGGAGAAGGAGGGTTTTTGTCAAAGCAGCAGCAGCAACTTCACTTGGTCTCCATTGTCAGTGTATCTAGAGTTGAAGAAGCTTATTTTCTGCAAGTGCCTTCGGCCAGCCCCAGACGTGTCTGGAGTCTATTTATGTTTGGCTAAAACAAACAGAATAAACAGTTGAGAGGATAGCAGGACAGGAGGGAGAATATAGGGCATTCTTGACATCCTGCATATACAAATCATTGAATGTCTTTCTAACTAGCTGCACTTGTAAATCAATCCATGCACCCCTTCAGAAAGAATCTGCAGTAAAGTGATTTGACTTCAGCTGACAATAGATGAATAGGATTATTGAAGAGCTGTCCTTCTTGGGTTATCTACAAAATCAACACTCAACGTATGTTGAGCTGGTCACACAAAGAGATGACCCCAGAAGCCACCAGACCCAGGCCTTGAAGCGTGTTTAAGCGCTGGGGTGGATGTGCATCTAGAGGGGCTAGAAGCAAAGCAGAGGGCAGAATACGTGGTAAAAGGGCCATCAATGGAATAGTCAAGATCTTGGCAATGATCTTGATCGTTGACCTTAGTTATTCAACACATACGTATTGAGTATCTACTATGTGCCCGGTGTAAGTCCACTTTCCTGGTCTTTAAGAAATTTCCCCACCCATAAAGGAAAGGATCCTCAGCAGATAGCACCCTTCCTCATTACTGTGATCACCAACCTCTACAGGAAAATGTAGGGAAATATACACTCCCTCACTATTTGTTCCTCACCTCTCAGTTAAGGCATGGAAAGCTTTACAATTTGGAAGTTGATTTGAATGCTCTTGAATATTTTAATCACGTGTGAGGGATCCCTGAGAACTGGTGCTAAAGGCTAAACAAACAAACAAAAAAGTATTGAGCCCACGCTGATACTGAGCAATGTTTCTGATTTTCTCCCTGCAAAACAAAGACGGTGCTGGAACTCTCACTCTGTAGTCATTCTCAGGACCCTCATCTCTAGTAATTCATGCATTTCGGTTTCTTTAATTAGTCATCTAATATTTACTGAGCCTACCACGTTCCAGGCTTTGTGGAAACAAGGGCACCCAGACTGCTTAGACTGGGTTCCAAGCAGCCTACAACCAGAAGGAAAAGACAAATCATAGTTGCAGGAAGGATCACATTTTTAGTCGAGGCTGAATGTACCTATAACCAAGAGATTCCACTGTTGGACCTTTCTGCACAAACCTAGATACAGAGCCAAGAAGTCCAAACCATTAAGTAAAAATATTAGTGTTGTTTTAAATACGGAATTAACCAGATAATAAAAAATCGTAAGAGCACAATAATTTACTGAGCAATTTCCACGTGCCAAGCACTGTGCAAAGCTCTTTTACTTTTTTCATCCATTCAGCAGTTACTGTATTTAAGCTGAGGCCATTCACTCAACTGCACTACTTATATTTGTACCACTAAGGAAGAAACAATGCTTCTAATTAAACCATGACCCACTTCCCTCTTCCTATCACTTAGAATTTCTATTTTATACTTACTGAGAGACTCTTTGAGACTTCTTTTTTTAAGATCTTTATAATTTGACACAAGGAAAAGATAAGCAAAATAAATTGGTTAAGGCATTCCTGAAATAGCTTCCAACTGCCCCCACCAGCCATTTGAAAATACCACTGATTGTAAGATCCACCCTTATTTCTGAGATGTTAAAATATAAAAGAAAGGCCTTGGAATCAATGAAATGCTGTTTGTAAACTGTGTTCTATGCTCCAGGCTCCCTGTATCCCTGGAGATACAGCTATGCATGAGACACAAAGTCCCAACCCTGCTGGAGTCTAAATGGCAGAGTTCAGATGTAACAATTATATGTATAATTGTTTGATTGCAGGTTTCATGGAAACCACAAGAGAAAAATCCCATCAGACTAAGAGGTGATCCTTGCCTCATCAGGTGGCCAGGAGAGATCCTCCACGGAACGTTATATGAAAACTGGAAAGTTGAGTACGAGGCAGAAGAAGAATTAAAGAAAGGGAAAAGTAGCATGTTCTCATTAAAGCCTTTTAACAGTCGTATCGGGTTGGTACTATAATCCTCATTTTACAGATGAGGAAACTGAGAACTGGAAAGCTTAAGTAATTGCCTAAGTGCACACAGCTAGTACGTGATAGAGCTTACTAGCAGCTGAGTGACAGGAGAGGATCTTTCTCCTCTCAAACTGTGAATTGTTCTGCTCGTTCGGATGGGCAGACTCAGTTCTCGCTCCTTTAGAGAGTGAGGAGGGACTTCCGGTCAGAGAGAGACTCTTCGTTGTAGATCCAGATGTTATCAAATAGTTTCGGTGCTAACAAAGAAAGAAGAGTTTATTTACATCACAGACTCTGTGTGTCCTGGAACCATGGGTTGCAGTGTCTCAGGACCAGAAATATGGATGCAAAACAAGAACATGCTTTGGAATTTTCTTCCAAGCAGTTAGATTTTTAAATGTCTGGCTTAAGTACCTTTCAGAAACATATTCAGCAGTCCGGGGTCTGTGTGGTTATAAGCCCAATCCAGCTGAAAGCATGGACGCATTTAGTATTTTTCCAATTAAGAGGCATCTCTAATATTACAGCAGGTATTTTTGTGTTTCTGCTTTTGGACTTACCCCTAGATATAGAGCCTGATTAGGTTTTTAAAAGGCTAGCATACTGAGCAAACGATGGAAGTCTGGGAAGCAAGACCAGTTCCTGGGGCCACCGTTTACCGGAGAATAGAATGTTGGTGCAAAAAGCCCACAGCAACCCAGAAAGGGTCTGGTGAGTGGGCCAGGATTTTAGTAACTGAGTTTAGCTCACTTTGTAGAGTTAAAAATGCACAGGATTCCTTAAGTAGCCATTGATTCACTCAGTGAGCGTTTATTGAGCACCTACCCTGTGCCACGCACTGCCTCTAGGTGACTTACACTACAGCATCGAGCCACCCAAACCAAGATTCTTGCTCCAGTGGAGCCTACAAGCTAACAAAGAAAGATCACAATAAACGACAGAAGGAATAAAGAAGTCAGTTCCACAGTCTTAAGTGGTAAGTGCTATGGAAAGAGAAGACGTAAAGCAGAGTAGAAGAATCGGGCTCCTGAGAGAGTGGGGAGACCAGCTGCAATTTAAACAGGGCGATCGGAGTAAGCTTCTTTAGGAAATTGCTTTTGAGCGCAGACTTACAGAAGGTTGAGGAAAAGCACAGAGGGAACAGCCAGTGCAAAGGCCTGGGAGCATTCCTGGCTTGATTGAGAAAAGCGAAGAGGCCAGCACGGCTGGAGCAGAAAATCCAGAAAGAGAGGGATGGAAGAGGGGGGTAGAGACGAAATGGAAGCTAAACGGGCACGTAAATCTGAGGGCCGTGGGGAGAAGGCTGGCTTTCTCTGTGAGTAAGATGCATTTCCCTTGGGGGGTTTGAGCAGGGAGGTGACGTGGTCTGATATATCTTTCATTCTGACTGCTAAGAGTGTTAAGAATTGACTGCAGGTAGCAAGGATTGAGACCATTTTTCACTTTCCATCCCCTAGGACTGTGCTTCATAACTTACTCCCTCACTGCAGAACGCTGAAGGGGAGAATGCTCGGGCCTGGGGTCTGTGGGCTTGGTTTCCTACCTGCCTCTGCCAGTTTCTTCCAGAGACCCACTTGTATCTCTCCTGCCAGCCTCAAATTCCTCCCCTTTAAGACAGAGATAAGAATGCCTACCTCATAGGATTATTTCCAAAGTTAAACGCATAGCCAACACTTCGCACCGTATCAGGCACACAGTAGACGCTTGAAGAAGTACGAGGAAAGCTCTTTCTTCATATCTCCCCAAGAAACAAGAGGGTTCATAAGCTGCTAATTCTGTAGTCTGGAAGGTGTTCAGATTTAGCATCTTTCCTTTAGGATGGTTTGCTTGAGTAATTAATTCAACGCTAAGATTTTATTGGTGAGGTGCCTAGGATTTTCGTAACTAAGTTAGTCGAACGTGAAAGGTCTTTAAGGACGGAGGATAAAATAAAGTCTGTTCTGTTACAACTGATATTTCCTGAGCAAATTAGCTCCCTCCTGATTGGTAAACCTGTCAATGATAGAAATATAATAAGGATGTCACATCCATTCACATGAGTTTTTCCAACATGTTATTGTTTAGTAACACTAAGTAACAGCAACTAAATGCGAAGTTCACTAACAGCTGAATGCAGGAAGCCACGAAGAGTGCAGGCAGCTCTTAGAAGTCCCATCGACTCCCTCCTGGCGCAAATGGTCAGCCTTGGGAGCCTGCACTGTCAACCTCTCCCCAGTCTTTGAAAATTTCAACCCATCTCTAACCCCACAGTCTCACCACCTCCTTAAACTCTTTTCTACACAACTACCATCACTTCTTTCTTTACAAAGTAAAGTCCTTTATTTGCTGTAGCATTGTTTTATTTGTTATGAATTTAACAAGTGTTTTTAACTGGACTGGTATTTTTAATATGGTTTTGTTGGGTTGTATTCTAGGTACCTACCTGCTTAGTTTTGAACTGGCTTACTCTAACCTTATTTTTGCTATTAAGTGCTATCATTTTAATGCAAGGTTTTGCAAAATGCAAGACTTGTCGAGGAATGTATATTGCATTACGGCGGAAACATACACCTGTGCCACACACCCCAGAACAAAGCAGGGCCCAGTTGAAAACAGGCATGGATGTGAGTATGAGCTGGAAAACGTAACCACGAGAGGGTGACGGCTCTGGAGCCTCACGTGCTCAATTCAAAGCCGGAGTCTACCAACATCTGGGACGTGACCTTAGGAAAATTAACTTTTCGAAGCCTACGATTCCTCTGTCTTTAAAAATGGAACTAATAGTATCACTCCCATCAGTGAAGTGTGAGGCTAAAATAAAATCGTGCATGTAAAATATTAGAATATGGTACACATAGAAGCAGTTTGTAAGTAACCAGGGTTCTAATGAAGTGGTACAGAAAGAGCCATCTTCCCAGCAGAATGAGGTCAGATGGAGGTCTCAAAAGCAGTGCTTCTAATTGATTTAAGCAGACGTTTTTGTGCGTTTGGAGCCCAGCTTAACTCTGAATCACACGCAGCTGAGTGATGGGTGCACTCTCCAAACCCAAGTCAGGAGAACCTTTCCCTCTGGCCTTGAATCCTTGACTGCCTACATCTGGACCACTGGCTTAAACCCAGTTTATGTGTGCAGATGATATCGAGCATATGTATACACGCGCACGTGCGTGTGTGTCTGTGTTTGGGTTCCTTTTCTCTACATATGAAAAATATAGCCAAGGAGAAGACAGTGCTCCCACAGCTGGAAAAGATGAGATCATTTGTAAGTGGCTTGTTAAAGCGCACATCATTTTCCTGATCAGCAGTAGCGAGCCTGCGTCTTCAGGAGCTGATGCGATTTATCATGTTATTATACATTTAGGGGCTTTTTGAAAATGCTGTTATTTACTCAGCCGCCTGTGTATGTAGACTATTTAAAGCAGATTTTTGACCCAGTAGACTGTACCAGCCCCATCTATCGTCTCAGTTAGCATGTGGGGACTCTTAAATATGCAGATTATTGACACAGTAGACTGTAAGTGCGGAAAACATACTCTAGAAGGGTACATTCAAGTCACTGGGGGATGATATGTTCCTACAAAGCATCTTCAAGGCAGATCCATACATAGAGCCAGGCTCTATGGAAAAATGTACATCGGGATGGAGGGGACTTTGGCTTTGGAGGGAAATTCTTGGTTTCTAGAAAGAGGATGCTCTAATTAGCATTGCTTTATGGTCTGCCCATGTGTCTGTGTACTGAATGCCAGGCAATGTGACCAAGAGTCTGAGCTTGCTTTATTCTACATGCAAAGAAACCATCCTGTTAGAGTTAGCAGGGATTCATTCTTTGATTCAAGGTATGTATTCAGCACCGTCCATTAGACAGTGAGGTCTCTGTTTGCAAACCACAAATGTTATCTCTGGCTAACTCAAGTCAAAAGAAGGAATTTGCTGGAAGACGTGTGGCGTAGCTTACTGAAGGGGGAGGAGCCAGCAGGCCTCTCTCACGGGGACATAATCAGAGGGCCATCTCTGCTTGCTGCTGCTGTCAGGATGGATCCACTCCAGCCATTTTCCATCCTTGAGTTGTGGGGTCAGAATTCAGATTCCAGGAACAAGAGTCTGACTGGCCAAGCTGGAGTCATGTGCTCGTATTAAACAAACATGAAATGCCAAAAACAGGGAAAGAAAAGAGAGAAAAGAGAACGTTCTCGTGTTTTCGTTTTACCTCTCTGCTCTTTAAACAAACCATCAACTATTTAAACACATGTTATCTGGATCATTCTTGCTGGAGAGTAGTCCAGATGCACTGGAGTTTCATTAAATTAATCCCCCGAAGACTAGAACCTATGTCCTGCTGGCTTCTTCCCAATGTGCTTGGAAGAGAGCAGATTTATTCCCCCTGGACCTGACAATGTTATTCTTACATCAGTTCCAAACTGATCATATGCCTTAAAAAATAAAATCAGCTACACTACCTACTTTAACATGAAGAGAGGAGATGGGGCTTCCCTGGTGGCGCAGTGGTTGAGAGTCCGCCTGCCGATGCAGGGGACACGGGTTCGTGCCCCGGTCCGGGAAGATCCCACATGCCATGGAGCGGCTGGGCCCGTGAGCCATGGCCACTGAGCCTGCACATCCGGAGCCTGTGCTCCGCAATGGGAGAGGCCACAGCAGTGAGAGGCCCGCGTACGGCAAAAAAAAAAAAAAAAAAAAAAAAAAGAGAGAGGAGTTGATCTCAACTCTTAACTCACCTAAACTGCAGAAGCAGAGGGGATGATTGGCAAGGGCAGGGCACCCACACCAGTGGGAAATGGATGATGCTCTGACAAAAGCCTCAAGAACTTTTGACGATAGTCACCTCGAGAATCACGCTTGGCCCTGAGTGTGCAGCAGTGAACAAGGCAAATAAGCTCCAGCATTCATGGGGCTCATGTTCAAATTGGGGAGAAAGATTTCTCATGCTAGGTCTTCCATTCTTGGCATTATTGCCTTTTAGGCCAGATCATTCTTTGCTGTGGGCACTGTCCTGTGCACTATAGGGTGTTCAGCAGCGTCCCTGACTTCTACCCACTAGATGCCAGCAGCAACCCCACCTCCCCAGTTGTGACAACCAAAATGCTCCCAGACATTGCAGATATCCCCAGGGAACAGAATCACCCCAGCTGAGTCATCAAGAAATATGCTGGGTGTCACTGGGGAGGAGTGGTAGGAGCCCACGTGTGTCTATAATTCAGTGTGTGCTTGTGGGCTGGGACCCTCCTTAGGTAAACATTGTCTCCGCTGTTCTGTTTAAGCAAGATCCTATGTAAAGGGCTTCCCTGGTGGTGCAGTGGTTAAGAATCTGCCTGCCAATCCAGAGGTCATGGGTTCTACCCCTGGTCTGGGAAGATCCCACATACCACGGAGCAACTAAGCCCGTGCACCACAACTACTGAGCCTGCGCTCTAGAGCCCGCGAGCCACAACTACTGAACCCTCATGCCACAACTACTGAAGCCCACGCGCCTAGAGCCCATGCTCCGCGACAAGAGAAGCCACCGCAATGAGAAGCCCACCCACCTCAAGGAAGAGTAGTACCTGCTCGCCGCAACTAGAGAAATCCCGCGCGCAGCAACAAAGACCCAACACAGCCTAAATTAATTAATTTTTTTAAAAAAGATCCTATGTAAAGTCGTAGAATACAAAGCTGTCAAGGAGAGAAGGGCATTTCCAGAGTCCTTGCTGAGTGCCAAGAACTCCCAGTGCTGGGCATGTGAAAATAAACACCAATAGCCTCCTTGCTCTTAAAGAGCTTACCATCTGGGAGGTGGGATCCAGAATCACAGTTTGGTTTGTCCAGTAGTAGATGTGGGTAAAGCCCTATGGATCACAGAGAAAGGGAGACTCTATCTGGGGCTCTTGGAGAAGGTCTCAGGAAGGAAGTGGCACATAAAGTGGGCTCAGAATTTGAAAGAGCCAATGTGTAAGTTACAATGGACTAGGTGCTTGACTATGAACATCAGTCCCAAATTTTACAGTATTGACCTTATCATCATGGATAATTAATGGACAGAATAGGGAAGCCCAAACTCATTTTTAAGTGTTTATAAGTAACAAAACATTAACAAGACCTGGAAAGGCAACCAATGTCCTCCTTGAAACTCTGTCTTTAGGTACGACGGCTAATTCCCTTTATTATCTCCTAATAGACAGTCAAAGGTGTTAGAGGCCGCATGCAAGAAGATTCTTTTCTAATAATTTGACCCAGGCCTAATCATCCTCCTCCAGGTCAGAAAGCTCTGGTTCTTTTTCTTGTTATGTCCCTAGGAAAAGACAAATGATTTTTTACACCAAAAAGCAAACTAACTAACCAATTAGCTGAACAAAAAGCTGCCTTTTTAGTTGTTGTTAAGGAAAACTATGCGTATATTATTTTTTAGGAGAATTCAGCTTTCCTGAAAGTGGTTTGGGAGCTGACAGAAAACTAACATCAGAAGACTTTAAAAGGAGAGGAGGGCTTCCCTGGTGGTGCAGTGGTTGAGGTCCGCCTGCCGATGCAGGGGACACGGGTTCGTGCCCCGGTCCAGGAAGATCCCACATGCCGCGGAGCGGCTAGGCCCGTGAGCCATGGCCACTGAGCCTGCGCGTCCGGAGCCTGTGCTCCGCAACGGGAGAGGCCACGGCAGTGAGAGGCCCGCGTACCGCCAAAAAAAAAAAAAAAAAGCAGAGGAAAATACATAAAACAGAAAGAAAAAAAAAGGTCATAAAGAATATCAAGGACAAGACAGTGGATGTATTATGAGCCATATATCTGTGCTCCCCTTCGGAGAAATTAGATCCGCAGACACTGTTGTCCTCACCCACTGTCCTCTCCTGTGAGAATGACCAGTTCAGTAGCATTGTGGGGTTGGGAAGAATGCTGACATAGTGACCTCAAGACTTGTCCCATTCACCCATCTCCTTTGTAGGTAGGGGCAGAGAAAAGATGACAAGCCTTGAAAAGACCAGCCCTAACCTTAAATTAAAGGGTCAGAAAACCCTGGAGGATTTTCCATCAGATTTTTCAAACTGTCGATTCAAAAAGATCGAAGACCTCTGTATGTCCCAGAATTGGGGCCATTTCCAAGAACTGCTTCATCCAACTGTCCAGCGTGGGTTTGGCCTCAGATCAGACTTGCTGTTTTAGATAAGTTGCCTCCTGTAAAAGCTAACCTAGTTAATTAGGAACTGAAATAGGTCAGGATTTATTTGACAGAGTTACTGGAGTTATTTAGAAATGCTAATCCTTTTCATCATTAACTTTTTGTTTGTTTGTTTCTTGTAGTATAAAAATACTCATTCTGATAAGGGGATTTAAATGGATCCAGAAGGAATTGGTTGAGAATAATGCTAGGAGGCCGATGGATTTTTTTTTTTTTTTCAGCCAACACTTGAAAGAGTAAATACTAAACATCCCGAGAAATCCAGCTTCAAAATGTGTCTCTTCACGACGACGTCTTTGTTCTTGTAACGCTAATAAGAGGGAACGTACATTGAGTGCTTATTATTGCCAGGCATTCCGAGTTCTTTCCAGTTATCTCAGTTCTCACAGTCATCTTTGAGGGAGGTACTACTATTATCTCCAATTTATAGATGAAGACATTGAGACCCACAGAGGCTGGGAGTTTGCTCCAGATGACAATGTGAGACGTGACAGAGGTGGGATTTGCACCCGGGCAGGCTTGCTCCAGACCTTGCGCTCTTCAATTCCATGTCGTAACACCTGTGAGCGTGCTGTGCGTGCTTTCTTCTCTAGTTCTCCCCTAACAACACCAAGTGTTCCCCATAGAGCCCCCGCTTCACTGACAACTAGAAAGAGGGTGAGTTGTCGCCAATTCCCAGCGCCAATGCCGCTGACCTTGGCTTTACAGCACTTCTCAGCTATTGACATCTGAGACGGAATATTTCTTTGTCTTTGTGAGGGCTGTCCTGTGTATGGCGGGGTGTTTAGCGGCACCCCTGGCCTCTCCACCCCCCAGTCGCCAGTAGCACCTTGTCTCCAGTCATAACAAGCAAAGGTGTCTCCAGACATTGTCCAAACGCACAAACATGCACCGGGTTGAGAACCACTGGGTTGGAGTGTGACGGTGACCCAGTTGGCTCCTGGGGCCACGTGTTCTTCTATAGAAACCAGCTAATAAACTCGTTCACCTTGAAGTGCAAAGGTGAGATAAGAGAATAAGTCTTTATATTTTTACAGGGGATGAGTTCTTGATTTGCCTCATGTCAAATGAACAAAAGTCAAATTGGAGTGTTTGAGGCAAGGAGAAGCAGCCTGGAAACCCTGCTCAACTCCTAGGGATGGGGGGAAGTTCTATACACCGTGGTCCTCATAGCCAGACTGGTCACAGTGATCATACTGGCAGAGAATCCAACAGGAAGAGGAAGAATTGGAAGGTCCAGTATCTGAGCCATTAATCATAGAATTGAAGAATACCAGGGCAAGGAGATCCTTGTCTGACTGAGTCACTGCTCATAAGACGTGAAAGGTCTTTCCACCTTGGACTCCTGTGATTCTAGAGATAGCAGACTTTTCACCAGAAAAGCAAAGGCCAGCTCGCTTTCTGACAGTGCCAATTTGCTTCTCTGAAGGAACAGTGAGCTTTCTTCTCTCTCCCTTTCTTTCTTAATGGGAAGTGGTCACAGCCGTGAACTTAACAAAAGAAGCAGGTTAAAATTTGTCCGTTCTTGGCTAATGCAGTTAGACGTTTTCGAGAAAAGGCAGTGAGAAGTGGTCATTAGCCATTATCTGCATGAAATATTTCAGAGAAAGAAGCAGCATTTGCCAAAAAAAAAGAAACGATGTTTGACTTCAAGCCAGGCAAGAGGGAAACAAGATCACCTTCTAGCTCTGTGGGATGGCTGTGCTAATGATGTTATTTCAAGTAAAATGGGAACATACGTCTGAAAAAATACAGATGGTGCATCGGCTTCATATACTTTCTGAAGGTCGTTCTAGACAATGATCCACTGTCCCTTTTCTTGGCAAAAAACCCCCACAAAAACCCTCCAAACTTTATAGTCTTAGAAAGAACTATAGGCGTGTGGGTGTGTTTATATAGCCCTATGTGGGGGAAAATGTACAGAAAATCAGTATGTACATTTTGCTGAAAATAGTTGCTACCACTTGAAAAGTCAAAGCACAGAACTCTTATTTTGATAGGAAAGTCTCAGTTCTATTGTGTAGTTTCTTTGTCCCTGTTTCATTTCACTTTTCTTTATCCCCTGCTCCTGACTTATGCTCTCTCGGTGTGAGGATAATATAAGGATAATGATTTCTAAACTGGAACTACAAGAAATCTTATGAAGTGGCCCCCTTCTCACCCTTCTCCATGAATATTTTCTCACTCTGCTTTTAAAAATTGTCACCAGGATATTTCCCAATAATAACACATGCCAGACTGAAATTCTAGGTAGTTGAATATAAAGCATTTTTTCTAGGAGACCTTCTGCTTTGACCATTAGTCATCTCTCTCATTGCAAAGCCAAGGCCTCCAACAAAGGCCTGTTTTCTGGAATCGTGAGTTGTTTTATTTCTTGAAGATTGCAGACATTATCATTATGGGTAATAACCTAATAACTTGCCATTTGATGTTTGCACATCACTTCTACAGAAATTCCCAGCACACACACCACTGGCTCCTTGTATGAATGATTTAATATTAAGTAACAAACCCCAAATCGGATAAAGCTCTCTCCTTATGCATGACACTTGCAAATCTGGTTCATATCTAATGCAAATATCATCAAAAGCGGTTGGCTTGGAACAGGATTTAGGGATGACAAAGAAGGCCAAAGCCAACTGATTTCAGCCGTCTGCGGGTTCAGATGGGCGGTCAGGATGTGCAGTGTTTATAAACAACCTACAACAGGACTGAGAGTCAGGAGGTGGTCCTACAGCCTTGTTGTGTTACGTACTTCATCACATTTGATATTCCTAACTATCCTGTGAAGGAAATACTATTAGTGTTCTTATTTTATGGATGAGAAAACAGAGCCTCTGAAAGTTTCAGCAACTTTCCTAAAATCACATTTAAACAGAAACCGGCAGATGTGAACTGAGGCCTGCCTGATCCCGTGGCCAGTGGGCCATCCTATCTCTTCAGTTAACTGATCAGTCGTTGACTCAGTGACTTTTATTTTTCTCTTGCTCGGCGTTTCCCAGTCTAGCTGGAAGCAATTATCTAAGCCACAGGTATTTCATCCTTTGCTGCCTGGAGAGGAGCGGGGCTGGAACTCTCGAAGTCGTGTTCTCTTCCCAAAGCTGGTACCCACATACACGTAGGAACATAGGCAGAGAGGAGTAGCTTACCAGATCTCTTGCTCCTAATTAAGAGTCTCGCCATTTACAGCAGGGCATCTCAAACTTTCTTGAGCCTATGAATCCCCCCGGGGATCTTGTTAAATGATTCCTATTCGATAGGCCTTGGATGGAGCTGAGAGTCTGCATTTCTAACAAGTTCCCAAGTGCTGTTGCCGCTGATCCAGGGACCATCCTTCGAGGAGCAAGGGTTTATGATACACTTTCTCTTCCATTTCCTCCTTTGTCCTAACAGAATCCTGTGAGGTAGGTATGCTTAGGATGGTCCCTCCTATCTGGGATTGACAGATGAGAATCAAGGTCAAAGAGATGGTATGAGAAAGCAACAGGAGAGCATGCCAGATCTTCAAACTCTGCCTCCGCTGATTCCTTTGGTGTAGAGCTTGCAGATGGATGGATCCCAGACATATTTGGTTTCTTCTACATGGTTTGTCCAAACAAAGCTTCTGGCAACCCTAGACCCCGTGATTGTTCCTTGAGTAGCAGCTGTACTCTTTCAACGTGGCGTGGACTTTCCAGCTATCCGCAGCTCCTCTGTGTCTCTCCAGGTGGATGCCAGCACTACTTAGGAACTCAGGATTGTTTTCTTTCCATCTGTCCTACTTTGCCATTTAAGTTACCTGCATTCCTCCAGTAATGCATGACCTTATCATGACCTTTTCCTCTCTAATCCCAGTGTCCAACTTCTCTCTGTAACTCAGGTCTCTACTCTCCTGGGCCTTTGGGGAGCCACTGGGATGGAACTCCCAGGGAAACTCTACTAAAGTATGTGGCATGTGATAGCTGCAGAAAAAATATTTCTTGATTAAATGAATAAACAGATGAACTGCGAAAGGATGACCCAGTATCCACTTGCCCTGATTTAAACTAACTTAGTCCTTTTTTGCTGATGACCAAGTTGTGGAGAGAGTCACAGAGCGTGGTTAGGAAACAGCTTCACAGTCCAAAGAGCTGTGAGGATAGCCCAAGAAAGTGTCTACAACAAGAATAGATTACGTAAATGGACTTTTTTTTTCCACGCAGACCGCACCCAATATGTATCCATCGTACATATAAAAAAATTCCAATTTACTGAACGTCTGCAGGAAATAATAAAAGGGATGTTGTTTTGATGACCTTCAGAAAGCTTTCCATCCATCTCTACAGAGCACTTCTGGGCCCAGGAGAAGCCTCGTGTCATTAAACCACTCCATCTTCAACATTCCTTTAAACAAAGAATTCTATGTGTTTGGTTCTGACATTCAGATAGAGGAAGGAACCAGCCCTTCTCTCTTGAGCTGCGTGTACAAGTCACGCTTATGTTAGTGAGTTTTATGTGGTGTGGCAGGAATAAAAATCTATATGAAAATTGAATTGAAAATGTCTCTTTTTAGAAATGTGCCTGAGCTTAGATTTCTCCAGACGGCAGGGAGGCTGAGCCTTGGCTAATGGTACCTGGATTCTCTGTAAAGTCAGGTCTGTGCTCAGGAAGGGAGCCGGGGATCCCACAGCCCCGTAGCCTACCACCTCCTGGAACACAAAGCAGACAGAGCCCCTCAACACAGCCCTGCGAGGGGCCCTTGCTCTGGACCCAGTCACCACTGAAAGGTAGCTCAGCCTCCTTGAACAAGAAATCCTCTATCTCTTTCCTCAGCCTGCCAACAAGAGTGCCAATTAGTGCCAATAATAATATACATATTAACAGATTTCTAGACCACAGTCACCAAAACACTAGAGACTCATGACAGGAAGACCTTCTTCCGTGTCATCATTTACCGTACCTACTGGGTACACGGTGAGAAATTCTTGCGATCCCCTCATTTACGTCTGCCCTGCACACTGTGGAATCTTCATGTGATTTTAAACTGTCATTTAGTGGGGTAGATTGGCGAAAACGATCCTGTCACCACCGGATATGTTTTTAAATGAGGTCTTGATTGAATTCTGGTTTCATTTTTAAAAATCAACCTTCTTGAGTTTTATATTCTTCTCGGGTTATGACTCTTCCACCTCTGCTGCCACTCTAAAAACTGTCAGTGCTTTTACTGTAAACACTCTATTGTGGATTTTCAAGGCAACTACAAACGTGGACGCTTGGTAAAAATCTGATATTTACATCATGCCACCCATGAATTATTTTGCACAATTTCATTTAAGCCATTCTGACCACAGGTTTTTGGAACAATTGAGGTGGTAATTCTTTTAATTGTTTCCTTTTTCTTTGAACCTTTGATGTAAGAGGAAATTTCTAAAGTTGGAGGATTTGTTTCAGCATTTACCCGTATAATGACAGGGTAAAAAGTTTGCAGCATATATAGTATATTTTTCTAATGACATCTCTCCTTTTTAAAATCAAGCATTTGGGTTAAGACCACCCTAATATTAATATTTGTGTAATATACATCATGGAACAGCTGATGAGCGTTATCCGTGACAAAATCCATCCACACTTGCAAAGTAGGTGAATCTTTTTTGAATCAGAATCTGCTCACGTTGAGTGTATTTCCTGATGCTTCGCAGTTTTGATGCTTGTTTGCAGCCTTCATACTTAAAAAGTTTAAATCCGCAGCTCAGGGATTTCTGGCAACAAGAATGTTGGTGGCTGGGTTGCTCTGAAAAGATGATCTGTGGGGTTGTTCTGTTTTTATCATTGAGGAAAGTTGATCAGGATGGTTGTAATTCACATCTGATCTAGATCAGGGTTGGGGTGGGGAGATATACCCATCACAGGTGCCGACTGCACTGTTGCAACTGGACTAATCCCCTTTCGTTGTATGATCTACTTGTCCACTCACTCAGATAACTTGTGGACCTCTTTCTGCGCCAGGATGTTCTCTGAGTGCTGGGAGAAGCGAGGTCTCTGGCTTCAAGGGGACAGACATTTTACCTTTACATTTAGTGGGAGGACACAATCAATCAGTAAACACACAAGATGATTTCAGAGTATCGTCAGTGCCACAGTGCTTTCAGTAAGTAGGTTGATGTGATCTAGAGTTACACAGAGAAGGGACAACTGGGCAGGAAGGGGCAATTTGAGCTGAATTCTAAAGCATGAAAAGGAACCAACTTCCAAAGAGGAAGAGCCTTCCAAGCAGAGAAATCTGCAATTGCAAAGTACCACCGTCAAGGAAAGGATCGGCAGACGCAAGAAGGAACCAGTAGGTTGTTGTACCATGGGTGTGGAGGACAAGGCGAGAGTACTGGGCGATAAAGCAAAAAGGCAAAAGTCAAATCCTGCCAGCTCTTATAGACCAGGCGAAGGGTTTGAATTTTATTATAATATATTTCTATTTGTGCAGCAGAAAGACACTGCGGGAGTTAAAACAGTGAGTCGCCAACTAATATCTTTAATAAAGAATATTCTAGCAGTTAGTTCTCTGGAAAACAGACTAGAGGAAGTGGAAGCAGGAAGCCCATTTAGTCACGCGAGTGAACAGCAATGGCGACACAGAACAGTGGCTGTGGAGTAGAAGAGAGATGGTCTCTTGACCGTAGAACTTTTAGACATGGAACTGAGTTTGCCCATGAATTACCTGTCCTGGGAGTGAAGAAGCTTCATGTGGCCACAGTCAGGTGGTGGTAAGGGATGAAATTAGACATTTAGGTTGGACAGGGAGATGTTTGCCACCATGAAGTTTGATCTTAAACCCAACGTCAACAAGGAGGTTCTGCAGAGGACACTCCTTTCTCCTTGTGCCTCAGTGCAATTGTGCTCATTTTCTTTTGCTAGATAAGTATTCATAGGAATAAGCTTGCCACTCATCCACTTTACCAAGATTTACACACGATGCAATCTTATTGAACAAATCATCAATAGAGAGAGACACAGATACTCATTATACACACAGATCACCCATATTCTGGCTGTCTTCCCTCTCTCTCCCCTCAGCTGCTGGTGGCAAACAAAACCACTTAAGTGAACAGTTTTAAATGTATAATATGAAAATGTGCTTTTTAAAACTCCTTGGAACCTCCAGCCATTGTTAAAATACGCTCACTCTGATGGACGCTTTGGCATTTTTTTTACGAGGCTTTTCAATGCGTTACTTTATCGGGTGCCTGAGATTTAGTCTGTTCTGCAGAAGAAAACAGACACAAAGGGTCTCTCAGCGCGAGTTACTCTTCTGTAAAGGTTATAGTAAACATGTCAATGCCTAATTAAGCAGAAAATTTTATCTGTATTGTGGGGGAGGCATTTGCTGTCTTCGACTTTTCTTCTGGGGAATGCATTTAGAAGGACAAAGTAGATCGTGAAGTTGAGCTGGTCCGGAAAGCTCAGCTTCCAAATGTCAGCATTAAAAAAGACACTTCTTTTCTCCTTGTGTGAAAATGACTATATCGGCTGGGCAGATTGTCTGTGGGGGGGGTGTGTGCGCGCGCCTGCGTATGCAAGCATGCATGTATGTTTCATCGACACACATGCAACGAACGTAACGTGCATTATTTCCCAACTGCCTACTAAGTATCAAGCCCTGTGCTAGGCACTGAAAATAGGGAGATGAATAAAACCTGGCAACATGTTAACCAACCGTAGTGAGCATAAGCCTTCTCTTTTCCCCTAGATTTCTTCACCCGCTTTGTGTGTAGGTGTAGGTGTTCTTCGTTTCAGTGATCATATCACCCATAGGGGTGGTGACTGTATAGCTTAGCCTGGAACAGTCCTGGCTAATAGGTACCATCCCAGTGTATGAGTAATAAAGCCCTTTTAATTCTCAAAAGTAACCCTGTTTCTAATTGGTAACATTTGCCTGATTCTTTGGAGTATTTTGCTTGGCTCTGTACCAAGTCATTTATTAATTTTGTTAATAGACCTTTTCCTTCATCTTAATGGTATGACTATTTCTACAAACATACAAACTAGTCCAGGAAAAAGAAAACACGATGAGGATGGGGTCGGGGGTGGAGTGTGATCTAATTCAGTTATTCTAAGCTAGGGTTTTCTTGCAAGTAGTGACCACTGATTAACGACTGTTTGCCTAGATTGAGAAGCTTCTTTTTCTTCAAATCAATTTATGGAACTAGAGACCAGCAACCCCAGTTTAATGAAAAATCCACTTGTCAACCTGCTAGGAAAGCAAAAACACAACACCAATAACAACAACTACAAAATGGAACACGACCGCAAAACCACTGGCGAGGCTGAGTTTTTACATTTCATTTTGTTTTACGCTATCATGCCCTTAAAAGTGTGGGCTCTCGTCCACAGTATTCCTACAGTTCTCCCCTCCGAGGTGGTTATACATTTGGTGACATTTCAAAGAAACCCCATGGCTTGACCTTTAACCTTTGGGTCTCTGCAAAGTTTTCTTATTTATTAGATTGGTACTAAAAAGAGAGTGGAACCTAGTGGTTAAGACCATGGATTCTCTCATCACACAGGCTGGGTTCAGGCATGACCCTGCAATGCTAACTCTGTGGCCTTGGGGAAAATTTCTCAAACTCAGAGCCTCAGTTTCTGCATCTGTGAAATGAAAATAATAGTAGTTTCTACTTCGTGTGGATATTAGATAAAGTGAAAGAATGCATTTGCAATAGTTAGCACAGGTCCTAGGAGATAATAATAAATATTCTTCATATTCAGTGTGGTATATATACATATATGTGCAGATATACATATATATATATATATATACACACACACATACATATATAATGGAATAGTACTCAGCCACAAAAAAAGTATGAAATATTGCCGTTTGCAGCAACATGGATGGACCGAGAGATTATCATACTAAGTGAAGTAAGTCAAACAGAGAAAGACAAATATTATAGGGTATCATTTATATGTAGAATCTAAAAAGCAATACAAATGAACTTATTTACAAAACAGAAACAGACTCACAGACATAGAAAACAAATTTATGGTTACCAAAGAGGAGGCAGGGGAGGGATAAATTAGGGGTATGGGATTAACAGATACACACGACTGTACATAAAATAGGTAACCAACAAGGATTTGCTGTACAGCACAGGGAACTATATTCAACATCTTATAATAGCCTATAATGGAAAAGAATCTGAAAAGACGTATATATAAATATGTGTATAACTGAATCACTTTGCTGTATCAGCTACAGTTCAAGTTTTAAAAAACCCTGATTTTGGAAAATAAATAAGTAAATAAAAATCTGAAAAAGAAATATTCTTCCTTTTCAGTCTTTGGAGCCCTTGGAGTTCCTGACTGCAGGTGACTTACTCCTAATAATCCCCCTTCTCTCCTCTCTGCCTGCCTCTCAGGAGAGACCGCCAATGCTTGAGTACCCCTTTTTTCAAGTATTATACCTGGCGAATGGAAGTAACAGCATTGTCCTAGGGTTTCTCCCAAGTACCCACCTGCACTGAGAGGGGAGATAGGACCTCATAAGGAAAATACCACATTGAGATCATGCAGCCCTTACACATCTAAGACTGAATCTCCCTTGCTTTGGTACTTCTTCGGTTGCATTTTATCCACGTGGCTCTGAAAAGGCCAGGTGAAGAAAATGAGCACATGAGCGTAAATAGTCACATTCCTCATCTCCATTGATGGGTATTTGCCCCTTAATTCCCTTTGCACCCGCTCTCTCATGCCTTCATTTTCCCTATGCAATTACTGGTCCTAAGTCCTTTCAGAGAAGGGAAAGCATGCATCCCCAATAGCATTTTGCATCTACAAATCAAATGTATAATTGGCATCTCATGACGGGTACCCACAAATCAGTGCATTTGACATTACAGGCACAAGATCGAGAGGGCATTTTCAGCCTTGTCTGAAAAGGTCTTCATAAACCTGTTTGAGAATAATAGGATAGTTCCCAAATCTCCCATTCTAACACCATTTGCTATTATTTTAAAATCATTATATTTGCTGAGCTTACATAATTTTTCAGCTATCAATGGAAGATTTTATTTGATACTCCATAATCTGTCTTCCTGCTGTGCGACTCTCTACAAATAAAAATGTTATAACAAAAAGGACCCTCGCTATCAAAAATGTAATGGCTATGCATCCAAATTACTTCTGAGCACTCAAAAATGAGTGTATGCCAGCAGGGCCAAGTGTCTTGGTAAACCTTACCATGAGGATGCCAAGGGTCAAGTCTTAGTTTTCTTATGAGCCAACGTCCTTCTTGTAGAGCTATGTCTGTAATAGGATCTGAATTCCAGTCCAGCTTTCCTGAGAGTCATACACGTGAATTTAGTGACTGTCCCATTATAGGAGTATTAGAGTGATATTCCTTAAACAGGAAAATTATTAACTTGGAATTCTAGGCACTTATAAAGAATTATGACTCCTGCCCATTTTTTTAAAAAGGCATTAGATGGCACAAAAGACATCACTTGGCTTTTTCCTGTATCCGTTGCTTGCAGTTCATAAAAGTGTCGATTACATTGTTAGTTCCATATGGGAAGCACTTTGTCCAAGTGGGGAAATTGGGATGGGATATGTCACCTGCTACTGTTATCTCATCTCTTCTTGTTCTCTTGCAGGCTACGCCCAGGAAGAACAGCTGAAGGAAGAGGAGGAAATAAAAGAGGAGGAGGAAGAAGAAGACAGTGGTTCGGTAGCTCAACTTCAGGGCAGCAATGACCCAGGGACAGATGAGGAGCTAGAAACGGGCCCCGAGCAGAAAGGCTGCTTCAGCTACCAGAACTCGCCAGGAAGTCACCTGTCCAATCAGGACGCCGAGAATGAGTCCTTGCTGAGTGACGCCAGTGATCAGGTGTCAGACATCAAGAGTGTGTGCGGCCGAGATGCCTTGGACAAGAAAGCAAGCGTGCACCCCAAGCTTCCAAACGAAGCCCACAGTTGCATGGATAAAATGACCGCCGTCTATGCCAACATCTTGTCTGATTCCTACTGGTCGGGCCTGGGTCTTGGCTTCAAACTGTCCAACAGCGAGAGACGGAATTGTGACCCCCGAAATGGCAGCAACAAGACTGATTTCGATTGGCACCAAGACGCTCTGTCCAAAAGCCTACAGCAGAACTTGCCTTCCAGATCCGTGTCGAAGCCCAGCCTGTTCAGCTCGGTCCAGCTGTACCGGCAGAGCAGTAAGATGTGCGGGACCGTTTTCACTGGGGCCAGCAGGTTCCGGTGCCGGCAGTGCAGTGCCGCCTATGACACCCTGGTCGAGTTGACCGTGCACATGAACGAAACGGGCCACTATCAAGATGACAACCGCAGAAAGGACAAGCTCAGACCCACGAGCTATTCAAAGCCCCGGAAAAGGGCTTTCCAGGATATGGACAAGGAGGACGCTCAGAAGGTCCTGAAATGTATGTTTTGTGGCGACTCCTTCGATTCCCTCCAAGATTTGAGCGTCCACATGATCAAAACAAAACATTACCAAAAAGTGCCTTTGAAGGAACCAGTACCAACCATTTCATCGAAAATGGTCACTCCGGCGAAGAAACGCATCTTTGACATCAATCGGCCGTGCTCCCCCGATTCGACCACAGGCTCGTTTGCAGATTCGTTTCCTTCTCAGAAGAACGCCAACTTACAGCTGTCCTCCAACAATCGCTACGGCTACCAAAATGGCGCCAGCTACACCTGGCAGTTCGAGGCCTGCAAGTCGCAGATCTTGAAGTGCATGGAGTGTGGGAGCTCCCACGATACTTTGCAGCAGCTCACCACCCACATGATGGTCACCGGTCACTTTCTCAAGGTCACCAGCTCTGCCTCCAAGAAAGGGAAGCAGCTGGTGCTAGACCCACTCGCCGTGGAGAAGATGCAGTCATTGTCAGATGCCCCGAACAGTGATTCTCTGGCTCCCAAGCCATCGAGTAACTCAGCTTCCGACTGCACGGCTTCGACAACTGAGTTAAAGAGAGAGAGTAAAAAAGAAAAACCAGAGCCGATCAACAAGGATGAGAAAGTCGTGAAAAGCGAGGACTGTAAGGACCCTCTACAGAAGCCTTTAGACCCGACGATAAAATACCAGTATCTAAGGGAGGAAGATCTGGAAGACGGCTCAAAGGGTGGAGGCGACATTTTGAAGTCACTAGAAAATACTGTTACCACCGCCATCAACAAAGCCCAAAATGGGGCTCCCAGCTGGAGCGCGTACCCCAGCATCCATGCCGCCTACCAGCTGTCAGAGGGTACCAAGCCTTCCTTGCCGATGGGCTCCCAGGTCCTGCAGATTCGACCCAACCTCAGCAACAAGTTAAGGCCGATCGCACCCAAGTGGAAAGTAATGCCGCTGGTTTCTGTGCCCACGAGCCTGACCCCATACACGCAAGTTAAGAAGGAACCCGACGACAAAGATGAAGTGGTGAAGGAGTGTGGGAAAGAGAGTCCCCAGGAAGAGGCGTCCTCTTTCAGCCACAGTGAGGGGGACTCTTTCTCCAAATGTGAACCCCCTTCAGAATCCAAAAAGGCTGAGCCTTGTCCCCTGAAGGAGGAGGACAAGCGGATGAAAGAAGGTGGTGAGAAAGAGAAAGCCCAGCCCCTGGAGCCAGCATCTTCTCCCAGCAGCGGCTGTGCCCTCGCCAGCCACGCTTCGGCCCTGCCATGCATCAACCCGCTCAGCGCCCTGCAGTCCGTCCTGAACAACCACCTGGGCAAAGCTACGGAACCCTTGCGCTCTCCTTCCTGCTCCAGCCCGAGCTCAAGCACAATGTCGATGTTTCATAAGTCGAATCTCAGTGTCATGGACAAGCCGGTTTTGAGTCCTGTCTCCACCAGGCCGGCCAGCGTGTCCAGACGCTACCTGTTTGAGAGCAACGATCAGCCCATCGACCTGACCAAGTCCAAAAGCAAGAAGGCTGAGTCCTCGCAAGCACAGTCCTGTACGTCCCCGCCCCAGAAGCACGCTTTGTCTGATATCGCGGACATGGTCAAAGTCCTCCCCAAAGCCACCACCCCAAAGCCTGCTGCTTCCTCCAGGGTCCCTCCCGTGAAGCTGGAGATGGACGTCAGGCGCTTTGAGGACGTGTCCAGTGAAGTCTCAACCTTGCATAAAAGAAAAGGCCGGCAGTCCAACTGGAACCCTCAGCATCTTCTGATCCTGCAGGCTCAGTTTGCCTCCAGCCTCTTCCAGACCTCGGAGGGCAAATACCTGCTGTCCGATCTGGGCCCACAAGAGCGAATGCAGATCTCGAAGTTCACGGGGCTCTCCATGACCACCATCAGCCACTGGCTCGCCAACGTCAAGTACCAGCTTAGGAAAACGGGCGGGACCAAATTTCTGAAAAACATGGACAAAGGACAGCCTATCTTTTATTGCAGCGACTGTGTCTCCCAGTTCCGAACCCCTTCTACCTACATCAGTCACTTAGAATCTCACCTAGGTTTCCAAATGAAGGACATGACCCGCGTGGCCGTGGAACAGCAAAGCAAAGTGGAGCGAGAGATCTCCCGGGTATCGTCGGCTCAGAGGTCACCGGAAACCATAGCTGGCGAAGAGGACACAGACTCTAAGTTCAAGTGTAAGTTGTGCTGTCGGACATTTGTGAGCAAACACGCAGTAAAACTCCACCTAAGCAAAACGCACAGCAAGTCACCCGAACACCATTCACAGTTTGTAACAGACGTGGATGAAGAATAGCTCTGCAGGTATGGGTTTGCTCCCACGTGGTTGTGACAGTCACTTCGTGAGGAGCTTCTAGAAGGGAGATGGGTCTATTTAGAGGCAGCTGACATCTCCCTAAACCAAGAGCACAGTAGCCTGCTGGAATAGCACGAATTTTTATGGAAGACTAGAACATAATAATTAAGCCCTAGCCATTCTCTCAATTTCTCCAGTTCAGCGTTGGGAAATAGAATAAAATGGGTTCAGAGAGATGGAGCTCACAGGTATACTGCTTCTTGATACCCAAGGCCCCTCTTAGTTACCCAAGGCCCAACTTTCAAAGTCCGGCCAAGGCTACACCTCATTTTAATTGATAAGTACTGACTTTTCTTACTGTCCCATTTCACCACCTCACCTTCTGAGAGTAACGCGAATGACTTGCAAGGTGATGAAAATTCTTTTTAAAAAGTGAGCGAGCGAATAAGATTGTAGGGTTCCTGGGGGCAGCCACTATACAGAGGTTTCTTAATCAGCTCATGAATAGTCTAAAGCTGGCTTTATTATTCTTACTAGTAATTAATGCTTTGGGCAGCTTACTTGCAGCATCTGCTACCTTCCACCCCCTCCCCTTTATTTCCTGTCCATGACGTCTCCTGTGAAAGGGCATATGCCCTGTAGTTGGATGGTAGGAAAATACTCTTCTCTGCAGAACACTGAGATGAAAAGAGAGGAAGCTTATTTTCCTCCCTCGTCTTTTGGTTGTCCTGAAGATAAAGCTAATATCAGAGTCCACCTTTAGCAAAGGTAGATGCAATGCATGGCTTTGAGATTTTATTTTATATAAAGAAGCAAAGGACGTTCTGCACACTCATTGCCAATGCACATGGGGTCCCACAGCTTGAGATAATTGGCATCATGTATCCTCAAAGTTCCATGCCTGGCAGAGTCACCAGTGCCCAGACTACCTATGTCACCTTCAGGGAAGAGGGCAGACGCCAAGGTCAAGTACCTTGGCAGACTAGTCCCACCAGCCATTTTCAAACGTTGAGCATAAGCAAGGCTGAACTTCCTTTCACCTCCCTTTATGTATTTTCTCTACCTCCTTTTCTCTCCCCTCCAGCATGATACCCCCCACGTGCTAGGGACCATCAAATGTTCAGGTTGGGGTGTTAGGCCACACCCCATAATGGGACCC
The DNA here is from genome assembly GCF_011762595.2 of Tursiops truncatus. Taxonomy (NCBI): domain Eukaryota; kingdom Metazoa; phylum Chordata; class Mammalia; order Artiodactyla; family Delphinidae; genus Tursiops; species Tursiops truncatus. The sequence goes on from NC_047048.1 coordinate 77,697,957, forward strand.
AATCTGACTTAAGCCTTTGGCACTTACCAGCCCAGTTTATGTCATGCTAGGTTATAGATTAGCTCTGTCGGTTAAGATACGAGATACGAACAGCTCATACTAGAATACACTTGACCCTTAGACAACTTGGGGGTTAGGGGTGCCAACCCTCTGCGCAGTGGGAAATCCGCGTGTATCTTACAGTCGGCCCTCCCTACGGTGTAGCCTGCCTATCCCTGCTTCCTCTGTAGCCGAGGTTCCACACACGCAGATTCAACCAACCCTGGGCTGTGTAGTATTTACGCTTGAAAAAAATCCATGTATAAGTGGACTCAGGCAGCTCAAACCCATGTTGTTCAAGGGTCAACTGTATAAGCTCTCACCACCTCCTCCTGTCAGAGCACTTGTTAAATGGGAGACTTTCGGATCAAGCCACCGAGCGGTGGGCACCAGCGGGGTTCCAGGTGGGGACGGCTCTGTATATGGTGCGGCTTGGGCTCACTTCACATCACATAGGGAGGGTCACTGAATGCAAGGCTGGTCAGAATGAAATGAAGGGTTAAACACTGGGGCTGTTGCCTCAGTGAGAAGATCTAAGAGCTTCTGACAAAGGGGGAACCCATCCTATCGCTCTAATGGCTAATGGCTCTCTGGGCCCAAATGAAGACTTTTGTTTTGTTTGCATGTTTTTATCATGATAATTAAAGTGTATTTACTGGCAGATTCCTCTCTTGCTTTCCCAGCATGATTTGTTCAACTCATACTATTGAAAGAAAAGCTGAAATGCATCTATCGGATCTAAATGTGAGCTTGGGTCTCCGTGACACCTATTTATGTGCTATATAACATTTTAAATTTTATGTAACTTACTATCGTGCTTTCCTGGTCCTTCAAAAAAGAAAAAAGTAGATGGATAGACACAGAACACACAGAGATAAATGCTTCCAATCCCATAATGGTAAGTCCAAACCATGGTGAAAAGGACAAATAGGTAGTGTTTATTTGTGCTACAGTGAAGACCAGTTTTCCACATTTGAGGTTTGTAATCATTTTTTAAAAATTAATAGCACAGCCAAAACATTGCAGTATGTAAATGGAGAATGGGGAGGGAAAGAAAGCCTCAGGTCCAAATCTGAAATGCACAAACCTGTTCTAGAGAAGCAAAGAAAAACCAATAATTTGGAAAAGCCGACACAAAGGTACTTACAAGTCTATTAAATACATAGATAAGATAGCGCTTTTGTCATCCCTCTGCATCTGTACAGAATAAACATTTCCGATTTGGACCTTCAAAGCACCATATCACAAAGTTATCATTATATGAAAACGAAGCTCCATCAGTGCTGTGATTCTGAGAGAGGACGCGGCAGAAAAACAGGTTTGAGTGTTTGGAACTCATTCAAAGTATATGTGTTGTGTGCGTACAAAAAGTGATGCAGGTGCTTGGTGTTTGTGTTGATACTAAAGATCTCCCGGTCTGCCTGAATGGCTCCCACATCTGCACACAGGTGGCTTTCTGCTGCCCTTCACCTAGAAAAGAATTCCTCCACCCTACGGGTCCACTTTTAGAACAATAGGTGTGCACAACCTTGCCCACTGCTTAGAATTAGGCATATATGTTTTCAAATGATCACAAAATGAGATCACTCTTATCTGGAACTCTCATTTTAGTTGGTATGCATGATAGCACAAATTGTACAAAATGACGTGTTGTCTTAGTAAGGATGGTCAAGATTTTGTGGAAAATTTGGGAGGGCAGCTTTACCATACCTGTGTTCTGTGCAAGATGAGAATTTTGACCTGAATTTTCTTTCTTTTCTTAGATATGTCTTAAGTTCTACAAAATTCTCTGCCAAATATTAAATGCAACTTTTCATTAAAAGTTAATTAGAAAATGTTCAATGTGCATCCCTAATTTAGGATATAAGTAATCTAAAACAATTTCAATAGATATTTGTATATACCTTTAAAAACCACATGCACTTGAATAACAGAAATTAAACAGAGAACAAATCAATGAGTCTAGAATGCAGGAGGACCTGAAATTATAGTCATTACCGTGTAATGTAGTGTACAAGAGTGTACAAGTTTAGCAGCACAGCTAGCCTTGAAATTGATGGAGGGAATGAATCTAAAACCCACGTTCAGGGTGAACAGCACGCAGGTTCCCAGATAAAATACAGGATGTCCAGGTAAATTAGAATTTCAGGTAAATGACAAATAAGTTTTTAGAATAAGCACGTCCCAAATATTGCATGGGCCATATTTATACTAAAAAAAAGTGTTCATTGTTTATCTGAGATTCAAATTTAACTGGGCATTCTGTATTTTTATTTGCTAAATCTGGCAACCCTAACGGCATGGGTAATATGGCAGCCTGGGAAGAACCAAATGGGCTGGACTAACTCATGTCTATTAGAGGCATCACCCTTGCCTCTATCCAGCAAATAATATTCTTTCTTGCCTTCCTTTCTTTTTTTTCCCCTCCCTCCTTCCCTTCCTCCCTCCCTCCTTCCTTCCTGTCTTCTCTCCTCTCTTTCATCTTTCAACAAACATTGGCTGTGGTTTTACTGTGCACCGGACTCTATTAGCAAAGGCTATGTGATGGAGAACCAACAGTCGTGCTGATTATACCAGCCAAATGTGCCAGGGCTGCAGCGAGCACATCACAGACATTCCTTCACTTGATGCTCACAAACAGCCCTATGAAGTAGGGTTGATTCAGCCATGTTACAGGGGAGGAAATGGAAGCAGAGAGATTCTGCATGAATTTCTCAAATTCCCACCATCTCTGAGCCTCACTCATTCATTATCACCCGTCTAGAAAGCCATCACTCCATGCCAAGCACTGTGCTAATCCCAGGGAATAAGCCAGTGACCAGGACAAGAGTCTGCCTTGGAGGCTCGTGGGAGACACAGAGACGGGCAGCTCTGGGGTAGACGCCGAAAGGAGCACACAGGAGGGCGTCTGGCCAGTCCTGGGGGAAGCCGAGGAGGGAAACGGTGGTACCAGGGGCAGTGTGACATCAGGGCTGCCGAGTCCTGCAGGCCTGGGTTCAAACCCTAACTCACCCACTGTCTCTTAGATATGCCCCACTTCTGGGTCTATAAAACGTGGACATCATTCTCCCCTCACAGAAAAGTTGTGAGAATTAAGTAAATGTACGAAATTCTTTTCCGTGAAACCTGGCTCATAGGAGGTTCACAAGAAGAGTTAGTTCTAGGCAGTGCCTACAGGCCCACACCGTGTTCTTCTGCGTCGCCTGAAGTGTATAGAACTTAGTGTTCCCAGGTTGAGCTATTTAATACTAGGCAGTGCCCCAAGGAAACCTTGACCTACCATTTAATTATAATGATAGCAATGACAGCAAAACTGCCGCCTCTTGGCCTCTTTCTATGAGTCAGGCACGGGTATTCAGATCATCCTGATTTTGCAGAAAGCTCAAGGGCTTCCGTGATTTGTCTCAGAGCACACAGTGCACATCGAGGTGGGATTCGAACCCAGGACTGCCCAATGCTCATCAAGTTTCTTCTGCCTCTTGGCTTCTCCTCCGTCTTGCCTGATGGTTTCCAGGTGCTACCCACGGCCAGGAATACATCCAACAGCTCAGAAAAAAAGTCTATAAAATGTGGTGTAAGGGTGGAGAGGTGATAAGGGCTCCTTGGCCTCTGGGAGGCTCCAGCTACAAATCAAACACCACAACTCAGGGGCCTGGGACTGACCTGTGGGAAGAAGCAACGCATCCTCGCTCTCTTCATTGTAATTTCCTTGTTCAGTCAGGTGATCATACAATTACCATAGAGCGTCTCACCAAGAAATGACCCAAATTCCAGGGAAGATAGATGTGTGAGAATTTTTTAATCCTCATCCGGACTCTAATTTTGGGGGAGCAAAATGAGAATTTGGAAACAGGGCGTTTGACCATGAGACCGCGGCATTCCTAACGCAGCGAGAAACAAATGCGTCACCTCTTTTCACGTTTTCATGTCACCCGAGCGATCTGGCTTAACCCCTCTTTTGCATCAATGCGTCTCCGTCTCCGTTGCACTTTCCCCCTCATTTGGACTTCCGAATGCTCAAATCCTGACGGGTATAATTTGGTGCTTTAATATAGAGTAACATTATTTTTCATTTACTCCAATCTGCCGTCAGTATCATCTTTTCATTTAACCAGATGCAATTCTTTTTTCTTTCGCTAAATTGAAAATCCATGAGCGACAGGGAGTGCAATGTTTTAATTAGCTCATATTTTTTATATGGATTTATGTCTTTAAAATACATTTGTGTAATTCTTCAGCGAAATTAAAAACGTCTTTCTGCAAAAGTGAGGAGAGGAAAATAGAGCTAAATTGTGTCATTAGCTTAGGTAGATACAGATGGCGAGCGGGATCTAGTTGAGAGACACACACCGATCACAGGGCCTCTGCCTGGGCGGAATTTGAACTTGCCCTTCCTTGAAAGAAATCTTTCTCTGTAAAGATTTTTCGAAAATGGCTTGAGCTTGGGTTTTTTTTTGGCCCCTAGTAAGTAAACAAGCAGTTACCTTCACCGAACTAATTTGAAACTGAACCTGCCCGCCAAACAAAACAGAAAAAAAAAAAAAACGAAACAAACCCAGAAGTCATCATGATAAACAGTTTTCTCCTGCATTTCTCTTTGTCTTCTTTTTTAACGATCAAGTTTAAAGCGTTCCACGGTGTTTTTTTTCTACTTTATAGGAGACAAGTGACATTCCATGGTAAATGAGAGAAAAAGCCATGCAGAACTGAAATCTTTCTAATGCATTGACACCAACTTGCCCTCTATTGTTGGAAATGAGCAGGCACTCATGATTGTTCATCAAACAGCTCCTAATGCAGTTAAAGCATTCAGCTATAATTTCTCCTTGCATTTATAATTACTGTCATAGACTGCACACCTCGGTGAGCAGATTAAAGCTATAAACTATTTAGCCGTGGCTCTAAGACGAGGAACTTGATTTGTCTGGCAGGAGTTATTTGTTAGGGAGCTTGACACTTCACATAAAAATGACTCAACTTGATGAAGAACAATGCAGTTTTAGCAATGCGGGGATTTTAAATCAGTCACGACGCCACGCCCTGCAAGAATCGCAGGGCAGTTTGTTAAATGATATGTAGGCCACGGAGATAAGGGAAGGCATAGAGGGTACCAAAATAGAAGAGGATTCGGTGTGTGTGCGTTCTTTCCTGACTCTTCCTCTGAAAGAACAGGTGTTTGTTGAAAATCACTGCATGTCATGTTCTCCTATTAAATCCAGTGTCAATGTTACCCCAGGCTCACCTGGCAGGAAAAAAGGATGCCAGGAGCCCAAGGCACATGTCACATCTGGGGGTTTTAGAGAACTTTGTGTTGCACACGTTCACTTCCCAAAGCCCACGAGTCCAGGGTGCTGCGGAAAAGTGGCGGTCGTTGTTTTTCCTGGAATAGTCTTGATTTCTTTGGTTTTTTTTTACTGGCAGGAAACATATGATATATTTAGGCACGGAGGGCCCTTCTACTGGGCTAATCCTCCAGCAGTGCTGTGAAAACCTGAAAAAATAATCTACGTGCAGGTTGATGAGAGAGGCTGGCACAGACAGGGTGGCGGGCAGTGCAGCTCCCTTTCTCTTTTCTCAGCTTGTGTCCAGGGTTAGGGAAAACAGTGCACGTTACGGGCAGTGCTCAGCGCTGGGCCTGGCCCACAGAGCGAGGGCTTGACGAACATCACTCTCCTCTACCTCAAAAAACTCCTCTTGGGTTTGCTTAAGGCTTAAATCAAGATGGGGTGGATTGTACCATTTGATTTAAAGAAATAGGGAGAGACTGCTAGGACCGATGTAACTAAAACAGCTTTGAGGGGGAAGCAGTAGTATTGGGTGGTGTTTGGGTGGCCCTGGGAAAGGATGCAATGTACCGTTAACCTGCATGTCTTCCCCTCTGACGCCCCCTTTCTCTCCCTGACATCATCTACCTTGAACATTTTCATTTGCTACAGTCCAACATCCCTGGTGTCTGTGTCACGCTTAGGAAGATCTGCATTGGTCTTCTGCGCATTTTGATGAAAATGATGATGTTGATGATGATGACGACGTTGATTAATGGGGTCAAAGAAAGCTGAAATCAGTGGCTGGCACAGTGTCCGCTATCACTATTGTCCTTGCTGTCACTGATGGATATTGACAGAGGATTAACATTTATTGAGCGTTTACAGCATGCCAGCTATTGTGCGAGGCCCTTTATGTATATTATCTCAATTAATTTTTTTTTTTTTTTTTTTTTGCGGTACGCGGGCCTCTCACTGCTGTGGCCTCTCCCGTTGCGGAGCACAGGCTCCGGACACACAGGCTCAGCAGCCATGGCCCAGGGGCCCAGCCGCTTCGCGGCACGTGGGATCTTCCCGGACCGGGGCACGAACCCGTGTCCCCTGCATCGGCAGGCGGACTCTCAACCACTGCGCCACCAGGGAAGCCCCTATCTCAATTAATTTTAAACCTAAACTCTATAAAGAAAGAACTGTGATTATGCCTAGGCTACAAGGGAAGAAACCAGCCCTTGGAGAGGGGAAGTGATCAGGCTCTCACGGCTAATAAGTGGCAGAGCTGGAAATCACGTGTGGACAAATGACTATCTACCTCAAGCTGGAATTCTGGACAAAAGTTCTCCCATCACCTTTCTGGTATCCCCTGGCTTAAATTCTATTGGGTGCTACACCAAAGTGTGAGATGTGAACCCCATCCACAAGTTACTTGCATGGGAGAGAAGATGAATGGGCAAAAAAAAAAAAAAAGTTTAAATATCTCAAAAGCTCAAATCTTTGACACAGACAACTTCTACCACTCAGGCCCTCCAGAAAATTGGCACTTTCAACGTGCATGGTTTTATCTGGTATTTTTTCATCTATGGAGGAAAAAGTGATGTTTCAGGTTATGTTATTTTCAATGCTACATTACTCGATTTCACAGTCAAATAATTCTATTTTTGTTCACAAGAGGATTTTGTCATGTTTAATTGTTTATTTCTCCCTCCTTCCCCCCTTTTGCTGTAGCTTCCACTTCCCCCTTTGCTGCCTTCCTGTGGATTCTCTGGTGTGCGATAACCATGGAGACGGGTCCTTATTAGATAGTGTTCGCTCTGGCTTAGAAGTCAAAGACCAATCGGGACCTCATCAGCCTAGAAATGCAGGAAGATGAAACGTTAGGGGACTTTGGACGCGGAGGGAAGGCCTGTCACAAGGTCTTAGGAGACAGAGTCTTCCTGATGTTTAAAAATCCCGTGAAGAAAGCACATGGCGGAGGAACGTGGGCCCTGGAACTGCTGCGGCCAGGCCTTGGGGCCGGGTCTCCACTTCTTAGCTGAGAGACCTGGGGCAGGTCACCTCACCTCTCTGACCCTCAGCCGCCTCTTCTACCAACTGGCCGCATGTAGGCTGGCCTCACATCCTGTTATAACAACTTTAAAAACCTGCTTAGTGTCCCCCTAGTACAGTATGAGGCACATAGAATTAAAGAGAGCATCTCCCATCAGTGTTAAAATACAGCACTCCTGGGCTTCCCTGGTGGCGCAGTGGTTGACAGTCCGCCTGCCGATGCAGGGGACACGGGTTCGTGCCCCGGTCTGGGAAGATCCCACATGCCGCGGAGCGGCTGGGCCCGTGAGCCATGGCCGCTGAGCCTGTGCGTCCGGGAGCCTGTGCTCCGCAACGGAAGAGGCCACAACAGTGAGGGGCCCGCGTACCGCAAAAAAAAAAAAAAAAAAAAAAAAAATACAGCACTCTGGAATCGAGGTTGGGCAAATGTGTCTAACAAATGGAATCATAACAGCAACCATGGCAATTAGAATGTGCTGGAGCCAAGTCCCATGTCCTGTCTCGGGACCCTCCACTGGGGAAAGGCAGATTTGGAAACAGTCAATGAAGCCTGTTACATGTTGGGGGCTGTGGCTGGTGCGGGGACGAGGCGGCGTGGGGACCGGAGCTGACTGTCACAGAAGAAAGTCGGCGCGGCCAAGGCTAACGGGGAGCTCAGCGCGGCTCCAGGAAGGCACTGGGCCGGCCGAGCCCCGAGGGTGGAAGGAGGTCTGGCCACGAGCAGAGCTCTGGGCTGGGTCTGGGGCGATGCGGAGCCTGCCAGGTGGAGAAGAAGGGGGAGGGTCCCGTGGAAAGAAGGAACGGCCAGAGGGGGAAGCCTTGCCAGCCAGAGAGAGTGTGCGCTCATGCCAGAAAACGCGCGCCAGCGTGCTTGGAGCCGGGCTTGCGGATAAGGTGGAGAGACAGGAGGCCGAGCAGGCGGCGGGGGCTGGAGGCGAGGCAGACCACGGCTTCCACGTGGGTGTATAAACTTCGTCTAGTGAGCCTCAGAGAGACAGACGCTCGAGAAAGCTTTGCTTTATGGAAATGTTTCAACGTTGTTTCCTTGACGTTGACTCTGTAGGGCTGGCAAGGGGTGGGGCTGTGGACTTTCACCGGAGCCGCCTGTTTACAGCCGATGCGAAGCTGGGGCCCGCCTCTAAGCTCCAGGGGGGCGGGGCTGCTTCTAATTAGCTCATTATACACAGACTCTATAAATGTTGGGGAAAAAAGGAAGGAAAGGAGGGAGGAAGGGAGGCAGGGAGAAAGAAAGGAAGGAGGGAACGAGTAGAGGATGGAGGGAAAAGTGGAGGTGATCGGAGCTGAGGGACCCTTGGACATCCCCCAGTGTGAAATGACAGTAATGCCCGTGTCACCCCTCAGAGAGGCAGGTAAATAGATGAAGCATGTGAAACCCTCAGCGCCGTGCCCAGCACACAGTGGAATCCCAATGGGAAGAAATCTTCAGGCTTTGCACAGCCCAGAAAAGTAAACGGAAGCCAGAAATATTCCCAGCCCACGGTAAAGACGGTTTGTCCAGAGGACAGACCCTGCCACGAGGCTTGTGCGTCTGGGCTGAGTTCCGCGTTCTTTTGTGGCAGGAGCATCAGGGACCTCCATTCAGTCGCCCATCCATCCATCCCCTGGAAGAACCTGCCCTGCACCAAGCATGTTCTAAGTGCTGGGCTCCCCCTGAGGGTAAGAGAAGTCCAGACCTTGCATCTTAGTCAAAGGACCCGGGTTGATAATAATCTTAATGGCTAACATTTACTGAGCACAAAAATAAACGTCAGTCATTTCTTAGAATGAGGGGTTGCCGAGGAAACACAGGGCAGTGTGTGGGCCTAGGATGGGGCCCCCTACTTTAAGTAAGGGGGTGGGGGGGTGGTCAGGGGAAGGAGATGAGAAGGAGCTGGACACGTGACAAATTGAGGGCACAGCATCCCAGACAGGAAAGCAGGAAGAGGGGTTGGTGTGTCTGATTCAGAGAAAGGTGGAGTGTTGACAGCTGGGGCTGGAGGGCTGGGACATGACCCGGGGGTGGGCAAGGAGGCACGAAGCAAGGCAGGGCTTGATAGAACATCCTCAGAACTTTGGATTTTTTTCCCTAAGTCCGACTGGAGGCCATCAGAGGGGGTTTAGGCGAGAGGTGTGCTGTACTTTGTCTTTGAGAAGATCAGTCCGACTGCCGTGTGGAAGGGATGAGAGGGATAGGAGGGAAGGCGGGGGCCAGCAAGGGAGCTGTGGGAAAGCGAGGGGAAAGCTGGTGGCATCTGGACTGCAGTGGAGAGAGCGAGCGTGGAGCAGAATTAGCAAGGCCAAGGGGGTTCCGGGCCCCTCAGAGCCGTGCTTGTCAAGGAGGGAGAAAAGATGTCAGACGAAGAAGACCTGGGGGGCATCGGGACAAATCCTAAAGACTTCGTATCATGGGGTCCTGAGTGGGCTTCAGAGGACCTGGATACAGCTGCTCCTCCCATATCTCCCCTGGACCCCCCTCAACTCCCAAGCTTGCCATTACTGCCTGTTTGCCTAGATGAATCCATCTGATAAAAGTAAACCACTATTGTGATGCTTCTCTAGGAATTATGAAACACAAAACGAAAGGTCCCTGCTGTGCTGGCCTTCCTATTTTTCAGTCCTAATTTAATTCCTTCCTCCATTCTGTAATTAAGCCCCCTCCTCTGCACGTCAACACTAGGTGGTCCCGACTTCAACGGAATATTTACTGGCGAGATGAGATGGAGGAACACGTTGTTTCTTCAGGATGATTTAATGACCTTTTTGGCATCCCCGTGACTGCTGAAATCTTCTGTAATTATTCAGTTTGGTGGCAGAGAGGTCTGTTGATCAGAGGAAGGCTGATGTAGATGTCAAATGTCAATAAATTTGCAATCCATAATTGTAACCACTTGATGCTGCAGCAGACCGGGAAACGATTCGGTCACAAGGCCATGAATGGTTGAACCAATACAAACACCAAAGTATTTCTAGTGTTACACATACAGAAACAGTACCCTATCTCTTCTTCTTGCACCAGCTCACTTTCTCCTTCCCTGTCTTTTTTTCGTTCCTACCTCTGTCCCTGTCAATGTCCCTATCCCTGGAGATGGGCATACTGCATAGTCTACTTTCCAGAGTCTTCTGGGTCCATCTCCAGCCAGAGCCAATGATACTGTCAACGCAGCCATGGGTTTTCCCCCAGAGAATCGCCACAAGGTCTTGTTGGTCTTGCTGTTCAGGTCTGTTTAGCCCCTGCTGGAAATCTAGCATTGATTGTTTTTCTGCTTTGCTTGCTTTCAGACAGCATGGTTTATATCGGAAAGGTCTGTGTCAGGAATTAGAGAATGTTCCTAACAATGGGGAGAAATACCCTAATATAAATATACCATTTGTGGGCTTGCACTTTGACAAGTCCAAGTGAACTGGAAGATGCTAGGAAAAGCTCTGAAGTCAGGAACAGAGACATTTGCTTTAATAACGCATCTAATTCCTTGAGCTCACCTTATCAAGTTTTAACCTCTGAATCTCTAAGTTCCTAGTTCAAAAATGCAGAGTCTCCTCTGTCCTTGTGTTAATTTTTAAATTATATATCATTGTAGAGAGGCCCTTGTGGTGAATGTTATGAGCCATTTTCGCGTCTGAAATGGGAAATTACAACTGAACATTAGCGACGGCTTATAAATCACTGCAAGCAAAGTGGCATCTGTAACCACACAGTATTAACTGGGAAGAGAGGCAGTGCACAGAGAAAAGGAACTTAGAAGGGGAGGTGGTTTTCAAGAGGAGAGGTCGCAAGCTGACGATCACAAATATTCCTCGTCACGCTGAGCCTTCTCTAGGACCCCAGTGGACCTGAGTTGAGGATTACTTGGGATTCCGTTCTGTGGCTGCCTTTTTTTTTTTTTTCCAAAAAATATTTTTAAGTGGAAAGTTCTGGAGATTGAGAAATGTGTCCTAAGTTTCACTAGGAATCAGCAAAAAGACAGCAGGACATGCCAATCTGAGGCAGCATTTCTGCCAGTGCACTGGAACGTGAGCCCGGCGCTCTGCCTGGGAATAAGGTTGCTGAGTGGCCGTGTCCACCCTTGCTGGGGAGCTCTGAAGAGGTTTGTGGGTCAGGCTGCCTGGGTTCGCACCCAGCTCTACCACTCACTAGCAGTAAGAGCAAATGTCCTAATCTCTCTAAGATGAGTTTCTTCATCCATAAAATGGGGATAACTGTCCTACCTTGGGGGTCAATAAAAAGGGTTGAAAAAGATAATCCAAATAACACTTTAAGCCAATGGTTCTCAAAGAGTGTGTGTCGGAATCACTGGCAGGGGGGTGAGGGGGTGTTGCCAAAACCCACCAGAAGGCTGAGCCCCACCCCCAGAGTGTCAGATTCAGTAGTTCTTGGGTGGGGCCAGATAATTTGAATTTCTAACAAGTTCCCGGATGATACAGTGATGCTGGTCCAAAGGCCACACTTTGAGAACCACTGCTTTCTGGTCCAAGGGCCGCACTTTGAGAACCACTGCTTTCTGCACAGTTCCTGGCATGTTGTCGAGTGCTCTAAAATGTTTGCTCTTGTTAACTTTAATTCAGTCTTTGAGCCTGTCTAACACTCTTTCCTGGGTGAAGAAGCAGCGTGAGCTGTCAGGGAGATCCTAGCTCAGTGTACAAAATCAAGTCAAACCAAGATGGCGAGACCATGGATCACCCATTAGAGGAGCGGAAGAGAGAACAGAAGCTGAAGGACAGGGGCAGCACGAGGAGCGGCTCAATGTCTAGGAAAGCAGGAGGTGGCCTTGACGTTCGCATGACTCTGCTGAGATCACTTAAAATGGTAGACAGTATCAACTCAGTAGTTTCTACTGTATCAGGAAAAATTTCCTGTCTGAAGAGCCTTGACTGGAAGTCAGGGGAATCGGTCCTCCCCTTGAATTAGCTTGATACCTTCCTTAACTCTGAAAAGAAAGGCTGTATAATTATTTGGGAAGCAACAGTTAAAACTGTTCAGCATGTTACCTCCAAACTATGTTTATCAAAATCTCTTGTTTATAATTGACTGCAAACCAAGTCAAACTTAATTAAGTAAAACATGGAATTGTTGGTTTCATGCTTGGATGAATTCTAGGTTCAAAGGAGGTTTGTCATTGGAACTTGATCTTTCATCTCAGATTTCCTCTATGTTGTCTTCATTTTCAGGCAAAGGACAAGATTGTCTGGACCAGCTCCAGGGTTATTTCTTAGCAGTTTAGGAGTTTCAGTGGAACGAGTGCCTGTTTCCCAAGAGTGTCAATCAACTATAGAGATTGAGTTTAATTGGCCTGTGGGCTCACATCCTCTTGAAGCAATGCCTGTGGCTGGGAGAACGGGATGCTCTCTTCGGCCTGGTCAGATGCACACTCCTGGAAGCAGTAGGAGTCAGCACTTTACAACTTGGGCTGAGATTGGTCTGCCCTGAGGGGTTGTGATATCAGTGCTTTGGGACATGGTGGGGATGACCTTGAATCCAACTCATCCTTGTTCAAGCTTGACCCAGGCCGGCTTTTCACTCTTCTAACATCTCATTTTTCCGATTCTGAAATGACAGCGAGTGGCCTCACTGTTCTCACGCTGCTCCAGCTTAGGATCTACGGACTCTCCTCTTTCCCTTTTCTCCCACCACTCTCCATTTCATCACTATTTTTCTTAACTGGACCCCCATAATGCTTTGCCCACTTCACCCCTTCCACCTCTGTCTCCGCAACAGTTGGGTTAGTGGAAGGACACCCTGTCTCTTGCTAGGACTGCGGCAGTGGACCTGCTGAGCTTCTCAGCTCTGCTCACCACCTTGTGCCAGTTTGCCCAGCACCCACCTGCCAGATTAAAGGTCCTAATTCAAAGCTTATATCATAATGAGAAGAGCTACCATTTTATGAGTGTTTATTCTCTCTTGGGATGTCAAAGACAGTCTTTCTGAACCTTATGTTCACCATTCTCATCACTTAAATCTCAACATAAACATCATCTTCTTTAAGGACTCTTCCCTGAAAATCTCTCTAAATCAGGAGTCAGCAAACTTTTTCTGAAGGGCCAGCTAGTAAATATTTTCAGGGCTGTAGCCAGAGGGTCTCCATCACAACTATTCAATCTGCCATTGCATCGTGAAAGCAGCAATAGGTGATAGGTATGTGTGTGTGGGGGGTGGGGGGGGGTGGGGGGGGCTATGTTCCAATAAAACTTTATCAATGGACACCAAAATTTGAATTTCATATGATTTTTATGGGTTATAAAATAGCATTCTCCGTTTGACTGTTTTTCAACCATTTAAAAATGTAAAGACCATTCTTAGTTTGTGGGCCCCACAAAAACTGGTGGCCCACAGGCCACAGTTTGCCAACCCCTGATCTAAAGCCGTCCAGCCCTTTCTCTTGTCTTTTTCTCATCACCCTGTTTTGTTTCCTTTATTAGATTTACACCTATCTGATATTATGTTACATGTTTGTGCCTTTCTTTGTGTCTGGCACTGTGCTGGAATTCAAGGGTACAGCAGTGAATAGATGGCATTTTTCTTCCCCTCACAGATATTGTAGGAGGAGAAAGATAAGAAACCAGAAAACAAATTAATAAACAAGATCATTTCAGATTCATAAGGAAAATAAATAAAGTACTGGGGGCCTGGGTAGCAGTGGTGCTCATTTACTTTGGGTGCTGCAGGAAGGCCACTTTGAGAGGTGACAACTGAGATATGAAAGATTGAGGGAGCCAGTCCTGAAATGAATGAGAAAAGGATTTCAGAAAAGGACAGCAAGTGCAAAGGCCCTGAGGCAAGTAAGAGTTGGAGTGTTGAGGGAAACTGAAAGGACAGTGTTGCTGAAACTCCGTGATCTCAGGGCCAAATAAGTTTGAATGTTTAGGACAGATCCAGTTGTGCAGGCTCCGATGATGAGTTTAGATTATTCTAAGTTCATTGTGGGGGGTTTCTGTAGGGGAAGGGCACGATCCATCTGGCATTTCTAAAGACGACTCTAGCTGCTACCTGCACAGAATGGATCACAGACGTATGTGTGTGGAAATGTGTGTTTCTTTCCTTACCAGGAAGCTCCTTGAAGAGCACAGACACGGAGCCTGCACATATTAAGCTCTCAACAAAAACTCTGTGAAATTAATGCATAAATGAAACCATTAAAACAGCACAACTTGTTCTTTATCCCTTGACAGCAAGGCTTTCTATATCCAGGTTCCTGAAGCAGGTCAATTTATACCATAAAATTCAAAAATTACAGCTTATAGCATAAAGTGACCTCCCATTATATAATGTGGCAAAACAAGCAAATTAATACCAGAGGTAATAAATGTCCAGGTGCTAATACAGCTTAAGTATAAAATATGTCCCCGTCGCTTTGGGAGCAAGGATTCAAAATGAGGGTGACATTACCCAGCACCATCTAAACGGAGCACCTGATTTCTAAACCCAACTGGAGTAGGTGCAGCACAGTGGAGTAGTTTCCATTCTTCCTCATCATTCAATCAGCAGGTAGTTTTGAGTGCCTACAGTGAACAGGCACTGGGCCAGGAACTGGGATCCGGAAGTGAGCAAGTCGGAGAAGGTCTCTGCCCCTCGTGGCATTTATGAGCCATTGGGTAACAATGGAGGGAACTAGAGCCAATAAACAGAGGCAAGAATGTCAGTGCTGAAGTGCTCAGAATACAGGGCCGTGGGATAGAGGAGGGGAAGGCTAATTAAATGGGTGGGCAGGGAAGGCCTTTCTGAGGAAGTGACCTTTTTGCAGAGATCTAAGAAATGAGAAGCAACCGATCTTCCCTTGAGTCAAGGAATAAGAATGGCAGGCAGAAGGCATGGCACATGCAAAGCTCCTGAGGTGAGAAAAAGCTTGGTACGTCCAAAGCACCATCTAGCACAGGAGTTGGCAAACTTGTTTTGTCACAAGACCAGATAGTAAATACCGGAGGCTTTGTCCATGCAATATTTATCACAGCTACTAAATTCTGCCATTCCAAAGCAAAAGCAGCACATACATGAGTAGGTGTGGCTGAGTCCCAATAAAACTTTATTTATAAAAACAGGTGGAGGGCCGGATTTTGCCAGTCCCTGGTCTAGTAGGATAATGTCTTAGGTGGGGGTCCCAGGAGCAGATCCCAAGCAATTTCGTAAGAACAGGCTCTCAGATGAACCCAGTGAGGGAGTGGAGAAGCAGGACAGGGAAGGGGGAAAAGCCAGACACGGGTGTGAGTTCAGGCAAAGCCCCAGCCTTAGCCTGATCCCACGGGGAACTCTAGGGTGTCTTTTCTGCCTCTGAGTTTGAGCCTCCTGGAGACAAGGGCTGGGTTCCGGTACACCTGCCTCAGTCAGTCGTTGGTGAAGGGCCGTCCCAGGGGGCATAAGCTCTCAGGCACTGGAGGTGCTCAGCACATGCTGGCAAAGCAACTCCAGTAGCTCTGGGCCGTCCTTGGAAGAGAGTTGCATGTGCCTCTGTTAGCAGGAAAAAGACGCAGAAACCAGGAGTGGGGCACAGGACATGGTATGAGGGCATCTCTACAGCGCACCCTCTACAGATGGGTTTCACTGCGGCCAGGTTCTTACCTGATCTGAACGCAGGGATGAGGCCCCAGCAAAGCCGCATCTTTATGCAGGCAAATGACGCAAATCACGTTCCTCAACGCAGGAGTGCTTCCTCCGTGTGTGAAGAGCAGTGCACGCCTCGACCGGTTAGCCAGTTTGCATTTATTCCTTCTAATCTCCAGCCTGAGATGTGCAACTAGAAGATGCGTGGTCTTGGGCATCAGAACTGGGCTCTAATCCCAGCTCTGTCACTCATTAGTTGTGTCCCCCTCAGCAGGTTACAGACCTTTCTGAGGTCCAGTCCGTAAATAGGGATTGAGCATTCTCTATTCCGGGGGCTTATCGTCAACCTCAGTTTCCTCGTCGAAAAAAATGGGGCTGATACCTCCACTAAAAGCCTTTGGTGACGGTTAAATGAGAAAAAGAGAAGGAAGCTCCCAGTACAAGGCACACAGTAACGCTCAGTCAAGGCCTATTTCGCATCGGCTGCGTGGGAAGACTGCCCACCTGTGTCTCTGATCACTTTCAAAAGCCTGGTCAGTGTAAACGTGTGCCGTTTTGGTTACTGCTTAGATCAGTAACAGACTCCCGTAGGCCTTTTGCCCTGGTCCCTGGACAGATCTTTCCCAGAACTGACCCTGGGCCTTACCTAATAGCCATAATGATCTCACTCACTTGTTCAGTCAACAAATATCAAGGACCTCGAAGCCCTGAAGGCCCAGACTTTAATAAGGATGACATTTAACATTGAGTGAGCACACTACCAGTGTTTTCTCCATATATCCTCCCCTAATCCTTGGAAGTAGGGTCCATTATGGATCCCCATTTTGTAGAGGAAAAAGCTGAGCCTCGTAGAGGCTGAGGAAGTGGCCCACGATCATACAGTTAGGAAGCAGCAGGGCCAGATTCGAATGCACATATACCAGCCTCCACCATCTCTGCAAGAACACATGGACTGTTCCGATCCTCAAAGAGCGCAAGGACCAACGCTTACTGAATGCCTACTATGTCCAAGGCACTCTTTCAACCCCTTATAGATGCCATCTCATTTCATCCTTCCCGCCCTCACACCAGATGAGTCCCTGGTATCAACCCCATTTTGAATTACCCAAAGTGCACAGAAATGAAATGACTTGACCCCCACTGTACAGCCTTGGCAGTGGAGCTTAGATTTAAAGCCTTGATCTGGACTTCCCTGGTGGCGCAGTGGTTGAGAGTCCGCCTGCTGATGCAGGGGACGCGGGTTCGTGCCCCAGTCCAGGAGGATCCCACCTGCCGCGGAGCGGCTGGGCCCGTGAGCCACGACCGCTGAGCCTGCGCGTCCGGAGCCTGTGCTCCGCAACGGGAGAGGCCACAAGAGTGAGAGGCCCGCGTACTGCAAAAAAAAAAAAAAAAAAACCCTTGATCTGCTTGGTTCTAGGGCCTGGGAAGCAGACTTATAATTTTTTTTAATTACGAAATAAAAAAGGCAGAAATAAAATAATATGAATGAACATATATTGAGAACTTGCCATGGGCCAAATACGGGGCTTAGCACTTCTCTTTGTGGCTTATGTAAGCTTTACCACTCTGCAGAGGAGGTGATATTCTTACGCCCCTTTTACGGATGAAGAAATGGAGACGTAGCAAAGGTGAAGTCACTCATCCAGGGGCAAAATTCATTTGCAGCTTGCCATGCCTCCCATCAGACAGACACGATGAGCCCTGTTCCCTCCTAAAGAAGGTTTTCCTAAGCAGCTGCCCCGTAATCTGGGTTCATAAAGAATGAATAGGAGTTAATGCTCCCCAGCTCCGTATGAGGCAAAAGGCACCTGAGGGCAGAGTCGTGATGAGTTAGGGGTGAAAGGCGGTGGTAAAGGGAAAGCAAACGTGGCTGGCAGGCTCCTGGCCTCTGGGTCAAGTTCCTGACTGAATGCCCTGGGCAGGGGCTTTCGGCTTCTTCTCCTTCCACTTCTTCCTTCGTTCCTAAGAGCTTCGCCGCCTCCGACAACATGAAATGCATAGCTTGGGCTTGTTGAGAATGGAGCGTGTCTGTTAAGTGCTGCTTCTTGGCTGTTGGACTGCCGCCTCCATCTTAGTCATGCATGCCCATCTTTTTCAATCTAATGAACTCCAACCATCAGTGCAACTTAAGTTCGGCTGTCTGTTCGTGCATAGTTAATATTAAAAATGTACTAACAGTGTGGCTGAGAAATCAAATTATGCACATAAATATGCTGGCATAGCAGAGGCGGCGGCAGAAGCTGAAGTTAGCAACACTGATGCCAGTTCACATTTGCAAATCTCCCGTCAATCTGTCATTAAACATGTTATCAAATGATGATAAGTGTATGCTTCTTGCTTGCATTGGTGAGCTGAGTCCCGATGTTGATGTGCATTAATGGGATAATACGCATTAACATAGTTGTGCTTGGATGAACACAAAACATTTTTTATCTGTCTCAGTTTGTTTCCCCCTGTGGCCCCCAAGTAAGTGTTTTGTGTTATCAAATTGCCAAAAAAAATGTGGGAAAACATATTACTTTTAATTAGCAAACCTTGCTGTTGGTGGGGTATTTTTTTTTTCCCTTAACACCCCCCCCCCCCATAATTCCTGTGAGTTGGCAGTAAAAGAGAGACAGAGAGAAAGACAGAGAGAGGGAGAGAGAGAGGAGCTTCACTGTCTTCTTTCAGTAAAACGATTAATGTCAGAAACTCAGAAGCTGGCAATTATGCTCTGTCTTAATGCACTGGCCTTTCATCTGGGGCCCTCGCTCTTGACAGGCCCGATCGTTTCAGTTCAGTGATATGAAAGGCAGCAGAGGAAATGATCGGAGACATCCCGGGTCCGTCACAAGGGCCGGTGCTGACATGCGGTCCTGGCTCTATATCCTGACTCCGTTCAACGGAGTCCTGGGGGAGGGAGACAGATGGTGGCCCCGGGCGTTGCCCAGACTTATGGGTGTCACCGTGTGGAGTGGGGGAGATGAGCTACAACCGTTTTTCCAAACTTGGGAACTGAGAAAACATGCAAGCGCCCACAAAGTGAGAAATACTCTATGAAAAAGCCAAAAGATGCCCTTTTTCCTGATTACTGGGCATCTACTCAATCACAAGAATAAATGCGAATGTAGACATTCATTTCATGCAGCAATGTTCAGCTAGAAGTCCATTATCTTGATGATCCAGGATACAACTGGATTAATTTTTTATTGAAATGAAAATAAAATTTAGAAATTCTTGAGTAAACACTTCAACCATCATGGCCCAAACACTGGGCCAGTTTCATATTTAAGAAATGGTGCTGGTGCCCAGGTTTCTTTGTGATGTTCTGAAACAGTAGGACTTCGTTCTTTCACAGGAGATCTGCTAGCACACCTTTGAGATTTGATTAATTCATTCATTCAACACCGACGTATTAGATGCCTACTACATGCAGAGGGGCCATAGACCCAGCGAGCCACACGGACAGGATCCCTGCCCTCACGAAGCCTGAGGTGTTTGGGGAAAACATATATTTTTAAAGAAGTTTTTAAAGAAATCACAAATTTCCATTGTGAAAAGTGTAAGTGGAGGAATACGGGGCGCGATAATCGTAGCGTTTACTTCTCAAGCCTAGTGGAGAGCGTTCTTTGCCATTAATAATACCAGAAGGTTACTGTGTTTGGCCTTCCTGGATTCTTGTTTACATGTTTACATGTGTTTTAAAATTAACATTGACTTCTTGCCATTTGGTTTGTCCCTAAGTGGAGTAAGTGGCTTATTAATGATTAGAATTATTGTTGCTGTTACGAATGCGCTAATTAAAAGAAAATTCTGTCGTGCGGCTTTGTGAGGCAAGGACGAAACTTTACAGTTGGAGACGTCAGGACTGGAAGTGCAGGGAAGCAAGTGTGAAAGAAGAAAAAAGACAGAATTCAGGATAAGGGAAAGAGTTCTCAAGATTCCTACCATCCTCTGTTGCAGATGACCTCTCAGGGCATTTTCCCTACTCAGGACAGGAAGAAAACCCACTTGTTTTTTGAATGGAGTTGTTCCCTTTTTATCGTCTGTGTCTTAGGGTAGAAATAGCCAGCTTTTCTCAGGCTTGAGCCCCGAGGACATCTTGTTTTCCACAAGTTCATTCAGATATGTAACACTTCTGAATTGATGGCCAGGTGCCAGACCCTGGGCTAGACACTGAGGATGCCAATATGACGATACACCGTCCTTCCCTTGAGGGGAGCATGACAGAGGGGGCAAGGAGAAGAAACAAATGCACAGTTTCAGCGCCCGGGCATGAGTGCCATGATGGGGGCCACAGGCTCTCACGAGAGGGGCGCTTAGCCTTGTCGGTAGTAAGAACAAATTACTTCTTTATGTCATTAATAGACATTTATTCAGCGTACTCAATATAGTGAACTTTGTCAAAGAGACCAAACTAGACGTAATAGTAATAAGAGCTTATATATATATATATATATATATATATATAGAGAGAGAGAGAGAGAGAGAGAGAGAGAGAGAGAGAGAGAGAGAAATTATGTGGCAGTTTTCCAGTTGTCCATTTTAACTGTCTGTTCTTGAATTGTCTAAATTCTTCCTGGTCTTCCTCACTTGACCCTGAGCTCCCCCAATACAGACACCGTGTATACCAAACACAACTCAGGGTCTGGACCACAATGGGTGGGCATTGCATGTGTGTTGACTTTCTTTCCAAGAATAATAGTTCAGATGTTGGAGATTAAAGGGTGATAGCAATACAAGAGCAATATACGTAGAGTGTGTACCCTAAGAGCTGTCATGGATTCAGAAGAATGAAACTGAGCCCATGCCTCGCACAGAGTGAGCAGCTGTTACTTATCTGTTAAATATCCCCAGAAGAGATGATGTTAGTTGATTGTCTAAAAGGTTAGTAAACTTGATTTGAGACTGAGATTGGCAAGAAGCTTGGGAAATACTAGAGTTACTATGCCAGCGTGGTGGTATTTTGGATTTCTTTCCCTTCTAAAATTATCTCTATGTGTTAATGTCACTTTGACAACAAAGACAATTCATAGGAGTTGAAAGTAGAAGTCTTTTTTTTTTTTTTTTTTGCGGTACGCGGGCCTCTCACTGTTGTGGCCTCTCCCGTTGCGGAGCACAGGCTCCGGACGCTCAGGCTCAGCGGCCATGGCTCACGGGCCCAGCCGCTCCGCGGTATGTGGGATCTTCCCGGACCGGGGCACAAACCCGCGTCCCCTGCATCGGCAGGCGGACTCTCAACCACTGCGCCACCAGGGAAGCCCGGAAGTCATTTTTTAAAAGTCAATATTTGTCTTATTTTACCTGAATTACTCAGCTTAAACCTTTAAAACTTTTAATGACTTCCAGGTTTTTTTTTCCTCCGAGTGTTTCAAAATGGAAAATCTTTATATTCTATGAAAAGATCTTTCAAATCTTCTCCCATCATTTGTTAGAGCAGCTTGCAATCTTTTAACTTCAAGCTTATTTTTGGTCATCGTAAAATTCCCCTCAGCCATTACCAGGAGACTGGCTATTGGAAACTGTTGGGTCTTAAACATGGTGTAAAAGGCTGGCTTTCGACAGATTTGTAGACTTTTCCCAATGTCAAAGCAAGTTACTGGTCAATAAGTTTTAGATTGGTGTTAAAATTTCTGTTAATAGGAACCTGTTTTTCTCACATTCGTGTTTTTTTTTCCAATGTCTTGGAGAATGAGTAGTCTTGGTAGCTCATCAACAGTGATCAACAGGGTCACTAATCCATTTATTGGATATATTTATTAGGTGCTTCTGTTGTCACACGCTGTAGCATCTTCTGGAATTGTGTTGAACAAGACAACATCTCTACTTTCAAGAAACTGACATTCTAGTGTATGAAGACAGATCATAAACAAATAAAAATATGATATGTCAGAGGCTGATAAGTACTAAGAAAAGGAAAGGGGGACCAATGGGTGCTATTTTAGACAGGTTGTTTAGGAAGGGCTTGTCTAATAAGGGACAACTGAGCTGAGAGCTGAATAAATTGAAGGAGGAAGCCTGTGGATATCTGGGGAGTTGGAACAAGTCAGTTTATAACAATCATGGCAACTGGTTAAGTCATCAGAGGAATAATACCATGATCAAAGAATCACTGAAAACTGAAACAACTGAAAATTTTGCAATGGGTAATGAAGACCGTTAATTACAACCAGGGAATCAAAAAACAATGAAATCTAAGAATTTTCTACATTGCTATTTTTCAATTATAACTTTCCTTTATATATTCTAAAATTACACAGGAGTTACCAAATGGACTGAGAGAAAGGTGCAGCTTTTTTAAACTTGAGGATTCATTGCCAATGCTTAAAAATGAGAGACATTTACTTAAAAATCCGGATTTTCAGCTTCTCTTGAAAAGTTGTCAGTGGTGATCCCACATTCCCACATGAAATCAGTTGGAGCAAAGGAACAATATTCCCTTCAGACAGGTTATGCTCCCTTCAGCTTACTTTAATCCCCACTACTTCCTACTGCCTCACACCAATTCATTTATATTTTTGCATTGATTTATATTTTTTATTTAGTCTCTATAAGCATTTAAGTTTGTGACCACAATTTTACAGATCTATACTCCTTACACTTACCTGCTCATTTTGGTAGATTTGTGATTATTCAGACATTAACTTACATCTATGGCTACGTTAAAAAGTCCTCTAAACCAAGAGCTAAGCTGTTTGTTTATTTAACAAGCGTTTATAAAAGGTGGACTTGTGAAATGTAGTATGCTAGAAAGCAGAAGTTAAGAGTTAAAAGACGCCGATCTTCTTCTCATGGAGTCCACTGTCTCATGGGGAATAAAAATATCATAATGATAATATACTCCATAACTTTAAAGTGCTTTTAATAAAGCACTCTGAGATCTGTTACTTCGTTTGGTCTCTCCAGCCACCTAGGAGAGAGGAAACACAGGTATGGTCGGTTTATCATTGGTATATGCAGAAAGACAGGTACAGAGAGGGAATGTGTGTGTTCAAGATGACCCAGGCACCGTGTCAAAGCCAAGACTAGAGCTGGAATCGATGTGCACTCTCAGAAGGTCCTATTTTGCTCATTATAATCTCCAAAGGGCTACCTTTTGTCACTTGGCTCACTGATTGTTTGTGTAAATAAGATTTATTGGAACACAGCCATGCCATTTGTTTAGATACTGTCTGTGGCTTCTTCCCTGTTCTAATGGCAGAGTTGAGTGGTTGTGACAGAGACTGTATGGCCCACAAAACCTAAAGTGTTGACTGTCTGGTCCTCTACAGAGAAAGTTTGCCCTATGTGGTTGATGCTTGGAGGAGGGAGGCTGGGGAGATGGAGGGAAACTACATGGCCATGTCTCCCTAAGAACTAGAAAATTGAAGGAAAGGTCACCAATTCATGGTGGGGAAAGCTGGCGACCCTCAACACACCAGTCAGAAAATTGAAGGTTCGATCAGGATTCTCAGGTGTGCATCACAGAATCTACACCAGCTAACAGAAAAGAAATTGATTAAATATTATCATATGGCTCATGGAATCACCCAGAAGTCTAGAGAATCAGATTTGAAAGCCACACATCCAGGACCCACGCCCAGATTAAAGCCAGGACTGTGGCGTGGAGACACCCCTGCACCAGCAACATAAACAGACCCCCATCTCACACCTCCTGTGCAGAACACTTGCTTTCCCCTTAGAAGCTCTGAGACAGCTTTTGCCTCTGAAGTGCAGGTGGCTTTTACCTTGTCAGCCTAGAGGCTGCCCTGCACCTGCTTCCTCATGATGTACCTTCCGCCTCAGAGCCTTGCATCATTGTGTCTGATGAGTGGACCCTGAGCCCTGCGCCTGCATGTTAACTGCAAGAAAGGCTGGGCAGGCACGTTTCTGATTTCTGCTTTGAGGAATGCCCTTCCTTCCAACCAAGTTATGGAGGTGTTGACACTGTGGCCCAGACTATGTTATTAATTTTTTAGGAGATAAATATATGTCACAGATATATGGTCAATATAGCATTTTTTAAGAAAACAAAAAGATTCAGAATTTTGTCTGGGTGCATCCAAATTGCCCATAGGAAAGGATGTCTTGGCCACTGCACACGGAATGCCTGGCCTCTAAGTGGAAAAGGTCTCATATGTGATAAAGTTAATAGCGTAATCATAAATACTAGTACTGAGGGTTTGGGCGCATTAGTCTTGAGGCAAGCACGATTATGGTTCACAGGTTAGGGATGAGAAAACTGAAGCACCGTGGGCTGCTAGTCTGCACTTGTAGGTGATGCAGGAGGATTTTGTCTGCAGTGGTCTGTGCCTTAAACCTCCACACTGGCAGTGAGGGGGGTTTCGACCATTAATTGGGGATGATTCTGAATCCAGTTGCAAGGCAATTGTAACAGCTTCTCTAGCCTCTCATGAACCCTTTCTGAAGTCCATCTGAATTCCATCCCCTGGCCAGTAAAAGCCACTTTCGGACTATCATTTGCTTTCCCACACTGTATGTGTACTCATAGTACCTACATGACCCAGAATAGTATCTGACAACTTACTGAGGATTT
The DNA here is from genome assembly GCF_011762595.2 of Tursiops truncatus. Taxonomy (NCBI): domain Eukaryota; kingdom Metazoa; phylum Chordata; class Mammalia; order Artiodactyla; family Delphinidae; genus Tursiops; species Tursiops truncatus. Next base: position 77,722,348 of record NC_047048.1, read on the forward strand.
ACATTATGTCGGCTTCCCCTGCATTCGTTCATTTAATCTCTCCAACAGCACTTTGTCATCACTTTCAGATTCAGACTGAGTCTCAGAGAGTTGAAGTAACTTGGCCGAGGTCACACAGCTAGTAGGTGGCAGAGCTGGAATCAAAGTCACATACCTCTGTCACTACATCCTTCTTAACTGTCCCCTTGTGGACGTGGAATCAGGGACACCTTTGGTTCATGATACATTCTCATCATGGGTCCATTTAGAGTCAATATTTTAATTAGGTAGGGGCATAGTTTCAATAATGCAAGATTCACCACTAAAAACAAGAGCAAGGACTTGAAACCTGCAACCATTTCGCCAAAACTCATGCTCTTTAATGCTGATGGTATGAGTATTTTTCATCTCTGTGCATTTTTATAATTTTTCCATGTAAGTTCATACATGAGAATTCCAAGGTAGATTTCAGTCTCCTGCACCTTGGAGGAAACAGGGGGCTGCCCAGCCATGGATATCGTTCAGAGTGAATGGGTACCACTGAGGAGTGTGAGGGGAAGGAGTCTGGAACCAGGCTGCCTGGTGCTGGATCCTGCTTCTCCACTTACCAGCTACGCGCCCAATGGTATGCTGGTGAGTGTTTACACACTGGCTCTCCAAGGAAAACCAAGCCCTGATTTGTAGTGTTTACCGATATCTGTGGTGTTAAGTTCTCCCACTGTGGGAAGAGATGCACACAGTGGGCTTTCACGAGCTCCTGTGGGCTGAGATGAGCTGCATCTTGCATACTTAGTGTGCCACAAATCGCTGAATCTCTCCAGCCTCCAGAGACTGGGCAAAAAGGTGGTTACTGACCTCAAAGATTCTTAGAAGGATTCATGACAAAAACAACAACACGTGGTAAAGCACTTTGCACTGTGTCCAGCACTGAGGTAGGCTTTCACTGAATGTCATTTATTACTGAGACTCTGTCAGGTAGAATCCTGATGTCTAGTGCCTCAATTCTATTATCTTAAAAATAGTAATAAAATGCTTTCCCAGCCCTTCTTTCACAGCATTATTGTAAAGATCAAGTGAAATCATCTACACCAACTGCTTTGGAAAGTTACAAAAAAAAGTTAAAAAAAAAAAAAAGATAAGGGTACTTTACTAAAGTCAAGTGAAAACCTAGAGAATGAATTTTTGCTGAGCAAAAATTATACAACTGAGTCATAATTTTTAGTTCTTCTGTCACTTTTCTTTTCCTGTGCTTTCAGGATCCCCTTGGTTCTTCATACTAATTCCCATTTAGAAGATGTTTAATTGAGAGGGGTCTGGAAACTCACCAACTCAGTAAAAAATTCAGTCCATCAAGAGGTTCGGAGAGTCTTTTCAGTTTAAGTCTTTTTGATTTTTGCCCCTCGATCCTCTAATCCCTTTTGTGAGGAATCTTCAATTATCCCTGTTTTTAGTTCTTATTTCTCAACTTTTCCTTTCGAAAAGCAGGATTTCCATCATGCCTTAACGGTGAAGGCATTATAAACCTTCTTTCAACAATGCTGCTTTGGTTGATAAAGACACCAGTCATCTCTGTTGCTTGAGGCTCCACTGAGCCATTCTCTTCGGTTTGCTCAATTCTTTGTTCAGCCCTCCCCGTGATCTAAGAGAACTCAATATTTAAGTATATCATCTTGGGACTTCCCTGGTGGTCCAGTGGTTAAGACTTTGCCTTCCAGTTCAGGGGGTGAGGGTTTGATCCCTGGTCGGGGAGCTAAGACCCCACATGCCTCATGGTCAAAAAACCAAAACATAAAACAGAAGCAATATTGTAACAAGTTCAATAAAGATTTTAAAAATGATCCACATCAAAAAAAAATCTTAAGAAAAAAAACTATCATCTTGTATTTTCCACTTAGCACATTTCTGCTTAGTGATTGAGTTTGAATTTCATCCCCATACCCTCCATTTACAAATAGAAATGCTTGACTGGTGGTTCTCCAACTCAAATTCATAGCCATTGGTCATTGGAGTGACCATTCACACCAGTGATCACAGGTCATTTCCATTCACGAGCAGAGCTAGGCCTCCAGATTGCAAGATAGCACAGTAGTTATGAACGTGTGTCCTACAGTCCAAAACCTCCAATTCAGATCTTGACCCTGCAACTTTCTAGATGTGAATTCTGGGTAAATGACTTAAACTCTCTGTGTTTCAGTTTTTCCTATTAGAAACATGAATAATAATAAGTTCTATCTCAAGGGGTAGCAAAGAAAGTTAAATGAGTTGGTACATATATAAAGGGTTTAGAATATGTCCTGGCTAACACCAAAAAAACAAAGTGTTACCTATTATCATCAGAAAGCAGCATTTCTCTAATTTCACTTAGGTGAAATTCATATTTTTGCCATATCTGCATACCCCTTGTGATATTATTTACTTATCAAAAACACTTTTATTAAGGAGGACATTTCATTAATCACTAGCCTACATGGAAAAGCAGTATATCACTTACTAAAAGAAGGAGCTAATGGTAAAAAATAGATGATGGTGATGAAAGATAGATGATAGATAGATAGATAGTACAGAAATAGATAAAGTGCCAACTAAACAGTGTTTTTACATCTAGCCCCACCCTGATGCCTGCCTAAGTCTTAAAGCTGAGATCTTCTCTCTCTTCGTTGTGAAAGAAGTTAGGAAGTATTATTAGTGACGGGTTAAGTTCTTGAACTTGAGACTTTGAACTGAGCCTTTCTTTAGAGTGTTGGAAGAAAATCCAAAACAGAGCCATCTTTCACTCCGTAGTTCCATTTTTTATTGCTGAGTTGATGTACCTTCTAAAAGCTTCTCACATACACCCGGTGATGCGTACCCTACACTCTGGCTAAGATGGGGCTGTAGGGTTCATTACCACCCAGTTCTGTGATGACTGCAAAAAAATGTCAAGTAGTTTGATGGATATTATCCTTGAGGACTGTTTCTCCTCTCGAGTTTAGTTCTCATTATCCAGATGTCTCATCTCCACTTTTTCTTTGTGAGTTTTTCAGATCTAGGTCTGAGTTCATGGCTCCTCTGAAGTCCAGAGATTGATGTCTCGTTGAGGAATTTGAAATTTTCTCTAGGCTTCACCATGCTGAGCAGCCCACCTCCTGGCTCAAACAAAAAGAAACAAAAAAGATCAGACATCAGTATATAAGAGCAGAAAAGTGTGATTCTGCAGTTTAGTTGCTGTAAATTTTTTATCATTAAAATACTAAAATCTATCTTGCAGCATGGTCACCCAACATGAAATATGCTTGTAGTTTCCAATATTTAAGAGTTAAACTCCTTCTACTTAAGCACTGTATTGTTATCTCCCATATCAATCAGGACACCAGAATGAGTGAAGTGCTGTTTAAAACAGCTGGGCCAGCTGGGCTAGCACTCCGAGGAATGCCTCATCTCGAGTCTTTTCCCTCCCACATCCTCTATCTTTTTCTGAAAACAAAGACTCTGAAATATCTTTGCCCCTTATCATAACTTGAGTTTGTTCTGTTCCTCCTTGGTCTGAGGTCAAAGCCATCGTCCTAGAAACTCCTTTATATTCTTGGTCCAAGGCTAAGGTTAGAGTGATACAAACCCAGAAATACAACTCTTCTCTTTTTCCTGTTCAAGGCAATTGAAAGTTTTGCACAGTCATTCAAGTTTCTCATGCAAGCTTTGGATATTTTCCCCAAGCAAAGGAACTGAGATGAAACCAAGTTTGGGAATTTCTGCAGGTTCAGGAACCCCACTGCAAAATGGACTTCAGAGTCTGCTTATTATACAGATGAAAAAGATACAGCACAAAGAGGAAAATTACTTTCTCAGGGCAAATCCAGAGTCTTTGATCATCCATTCATTTACCCCAGACAACTCCAAGACAGAGAAAGGCACGTGACATTTACTTCCCCCGTAGTACCCTGTCCCATGACCCCTAATGATGTGGCCACACAGGCAGATTCATCACATTTTCTCTAGAGTTACCATATTCTTATAATCTCCTCTCCCTACAGTAGATTTCAGTTTACTTAAGAACTAGGAAGAGGAATGATGTCAGGAAATAAATTCACTCTTAACGATAAAGCCTCAAATGCAGAAACAGGAAGGGGAATTAATCCAATGCGAGAAGCCGTAGAGTCCTGCTACAATTTCTAATCTATCAAACCACAATAGTACTTGGGCAAGTCATTGCCAAGAGGTAACAGTTTCAATAATGTAGTTTGAACCTAGGCTCCATCACTTATTAACTGTGTGACCTTGAGTAAGATTTAGCTGGTCCAAGCCCCAGTTTACTCGCCTGTCCAATGGAGACGGTAATAGCATCTACTTCCTAAGGCTGTTGTAAGGATGAAATGTTATAATTAGATCCACGCCTGACACACTGAAAACACTAAATAAATGTTGTCTGTAATTATCACGTGACCTATTTGAACAGCCCTCAACCCTGGATCATCTACTGTAGAATTTAATGACTTCTTACATAGATCAAATGATTGGCTATGAAATATACAAAATGGTGAACCTAATTCCCGTTCTCTCCTTTCCAGGCAGGGAAGCAGGAGAAATACTGTAGCTGTAAAAGAGCCTCTTAGCTGGGCGGGGCTGGGACTCTGTCTCTCCACCCTCTTTCCACCACAGTCCCATCATGGGTGATCCCCTTCCTTATAGGTCTCGTTCACACAAAACCTATAACCTCACCCTTTTTCTTCCAGTTAGACAAGCATTCATACATTCGTTTAGACAAATATTTATTGAAAACCCACCGGGGCTTCCCTGGTGGCGCGGTGGTTGAGAGTCCGCCTGCCGATGCAGGGGACATGGGTTCGTGCCCCGGTCCGGGAAGATCCCACATGCCGCGGAGCGGCTGGGCCCGTGAGCCATGGCCGCTGAGCCTGCGCGTCCGGAGCCTGTGCTCCGCAACGGGAGAGGCCACAACAGTGAGAGGCCCGCGTACCGAAAAAAAAAAAAAAAAACAAAAATCCACCAGTTGCCGGGTACTCCACTAGGTAAGGGGACGTCCACAGTGAACTGGATAAGCTCTCATGGCTCTTACATTCTAGAGGAAAAGGGCAGGCAACCAACAAATAAACAAAAACACACAAGACCATTTCTAGAGCAGTGCTACAGAGGATACCAGGCACGGCCCTAGGATAGAGGATGATTAGGTGGTGTGTGATGGGATGTGATTGCGTGGGTGGGCTATTCAGATATAGACTCTTCTGGACAGCCCACTCTGAAGAGGTGACCTGTTTGCTGAGACATAAGTAATTAGAAAGAACTGGCTTTGGAAATCTGGGGAAGCGTGTTGCAGGCAGAGGCAAAAATAAGTCTCTGATACAGGGAAGGGCTTGGCTTATTTGAGAAACAGAAAATGGAATGAGTGTTGGGGTGAGGAAATGAGATTGGAGAGCTGGGCAGAGACTCCTATAGGCTGCCAGAAGGAAGGCTCTGGGAAATCACTGGCAAAGTGAGCCCAGGAATGGTGGGAAAGGTGGCATCTGGTCCACCCTTTGCAAGAATACACTGAAATGCTACTGAGGGGGGAGAAAAATGGTACAGGGAAACTAGAATCTAGTGTCTTTTTTTTCAACGCCAAATAAATAAACTGCCTTATTTTCATCCTTAAAAAGGATCAATCACAAATTACTTGCAGCGCACCTGATAATTGTACAAATCTTCCTTTTGTCTCATTCTTGAGAATCACTCATGGGAGCCTGCCTATCCCAAAAGGGTTGTGGAAGTCATTTTTTGGGCTTATAGATAGACTCTAAGAGTCTCCCAACACCTGTGAATTATACAACCCCACCAGTCAGCAGTGACAGAGTCCCAGGATAGGCAGGGAAGCTTGGAGCCTGGGAATCAGCTTATTCCTGGGCAACCCCCCAACTTAGAAGATGATGGATAGCTAACTAGACCCCATCTGTTCCATAAAAAAGATAAGCCACACCCTGTTTTATTTATGACAGAACTGTAGTGTTTGAACACAATTTGGAATCATCACACTAACAAGGTCAAGAAAAAATTGAGGCAGCTAGTCAAATAATTAATCAGATAAATCCCCCCCCAAAGATTTTATGTGAAATAACTTGAACTGCTATTTTCTCCTTAAATTATATTAACTCATCAGCTCACCACATAATGTGATGAGTCCCACATAGTTATAATAAGTAAGTCTCCCAGAAAAATATAGTCCACATAAATATTATGGATCTGATTCCTTTAAAGATATATTGTATTATAAAATAGGGTAATGTGTTTTCCCTTTATTTTGCTCATTTAAAAATATATACTATTTTTATTTTTTTATCTCGTGCATAACTGCTCTATTTCTTTTGTCATTTTGTTGTTCGTGTTGTGTTTCTTGTTTGTTTTTAATTCTAAGACTAACAGATTATTCTCCACCCCACTCCAGCCCAATTTTGCTTTCTTGATTCTCCCAACTGCTAAATAATTAGTCAATATGGTGTCACTCTATGTGCGGAGCCCAGAGAGAAGCAGTCATTGGCCTTTGGTACAACTCAGCAGGGGAGCTCTCGATAGTGAAGTTTGAATTTTGGCTGCATGTCCTTCTTTGCTGGTAAACATCTAACAATCTAATTAGGTGACTCCAATTTGGCCATTCTTCCTTGGACACTTCATTCTGCTCCATCATACCCAGGTTCTAGAGGACACCAACTTCTAAACTTTACACAGAGCTCATCAGAGAATGATATATTGCCTGACGTCACTGCATATTTTTGGTCTTAAAAACTTAATCTTAAAAAGGTAAAATAAAACAAGATAGAAAAATATAAAACTCAAGCACGTTTTCCTCTCCTGGGTTTTATCTTCCTGTCTTGCCCCGTGCTGTTCCCTGTCAGGGAAGTATTGCTGTAACCAAGCCATTACATGAAGACATGCCAAAGACACTTTCTAATAAAGTATTTCTCTCAACAACAGATCCAGCAATTTTCAGATTTTTGCTAAGTGCAGCCCTCAGCGAACCCTCACTACCTGTTTTAGTAACTTCCCACAGACTTTCACATTTTGGTAGATTCCGTAGCATTGTTTTGTAATGATCTTTAGGAGAAGGGGGAAAAAAAAGCATAGCAAATGTCAAACCTCAGGAGGTATTCAAGAAGCCTTCAAATCACTACCAATTCAGGATCTGCAAAATCACTACAGCACTTATGTCCCAACGTACGCCTTTTAAGGTCAGAAGGATCATAAAATCACTCAGGACATCTTGTTCTGCTTGAGTTCCTTTTCATTTTCCCACCCTAATGGCAGGTGCTCAAACTTTTTGAGAAAGGCAACTTTTGATGTTCACGTGAAGAGATTTTCTTGACAAAAGATTTGAAGTGTTTGTGTTTTCTTTCTTTTCTTCATCTCCTTTTTTTTAAATCTGAAACTTAATACTTTTGATCTCTAATATAGAAGATACAACAAGTTATGCCCCCCCCACCCCGATCTTCTTTTTCTTTTAAAATGAGTGGCATCTGCCTGTGTTGGTCTGGTTTTGGTGAGTGAGTGAGTGAATATAATTAGCCTCAGCTCAGCTCTATAAATCAGTCAAAGTCATTAGCTGGTCAAACAATCTAATTTCAGGTTCGCTCCCGCGTGTCTAAATGCTGAAATCTTAGACCTTCAGGTAGTTCTCTTACGGGATTTGGAGAGAAAGCAGGGAGGAAAGAAGGGGTCAGGATTGGTCACTGTAGCCCCTTTCATCCCAGGAGAAGGTGTTGTGTATTTGTTTTTGTGGATTAAATAACTTCGGGGTAGGAGGAACTGAAGACAGTGACTTCTAAAAGAGAAAAAGCAATAAGTATTACAAACCATAAATTTAGCAGAAAGAATTCGAACTTGAGAATCAATAAGACTGAAGTTCAATTCCATCTTTCTCAGTGACTGTGTGACCTTGGGCAGACCACTTACCCTCTCTGAGTCTTATTTTCCTCAACTATAAAATGAAGATTTAAAAATACCTACCCTACTGCTTTGCCAGGAAAATTTAAAAATTGGTAACAGTATCCTCAGGATGCCATAAATTCTCAGTAAATGTTAGTCTCTGCCCATCCTCGAAATCAAACAAAGCCTTGAATATTTACACATGTATTTAGAACACCTCAACCAACTTCCACGGAAGCAAGATGGCAAACAATCATTTGCAAAAAGCAACGTTCTCTTCCGTGAGTGCCCCTTCCCTTTTTCTAGTTCCTTAGTTACTTGGCAAATTTAATCCCATCGTCCCTAAAAGCACAGTGCCATCTTCAATCCCCAACTTTCAGGTTTTTTAAAAAGGAATCTTCTATTAGGTGACAATTCACCTTTGTGGCAGTGCCATTTGAAGGAAGAAAAGTCTATGTTTTAAACGGCACCCCAGCCAACATGAATTCATCTCCCATTTAGCACTCGGAGATGAGAATATCATAATATTTAAATCAGTTTTGAGAACTTTCTTTGAAAAAGGAAAGGGGGGAAAAATCCACTAGTTGAATACCCAGGAGGCCAGGGGAGTTCAGTTACCATAGAGATTCAAAGCTGGCGCACGGTGTTGGAGAGCAGATTGGTGTCTGTTAATTTTTTTATTTGTAATTTATGTGTGTTGGCTCATTCTCCAAGCCAGTCCAGATTTTCCTGTTTACCTGCCATTCTGCATGATGTGAGTGAGGAATGACAATGCCAGATTTCGGCCATTTCTTTAATTTGTAAACATTATCGAGGGTCAGAGGGACAGCTCAGAACACATGGAGAAGTCCATGCACTTCGTTTTTGGAAAAGGGTAGGGGAAAATTGTGTGGGAATTGCTGGGAGGAAAGAAGAGCCTTGCAAAATTCTTTAGTTCTGAGACCCATTTTAGTCTTATAAATTCTCGTTTCATAGAACCTTTTCAGTGACTCATTATTATTCTTTGGTGAATGCAAAAGATAAGGTAGGGGTTTCCCTGGTGGCGCAGTGGTTGAGATGCAAGGGACATGGGTTCGTGCCCCGGTCCAGGAGGATCCCACATGCCGCGGAGCGGCTGGGCCCGTGAGCCATGGCCGCTGAGCCTGTGTGTCCGGAGCCTGTGCTCCGCAACGGGAGAGGCCACAACAGTGAGAGGCCCGCGTACCGCAAAAAAAAAAAAAAAAAAAAAAAAAAAGATAAGATGGAATTCTTTTTGTCTTTTTTTTTTAACATCTTTATTGGAGTATAATTGCTTTACAATGTCGTGTTAGTTTCTGCTGTATAACAAAGTGAATCAGCTGTATGTATACATATATCCCCATATCCCCTCCCTCTTGCATCTCCCTCCCACCCTCCTTATCCCACCCCTCTAGGTGGTCACAGAGCACCGAGCTGATCTTCCTGTGCTATGCGGCTCTTCCCACTAGCTATCTGTTTTACATTTGGTAGTGTACATATGTCCATGCCACTCTTTCACTTTGTCACAGCTTACCCTTCCCCCTCCCCATGTCAAGTCCATTCTCTACGTCTGCATCTCTATTCGTGTCCTGCCCCTAGGTTTATCAGAACCATTTTTTTTTTTTAGATTCCATAGATATGTGTTAGTATACGGTATTTGTTTTTCTCTTTCTGACTTACTTCACTCTATATGACAGACTCTAGGTCTGTCCACCTCACTACAAATAACACAATTTTGTTTCTCTTTATGGCTGAGTAATATTCCATTGTATATATGGAATATATATCTTCTTTATCCATTCATCTGTCGATGGACACCTAGGTTGCTTCCATGTCCTGGCTATTGTAAATAGAGCTGCAATGAACATTGTGGTACACGACTCTTTGAATTATGGTTTTCTCAGGGTATATGCCCAGTAGTGGGATTGTTGGGTCGTATGGTAGTTCTATTTTTAGTGTTTTAAGGAACCTCCATACTGTTCTCCATAGTGGCTGTATCAATTTACATTCCCACCAACAGTGCAAGGGGGTTCCCTTTTGTCCACACCCTCTCCAGCATTTACTGTTTGTAGATTTTTTGATGATGGCCATTCTGACCGGTGTCAACCTGTGGCAAACATGATCCCTGCAAATAAGTTATCCTTGTGGCCTAAACGTCTAAGTCGTTGTCTTTCCAACAGTGTATGGGTGCTGGGTGGGAAAGTGGATATTAACAGTGTTGCTTGGACCCTCGTCACACTTCCCTGGGATTAGGCTATGGGACACTATCAGTCCTTCTGACAATTAAGTGGACCCAGTTCCATAGTCTCAAGAAAGGAGCAAGGAGATTAATTCTTTATAGACACCATCCTTTAGTCTCAGTGAACCGTGGACTAAGAAAGCAAGCCTTAGAGATGGACTTCAGTGGATGACAACTAATAAATACTCATTTCCATAAAATTTAAATGAACCCAGTAAAATCTGCCTCGTGCTGTGCCAGAACCCCATCTCATTACTCAGAATAGCAGCAATGTAATTATTGGAGACCATGCCCTCCACGCCGAGGTGACTGGTGGTAAAGTCATAACTAATTTCCATGCACGCGGCCACCGCGGCGGTAAAAATAAGTACCTAGGACTCTTCAAGTCCTTTCTGCTCTAGGCCGTCTCTCCTTCCAACCACAGGTACCTTATACAATAATAATTTTCAAACACAGGGCTGCGTTTTGATTAGCCAAAAGACACAGCCAAGATTTCTTTTTCTTTCAGCACGCATAGGCAACAGACCCAATACTTAAATATTTAAAAGATGGCATGTGCAGTTTAAGAAAATTTCAAAACTTTAGACACCCACAGAGATGGACTGGTTTACCCCTGCAACTGAGTTTTGCATCCCCTTTGCATTTTCAATGACCTTTAAGCAATGATGAGGTCTGTCTTGTTGAGACTTAATTGCTTAATTAGAGAAGCCGTTCTTAGTAGACAAATATTTCCTTTAAAATTCATCTTTTAATTTTACAAAGACTTCATTGGATTTTAGGCAAAATTGGAAGCTGTTTCATATCTTCAACAGCGAAACTGGAAAATGGTTCAAACAATACAGAGACAAACTGCATTTTCCTGTGAAGACTGTCATATCTAAGACAGATCTTCCATAAAATTTTCAGTGGATTGACATTTTCTCAGTCCGTTGAGATACGCCTAAACTTCCACACCACCTTGAAATCCAGAGCCCACTTGATATTTCTGTGAGTTTCTGAACACTTTTATCTTTCCTCGTCCCTTCTGGCCATGAGAGGGAGGCAATATGGGATCATGATTAAGAACATAGATGCTGGCATCAGACTGCCTAGAATTAACTATTGTTAATTCTGACCTTGGACAAGATAAGTAACCTCCTTGTTCTCATCTGTGAAATAAAGGAAAGTGAAAGGTCCTACTTTATGGGATTGTTGTGAGGATTAAATAAGTGAAACTTTCAAGTGAAACTTCAAACAGGGCTTGCTATAAAGTGTTCAGAAAAATGTTTGCTGTTATTATTTTTTGCTTCTGCAGAATTCCTTTTTCCCACTCTTTTCCTTGTAGTGATTCCTTTATCACTTCCCTCGAGTTGACCCAAGGTGGGCACAGAACCCACGCCCCCTGCAGTGGAAGCGCAGAGTCTTAACCACTGGACCACCAGGGAAGCCCCACAAACATATCTTGTAGTGAGGTTTTATACAAGGTGGAGGTGATTAGAATCAGTAATTTAATATTTTTTTGAGTTCCCCATAAGTATAACATGTCTATTGTACCAAACATTATACTACTTGTAGCATATATAATATTACAGTATAATTGAGAAGTCCCTCAATTATAGTCCCATTATGTTGTTTGTTTCTCCCCCTCACCACCTCACTGCCCCTTGGAAAAGCAAAACAGAACAAAACCCAAAAAACTTCCCTCTTAATTATTATGCAGACCTATAAACTTCGAGGCCCCAAACTTAAACTCAGCCCTCACCGATTTTACACAGCAAAGATCTGTTAATGAACTTTTAAAAACGCTGATAATTCCTCCGGGAACCTATTTTTGTCTGCCCTCCATCAATCTGGGTACAAGAAAGGAAGTGGGTGGAGCTATGTGAATGATGCTACCCCAATAGAAGGCCACTGTCTGTTCCAGTTTTAAAGAACCACTTTTTCTTCATTTCTTTCTTTCCTGGTACAGTGATCATCAGCACCTACAGACAAAGAGAGGTCTGAGATTTACAGATTTGAAGCGCCCGATTTCTTACTGCTGAGCCCCTCTACTTATCAGCTAGATAAGGCCAGGAGTGCCTGCGTCAGGGCCCTCTGACCCATCCCAGACCGAAGAGAACGACAGGACATGTAAGAAATGCTCCTTCACAAATTTCAGGCAGCCCCCAGTTCTCTCGATTCCCTGCTCCCATGCCTTTTGCTCTGGCTTTAAGCTGGCAACAGGAGATGCCTTGAAGGTCTCACCTTGAACGTGTTTTGATCTCAGGATCTGGCACCTCACTGGGCATCACACATGTACAATATAAAAATGTGTTTGGGGCTTCCCTGGTGGCGCAGTGGTTGAGAGCCCACCTGCCGATGCAGGGGACACAGGTTCGTGCCCCGGTCCGGGAGGATCCCACATGCCGCGGAGCGGCTGGGCCCGTGAGCCATGGCCGCTGAGCCTGTGTGTCCGGAGCCTGTGCTCCGCAACGGGAGAGGCCACAACAGTAAGAGGCCCGTGTACCGCAAAAAAAAAGAAAAAAATGTGTTTGGCTGCAAGTAACAGAGGACCCAGGCTTCATGGGTCTTAACCAACAGGATCTGCTTTATCTCACCTAAAAACAGGCAGATGCTCTGGAGTGTCTGACCCCGAACCATTTTAAGGACTTTGTAGTTCTCGCGTTCTTTCCCCCTTGGGCTTGTCCCCACAATCACAGCACCATGCCTGCTCTGTGAGCATCACAGCTGTGTGCAAGGGAAGGAGCCTGGGAAGGGGCACCACGAAGCTCGTGTGCTCTTCTCGCCCTCCTCGGACCATCCTTTCCCCCTTAAAAAAATCCCATTAGCATCTTATCTGCCACAAAAGTGTACTTGGCCATACCTAGATGAAAGTGAGACTGAGAAATGAGTATTTTCCTCCTCCAGCCTCTGCAGTGGAGGAAGCAAGAGCAAAGGGGTGGCAGGAGGGAGGGGACGGGGTTTCAGATCTCTAGAATCAGGTATCCAGTAGCATCAGAAACACCAGAGGAAGAGAGGTCTGAGATTTATAGACGCGAAGGGCCTGATGTCGTACTGCCGAACCCCTCTGCTTATCAGCTACACGATGCCAAGTGTCTGCACGAAACCTTGGGGAGAAAAAAAAAATCAGTTAAATATTTAGATGATTTGCCGACATGGGGAACTTGCCGTTGGCAGCGAAGATTTATTAAACAGGCTGCAAAACAAGATGTCATTAAACAGTTTGAAAGCATGCCCTCGTAATTAAGAAAGGAGAAGGTTTCTAATTTGGGTAATGAAATCTGTGAATCTGTGGCTCAGACAAGCATTCATTTTATTAATATTTCTCATGCGCCTACTGTGTGCCAGGTGCTGCCTGGGCTGACCCCAGGCAACAGAACAAAACATCTCCCTTCTGCCAAACCTACTGGTGATAATAGCTATCGTGTATTGGATCCTGGTGCAATGCCATGCAAGTGGTAAGCATTTTACATAATAATGGTTTATCCTCACGACAGCCCTAAGAAGTAGGAATCATTGCCCTCAACTCATACGTGGGTCGAGCAACCATCTCAGGCTACCTGGGACTAGGAAGTTTCCCAGGACACAGGACTTTCAGTGCTAAACCAGGGAAGTCCCAGGCACAGCTACTTAGACCTGAGAAAAATGAGACTCAGTGCGGATAAATGACCTCCCCAAGGGGACACGATTAGCACATGGGATTCCTAGATTCCGAGCCCCTGACCCTCCCAGGCTGCAGCCTGATTCCTACAGCTCTTCTTGACCCCAAAACTCCTACCACCTCCTCTCTCCTGCTTCCTCCATCCTTCCTTCTACCTCTCCTCTCAGCTGCAACACAAAAGAGCGGACCCTCTCCCTTCTTGAGCCACAGAGCTTCCAAGAAAAAGCCCCACCCGCAGTGGATGAACTTGGGTGGTCTTCAGGGGCCAACACCAATGAGTAATAGCAGCTCTGTTTTGACCCTGCAACACAAAGGGCTGCGTGCTCGCGGGGGCCCCTTCTCCAGGCCATTAGTAGTTAATAGCCTACAGACTGTTTCTCAGCCCTGGTTGCATGTTATTGTCACCTGGGGCGCTTTCACAACATACTGAAGCCAAGACCATTTCAAACAGAATCTCTCAGAGCAGGCCTGCATGTAGGAATTTTTTACCTTTGCAGAAATTGAGTTTATCTTGTCTACGGGACAGTGTGTAAGTATTGAGTGTGAAGTTCAGTGGATTTGACACATATCCACACCCAGGTAACCACCCGCCAGATCAGAATATGGACCATTTCCAGCTCCCCGCAAGAATCTCTCATGGCCATAGATATATGTTTTTAAATCCTCCTAGGTTATTCTAATGCGCAACCAGATTAGAGGGCTGCTTGTTAAGGGCCCAGACCCTCCGTGGCCAGAGATGATCCCTGTTTCCAAACATAGCAGTGGCTACAGGTTCCCTCTCTCAGTGGACAGAGAAGTGAAAAGAAAATCATCTTCAACTGTACGTCCCCCTGTATATGTTTGCACTAGATTTATATCCCCCGATAGGGTGAGCACTTTGAAGGCAGAAGCTGCATCTTGCCAAGAGTCTAGCGCAGTGCGTGATCCATCATAAATATTTATCAGATGGAGAAAAAAAGAATAAATAGACCCATGTAATGGGGAGTCCTGTTTGGTCTCCGTTTAGAGGGTCACTGGAGGTTCTCTGAGAAGACAGTGTAGCACCGAGTCCTGTTTTTCAGCTTCTGCCTTTTTTCTTTGACCTGAGAAGGGCGAGTGCGAGAAGATGTTGATTCCGGGTCTTGTTCTCTCGCAGAGTTCACGCTCGGCCTGTGCACAGGTGATACCAGTGACGTGCAGTGCAATCCTGCAGCGCTGAAAGCCGATGTCAACCGCTAAATGGGGAAGAGCAGGGCGTCTCGGCCGTGATGTGTGTGTGTGTACGCGTGCAGCCGGAAAATAAGCCGAGGACTTGGGGAAGTTGATGTTGTACGAGCAAAAGGCCACCGACGCTTAGGAACGATCCATGTCAGATGCACATCTGGCTGCCCTGGGTCACCAGGGGAGGGATTTTCTTTTTTGAATGTGTAAAATATACAGAAAAAGTATGTAATTTGCCTGGAGAGCAGTTACAAAGAGGTTATTGTGTCAGCATCCCCAGACCATTTATACATTTTTCTGCCCACATACTTTATTCATAATGTCTATTTTCTTCTCCTTTATTTTGTCAAAATAGTGTTCAACAGTACTGCTTTTCTCTTAGAAAACGACCCATTATCAGAGCAAGGTCACATGGCTGTGGTTAAGCTCAAGTGCATTGTTGGGCAAGTTGAAAAATCAGGAACAGGTTTAAGCAGCAGGGAGGGCTTCAGGGTCTGAGCTTGAGATTTTTTGTGATGTTGTTCCTGAAGCCTCACATTGGGAGCGGGTGGGTAGGAGAGGGTGTGGTTTGAACAGTGATGGAGAACTCAGGGGGCACAGGCTGAAGGGCATTACAGCTCTCGGCACAAAGGGAGGGCCAAGTCTCATTCACCAGCGGGACAGACAGAGCAGAACACTCACATCACACCATCCCGTAAAATAGGTGATAGAGAAAATACAAACCACTTGCTTTTCATGAATTCTCCAGGAAGCTCTGAAGGTCTTGGGAAATGACCGCTCTGAGTCGAGGGCTCAACACCCTGTACTGATTCAAAAACATGGTCGTCCTCTTGCCGTTAGGCTACTCTAAGAAGTGTTTCAACTCTGAACTGGGCTCTGGACTCCAGATGAGAGATTCTGAGGCTATTAAGCTCTTCTTACTGCCTTCCCACCTCGCTCCCTTCCCAGAACAGACGTGCAAAACTCTTTATCAAAAACATGTAGAAGAAAGCAGTATTCCAAGAGGAAGGAGAAGAAGGGAAAGGAGAAAGAAAAAGAAAGGGAAGGAGGAAGGGAGAGAGGAAGAAAGGAAGGGACGGAGGGAGGGAGGGAAAAAACGTTGCACATTAGAAAAACGTTAAGGAGGTATCTTTCAGTTCATGAGAAGGTGGCTTACAAATAAGAAAACATTTTATTCTCTGGAACAACTAGCATGCTGCATACTTCACATCTCTCACATTAGTGTGCTACCAATAGATATATCAACGTATTATTGTTGCTTGTTCCTCAACTGTGTCCGTCTGGCCTTTGCAAGACAAGTTCAGCCATGTATCTATGTTGGATCTCCGTGTACTAACCTTCCTGTGATTCCACATCACTTGACAATAGAAAGAATAAGAACCCTCTTCCTTTGGATTCTTCTTTCCATCTGCAAGAGAGTTTTGATCATTACAAGGGAAGCTGTGGACCTTCCTTCAATGTTTTCTGGGAACCAGTCGTCCCAAAACTCGGGGGAGCAGTCCCAATCAAATCACTTTGGACAATGCTGCTGACTGCATGTCGTTACTGGACATTCCCAAAGGGCATGAGCACGTTAATAGCTCTAAGAGATTCTGAAGTTAGAACACACAAACAAAAAACCTATTAAGAAACGTTGTTTCATTCTGCATTCCCTCAACTATGTTTGACCACAGAATTTTTTTCTCCACCTAGAATCCTTGAAAACAAGCATTCTAAAGAACATGCTTGTTCTTGGCTGTTAAAGAACAGCCAAGGTTCCAGAAGACAGAAGACCTGAGTAAAGACTACACTGCCCTTGCCAATCAGTTAGTTCAACTTTCCCTTTTATAGGTGGGGAAATGGAGTAACAGAAGTCATATGGGCTCTGGAGGGTCATAGAGGCAGAGTTAGAACCACGTGACCCAGGACAATTGCATTCACCCCTGCGAGCCTCAGTTTCCCTGTCACTATTTTTTTTGTTTTTTTTTGCAGTACGTGGGCCTTTCACTGCTGTGGCCTCTCCTGTTGTGGAGCACAGGCTCCAGACGTGCAGGCTCAGTAGTTGTGGCTCACGGGCCCAGCCGCTCCATGGCATGTGGGATCTTCCCGGACCAGGGCACGAACCCGCGTCCCCTGCAACGGCAGGCGGACTCTCAACCACTGCGCCACCAGGGAAGCCCTCCCTGTCACTATTGAATGAGATCATAGGTTCTCAGCTGGTACACCTCGAGGTAGCCTCAGGTGTGTCCCCAGATTCTGATTAATGTATGTACTCATTGACTTAATACAATGCATGTGTATTATTTCATAGTTTCTGTGCATAGGAAGCCAGGTACAGGTTAGCTGGGTCACAGGATTGTAATCCAGGTGTTGGCTTGGGCGGCAGCCTCATCAGAGGCTCGACTGGGGAAAGAGATGCTGCCCAGCTCCCTCAGATTGTAAGCAGAATTCATTTCCCTGCAGCTCTGGGACTTAGGGATGTACTCTCTTGCTGGTTGTTGCCTGGTGCCCACCCTTAGCTCCTAGAGGCCTCCCACAAAGTTCCTTGCCACGTGGGGTTCCCTAACCCAATCACTGACTTCATCAAAGCCAAGAAGGGAGAGAGTCTCCTGCAAGATGAAAGTCAGATTTCCATGAATCACATCCCATCACCCTTGCCATATTCTCTTGGCTAAAAGCAAGTCACAGGTCCTGCCCACACTTAAGGGAAGGGAACCACACAAGGAGCGTGGACACCAGGGGTTGGGAATCATGGGGACCATCTTAAGAGTCTCTCTGCCATGATGTGCAAATTTTATTTTTGCTGCAAATGAGTGTACAATTACAGATATCTGGTCTGGTGGAACATTATGTTGAGATGATCATTTGAGATGCTATAAAACAAAAACATACCTTGCAACAAGCTAAAAGTGAGAGTTATGGCACAGAGTGGAATTTCATCTTACAAGGTGTAAACTTCTAAAAGCAGCTCGTAAGAGGAAAATTGCCCATAGTCAAATTTACCATTAAAAATCTCTTAAGCCGGGACTTCCCTGGTGGTGCAGTGGTTAAGGATCCACCTGCCAATGCAGGGGACACAGGTTCAAGCCCTGGACCGGGAAGATCCCACATGCCACGGAGCAACTAAGCCCCTGTGCCACAACTACTGAGCCTGTGCTCTAGAGCCTGCAAGCCACAACTACTGAGCCCACGTGCCACAACTACTGAAGCCTGCATGCCTAGAGCCCGTGCTCCACAACAAGAGAAGCCACGGCAATGAGAAGCCCACGTACCGCAACAAAGAGTAGCCCCCACTCGCCGCAACTAGAGAAAGCCTGCGTGCAACAGCGAAGACCCAACGCAGCCAGAAATAAATAAATAAATTTATTTTTTTAAAAATTCCTTAAGCCATCCATAAAGTAAGTGTACTTATTCTTGTGTATTACCATATTGTACATTACCTTAAACTGTAATTCTTATGCAAATTGAGGTCTAAAAATCATTCAGCCATATTGAAAGAAAGTCCATACTCAGAATCTGGTCATTCAAACCAATCTGTCTTAGTACAATTTCCTAACAGGCAAGAGAATACAGATGAAGGATATTAAAACATTCCTTCTGGCCTCAAGAGATTATCCCATTCTGTTTATAAGTAAGCTTCAGAAACTTTATAACATGGTAATAATAGACTTATTTTGTTGTTAAAGATTAAATGAGATAATATACATGAAACAAGTCATCCCTGGGCCTGGCACATTCAGTGAATGTTTGCAGACTTTGAAGGATCAGATACTCAGATACACATACACAGTCTTTTGAAGAGATGTAGAGAACTTGGGCACATGTGTCCTGCTTGTCCAAGTTGACATTTCCTCCTGTAGGTCCCCAGAGACTCCCATTCTCATGGCCATTGGGCTTATCTTCATGGGGTGAAGGGTCTACAGTCAATTCTTTATCTGAATGAGTCTTGGATAGACATCTTACCAGGAATGTTGTAACTCCGCTCAGATGGTAATATAATAATAAGGAAATATAGGATGTTTGGGGGAAAGCAATAAGTATGTCTCATGAGTATAGAAGAGAGTAAGGTCAGGCAGGAGACGTTCCTTCTCAGATGAGGAGACTGCTAGAAGGGACCCTAACATGTAGCGTAATCACTGTGAACACGCTTACAGATACTGCGAAATGTGACTATAACGGCTGCCTCCTCCTATTCACTAGCTTGATCAGTTGAGGCTCAGTCTGCCATCAGCATTTTTGGCCTTTGATGGTATATCACGCACCCCAAACACTGCAAAACCCTGCATTGCAGTGAACGTTTTCTTATCCTTCCCCTGCTACAAAGAATTCAGTTTCTAAGTCTGGTGTCAAAAATTCAAAAGCCATTCTCTAGTAGGTCTGTGTCTTTATTCCCGTCTTACCCCTAGGTTCTTCATGACATTTTTTTTTCCTTAAATTCCATATATATGTGTTAGCATACGGTATTTGTCTTTCTCTTTCTGACTTACTTCACTCTGTATGACAGACTCTAGGTCCATCCACCTCACTACAAATAACTCAATTTCGTTTCTTTTTATGGCTGAGTAATATTCCATTGTATATATGTGCCACATCTTCTTTATCCATTCATCTGATGATGGACACTTAGGTTGCTTCCATGTCCTGGCTACTGTAAATAGAGCTGCAATGAACATTTTGGTACCTGACTCTTTTTGAATTATGGTTTTCTCAGGGTATATGCCCAGTAGTGAGATTGCTGGGTCATATGGTAGTTCTATTTGTAGTTTTTTAAGGAACCTCCATACTGTTCTCCATAGTGGCTGTACCAATTCACATGAGCATATGGGGAGGGGGAAGGGTAAGCTGTGACAAAGCGAGAGAGAGGTATGGACATATGTACACTACCAACGTAAGGTAGATAGCTAGTGGGAAGCAGCCGCATAGCACAGGGACATCAGCTCGGTGCTTTGTGACCTCCTGGAGGGGTGGGATAGGGAGGGTGGGAGGGAGGGAGACGCAAGAGGGAAGAGATATGGGAACATATGTATATGTATAACTGATTCACTTTGTTATAAAGCAGAAACTAACACACCACTGTATAGCAATTATACTGTAATAAAGATGTAAAAAAAAAAAATTCAAAAGCCATAGGAGTCAGGCCCACACGTAAATGAAAAGAGCAGGCAGAAGACAAAAGAGAATGAAATGGAGTAGGGTGAAACGGCAAGCAATCAGTGGGTCTCTGTAAATACATTCAAATTTGGATACTTCTCCAGGCTCCATGTGGATGAAATATAACAGGCCTGCAGCTGGATCCCTCCAGTGAGCACACTGTTTCACATTCGTAAGGGCCTGCAGGTGGCAAAGGCTGTTTATGTTGTCCCCCAAACACTACTAGGTTCTTTAAAAGGAAAATACTCTTACCCTGTATGGAAGCAAGAGAGTCGATTCTACGTGGGTCTGACCACATTGAATCATTTCAGATTTGGGATCATATGATGTTCACTCTAGAACTTGTAGCCACAAACCTCCAGGCAGGGTTAGGGAGAGGTTAGGTTCTATTTCCATTATTCTTCCATGAAGGACTGTCTCTCAGTAACTCTCACTACTGTTATCCCATCTGGTTATAAGTGAAATACAGATCTGGAATATCATTTTTATCTGCACATATTTAAAATGTAATGTCCAAATATTATGCTGTTTGAAAAGAGACACCTGTCCAAAAAATGCCCAGGAAGGTTTTAGAGAGCGCACTTAAGCTCAGATTTAGACACAAGTAAAGCTCATTTTTCATTTAGTAGAAGCTTCAGACTAGCCAAGACTTGGAATACATGCTGAACGTTTTGCAAATACAGCAATGCCTCATTTGTCTGACGTGGACTGTTCCATGTAAATGCATTTTCCACATAACTCAAGTTTATCCCTTTGCACGTCAAATCATATGTTATTCTAACCATTTTGCATAGGAATATTCCTGAGAGTGCATTACACACTTTCTTACCTCCTTCAATAGAATTTGAGAAACATAACTTAATCTTGGCTTTCTGACTCAGGGTCATCGTCATGAATATCAAGTATTGGGCTGCTCTCCGCTCAAATAAAGGGATACCTCTGGGGCCCTACAGCCTACATGGGGCTGTCTGACTCCACTTTGCAGGAACTGGGATTTGTCATCTTTTTGAGGTTGTGCCTGCCAGCTTTCCATCTGATCCTTCAGTGTTCTCATGGGATCTAAAATCCTTTGTGTTCCCCACCCATTTAAATGTGTCTCTTCTATGAAATACAAAGGTAAAGTGAAGAGAGCACCTGATTTGGTTGACCAGAAATCCTGGATTATTTTCCTGTTTTTAATACATTCTGTGACTTTGTTAACTGAACAAATTACTCCACCCCTCTTGGCCTCTGTTCCACTATCTACAAGCGAGAGGATCAAACATGGTGCTGTCTAAAGTCCACTAAATCTATGCCAATTTGCATAATTTTATACTGTTTTTGACTCTAAGATGAACAAACACATTAAAACTGTGTGTGAACATAGGGACTGTAGGTCCTGAGGAATCGGACGTTAACGTCCCTGCCAGGAGCAAAGTGCATGACCTGTATTTTACCTTCTTTGTTTGTAGGTTGTCTTCTATATGGTTGAGGCTGCCAGAGAAGTCCCCGCTCAGTCCCTGCAATATCATGTTGTATCAGTTATATCTATTGCTATATTACAAATCAATCCCAAAGTTAGCAACTTAAAGCAACAATGACTTGTGATTTCTCATGATTCTGTGGTGCAGGAATTCAAGTGAGTGGCTGCTAGATGGTTGTGCCGGATGTAGTATAAACTGAGGGAGCTCGTCTGACTTCACTCATCTGTGGCTGGGCTGGACTGGGAGGGTGAAGGAGTCCTCACGCGCGTGTCTGATACCTTGATGATCCTCCGCTTGGCGTTCCTCCTACCGCCTGGCATCATCCTTCTGTAGTTTAGCCGTAGCTCCTTTACATCTTGGTGATCGGCTTCCCCAGGGGAAAGCAAAAGCTGCCAGGCTTTTTACAGGGTGAGCCAAGCATTGACGCAACATCACTTCTGCCACATTTTATTGGTCAAAACAAGGCACAGTTCAAAGAGATTCAGGGAAAGGAGGAATAGATTCCACCTCCCGATGGGTAGGATTGCATGCATATGCACAGGAAAGGAAGGAATTTTGGGACACCATGTCTGGAAACCCTCTACTACCCACTTGGATACATCTTCACATTATACTTTACAAGCCTAAAGGTTTTCTCTTAATGTCCAAAGTATTAATTAGTGTTGATGTACCTAATGATTCTCCTAAGTAGTGTCAGTTTCGTAAACAGCACTTTTCCTCTGGGAAAGGAATAAAAAGCAAACCCCCACTTTTAATTGGGTATTTCTCTGAATTGGATTCCAAGTCTGTACTTTTCTCTTGTAAACATACAGCCAAGTCGCCGAGTTTTGATTCAGTATTTGATGAATCAAAGCCAAATCATGTCAAAGAAAACATTACCTCTCTCTGAACTTTCTGTATAGCCGTGCTTGCCTTTGGTTGTTGTCAAAGCTCTATGAAAGTGTTTGCCTGACAAATCAGATTACCCAATTGCAATATTCTATTTGCTTTCTTATCAAGGGAAAATAGGTTCCTTTCGCCTTCCAGTTTTTGTGCGTTTCCTTTTGTCTGTCCTGATGCTCATTTATTCGTGTATCTATGTTGATTCCCTGACCATATTCTATGTGCCCGGCTTAAATAAGCAACAAATAAGGCAGACATCACCCTGCTCTTGTGAAGCTGACACTGTACCGTGGAAAATAAATAATAGAGAAATAACTGATCGATTACAATTGCAATGTATGCTGCAAAGGAAAAGTCTAAAGAATGGATACTATCTATGTCATAGAGACCCAACCTAGTATGAGGCCCTGCAGAGGAAGTGATGTTTAAGCTGAACCCTGCAGGGGTGGGTAGGAACCCGCTAGATGAAAGAACCGTGGAGGAAGGAGTTGAGGAGATGGCGCTCCAGGCAGAGGGAACAGCACATACAAAGACCCTTTGGAAGAGAATGGGATGTGGTGGGTAACCAGTGTGGAACGACAAGATCAGGGTGAAGACATGTGTAGAATATTGAAACTAAAATAGCCATTTAAGAGCGATGAAACCTGGAGCATAATGGGCATAATGTTCCTTGAGCCTCAGGGAGAGGAGAGGAAGGAAAATGTTGACTCTTTTTACCAACCCTCCCCACCCACAGAGAGGCTTGTATAGAAATCTCACTGCCATCTGGCTCATCATGTTGTTGTTGAGAGCTTAAGTGTACCAAGAACGTCTTCTAAGTGCCAGGTACCATGTTACATACTGCGAGTAGAAACGTGAGTAATAACAGGTGCCCAATGAAGACGTGCTTATGAGGGAAAAAGACAGTGCCCTCCAGGAACCCTCGGCCTACTGGCCAGGGAGTGCAGGTTGGAGGATGGAGTGTTGCCCTGAAATGCAATCAGAGCTATGATGAAATAATTTGGGGGGTACAGTCAGATTAGA
Source organism: Tursiops truncatus (assembly GCF_011762595.2). NCBI lineage: Eukaryota > Metazoa > Chordata > Mammalia > Artiodactyla > Delphinidae > Tursiops > Tursiops truncatus. Next base: position 77,745,785 of record NC_047048.1, read on the forward strand.
TTAAAATCTTTTGCTGCCCTAAGGACTGAAAATGTTACTGCACGCTCCCTGCCATCCAAATGCATTTCAAAGTAATATTTTATCTCTAAAAGTGACAAGGAAAAAAGCAAACACTGAAAATGAAAGAAATTCTTGTTATATTTTTCTATTATGTAATTTTGGCCAAGTTCATCAAAGCTGAACTGTACGCATTTGATTTATTTACTTATGTATACCTTTTGGTGTCCTCACTTGGCCAATCGCCTAAGCACATGTTTGCCCTGTTTGCCCTACCTTTTCAGTAGTTTTGCAGTGACTCACGGTGTAGGGTACGACAGATTCATTCTATTGGGGTGTTGGGATGGGGTGGGAGAATAGGAGAGGAGGTGTCAATTAAGCCTCATTTTAAGTAGTAATGCATTAGTTAGGAAACAGATTCCGGTTGCAATTTTTTTTAAGTCCCTAATATAACAGAGGCTTAAATAAGAGACTTTACTTCTCTTTCACCCTAACCATACAAATATAGGCAGTCCCAGGACCAATATGGTGGATTCACAGTGTCCTGGTCCCTGGTTCCTTCAGGGTTATTGCTCTGAGACCCTCAACACATAGCTTCCATCCCATGACCTAAAATGTCTTCTCAGCTCCTACCGTTACATCTTCATTCAGTCTGCAGAAAGGACGCAAGGACCAAAAGAGACAGCATGCTCATTCCTTCTTAGGGGGCCATCCACTCTTGCTCACAGCCCATTGGCCAGGCCTAGTCCCGTAGTTAGACCTAGCTGCAAGGAAGGCTGAGTACTATAGTCTTTAGCTGGGTGGCCATGTACCCAGCTAAAACTCAAGGGAGCCCAACTACTAAAGGAAGAAAGGAAGAGTGACTATTGGAGAGCAACCAGCAGCTTCACCACAGATGGCAGGGGGCATGGCCAGGATGGGTAGCCAAAGACAGGAACTTATGAAAATCATCTGTGAAGTTTTACAATGCCCATTTTATTTAAGAGGAACACCGAAACACGCAGAGGTTAAGGTAGATAGCGTGGCATACCGAGGTGGTGGTGGGAACGGTCCCACCCTGGGGACAGGCAATAAAGAAGTGCCTTATCTGTATAAGAATAAACCAAACCCATGAAGAGCTCTTCTGCTCTGCATTACGCATTAGTGCTTCTAACGTGTCAGTGATCAAACACTCCTCCCCACTGGCAAAGACCCTTCCCACCGCTCCCAGCCCCCATGCCATTGCCAAGGCAGGTAAGGGCTGGAAGAAAGTCTAAGATACCTTGAGCCTGAGCAAACAGTGGGGAAGGAGAAGGGCAGTTCCCTAACACACACACACACACACACACACACTACCTTCTCTTAGTACTGGTCTACCCCTTTGCACCCATTGATAAACCCTGTCCTTGAACCCAGTATGTCCTGGTATTTAAGGTCTCCTTTAGATCTTTGTTCAAATCCTGGCTCTGTCGTTTCCTAGGTCTGTGACTTTGAACAAGTCAGTGAGATTACAATCTATCTAGACCAGCGATTCTCAAACTTGAATCCGTGTGAATCAGTATAACCCAGGGGCCTTGTTAAATCTCAGACTGCTGGTCCCCACTGCCAGAGATTGTGATTCAGTAGGTCTGGGCTGGTACTAGAAAATTCAAATTTCCAACAAATTCCCAAACAGTGTCCATGCTGTTGGTCCAGAAACCGCACTTTGAGACTCTGTTCTAAACGGAGGGAAGTATGTCTTACCTTTTGTTTTGGTGGGTGCAGTCGTTCATAAAAAAGCCTAATGTCATGGGAGGTCGTGGGAGTTTTAACTGTTTTTGAAAACAGAAAATACATAGTAATAACCCATGACATTACCTAATGATTTACAGTTTTCACTTTTCGTTCACAAGCCCAAGCATTATTAGTAATAACGATAACTAACTGTTTTCATCAGCCTCACTGGATTTTAAGCTCAATGAGACAAAGGACCGTGAAAAATACACCACCAGCTTAATGTAACACCTGTCCCATAATAACTACTCAGTAAATATTTGTCAAACACATAAATTTTACTGAGTTCTTACTAAGTCCCAGACATTCTGCTGTGTACTTTATGGGTGTTATTTCCCTCAATTTTCAAAATAACCAGAAAGTAAGTCCTATTATTAGTCCCACCTTACAGTTGGGGAAATCAAGACTCGTAGAGGTTAAGCATCTTGTCGAGGGTCATTTATGAAGAAACGACCAAGCCGGGACTCGACCCCAGTTCTGCTTGACCCCAAGGCCCACTCTTAATCATAATTCTCTATTGCAGGGGTCAGCACACTTGGCCTGCAGGCCAAACCTTGCTCACCACCTAATTCTGTAGGACCCATGAGTATATCTTTTTTTTTTGGCCACCAAGTGGCACATGGGATCTTAGTTCCCCGACCAGGGATCGAACCTGTACCCCTGCACTGGAAGCACAGAGTCTTAACCACTAGACCACCAGGGAAGTCCCTGTAGGACCCATGAGTTTAAAATGGCTTTACATTTTTAAGTGGTTGAATAAACTTTTTTTAATCCAAATAAAATAATAGTGTTTTATTACGCATGAAAATTGACACTGAAATTTCCATATCGATCCGTAAAGTGTTACTGGAATCCAGCCACACCCGTTTGTTTACATATTATCTGTGGCTGCTTTGGGGCTGTGATTACAGAGCTGAGGAGCTGCAACAGAGCCCCTTCAGCTCGTTAAGTCCAAACTACTCACTATCTACCCGTTAAAGAAAAAGTGTGTCAGTCTCTGCCCTTTTGATTCTTATTATCCTTTTCGTAATGCTAGATTCAAGAAGAAATTATTCCAGGTGAAAGTCATCATGATGAATCCTTTTTTTCCTAATTTTTTAAAAGAACACCTTGTTTCATGAGCTGCCTACAATCCCACCATCAAAGTGTTTTGGCTTACCGCTGGCTGCAAGGAGCGCCTTTCAAGAGGCCAATACCCCTGAGAGTGGTAGCTCATTATCTAGTTAATAACAGTGAAAGAAAGCAGTGTGGTGTTTAGCAAAAAGCAATGGTCCAAGGAAAAGGCCACCAGTATTCCCTGATGCTGCAGTGTCTAGTTTTCCAGTCCAATTTCCCAGAGTGAAACCAACTCACATAGCCTAGGCCGTAGTATCAAGAGGTTCCAGCCAGGCTGAATTCCCTGGTCCGGGGCAAGATCCGTTGGAGACTTAGCCTGTTTGCTGGATCCCAAAGAATCAAAGATAAGGATTACAGTGGTCAAGTTCACACAGTGAATCGGTGATTGTGTTTTATCCTTTTAAATATGTGTAAGTCATAGAAAACTCTGCAGTCAAAAATATTGACCGCAAAAAAAAAAAAAAAAAATATTGACCGCGTTGATCTCTGACAACCACAGAAGCAGCCCACGTGGGCTGCGGCGGAAAGGCTGTGAAATACGTAAAATAAAGATGTTATCCTACGGGAAGAGGCAGTGCCCGCCGCCTCCCCCGCCCCCGGCCTGAACGCAAGTTGGAACGCAAATGCACGAACGCCAGGCAGCAAAAGGGAAGAAGTCCTTTTGCAACCCGACTTTGACATCAGCGTGCGGGCCTCGAGTCCAGCCGTGTTCCGGGGCAGCAGGAATACAAAGTTCTGCAGCACGCATGGATTTTCTAAGGAGCGCGTCGGAGTGAATCGCGTTCCAAGGCCAGATGAGCAACGTTGGTTTTCTTACAGAGAGCAGCGCCTTCATCATGCAGGGGGGGGAAAGGACATTACCAGTCACGGGGCTTCCTTCTGCAAACCCGCGGTCCATGTTCCAGAGCAGAATCTTCATGCATCATTCCCTTACGCGGGTCATCGCCTTCTCTGCTGCAAGGTCAAGCACGTACTTGGGCCCGGCCCCTCTGCTGCATGTTGGGGACGTGGGTCCGCCCTCGAGAAGCCCATGGGGAGAGACACACATCAGTCTCAAGGCTTCTTGGCGACAGAGATTTTCATCTTGTTGGTCTAAGCTCGCGGGGCCTGTCGTGTAGTAGGGGCTCAGCCAGAATTTGTCGAACACGTGATGAGGTGAATAAGCTGTCTGTAAGACAAGGAGTGGAAAGCGAGCTGGGATCGTAGAAGAGTAACTAATTCAGCCAGGCTCCAGAGAAGATTCAATCTGGGCCTTGAAGGATGCATGCGAGTTCAAGAGATGGAGAGAGAGGAGAGTGTATCTTAGAACGAGTCTTCTAGCAGAAGGGGACGGAGGATGAGTCTTTTTTCCTAAGACCCTTCTAGAAACAGGCACTGAATAAATCAATATAGCTCAGCCTCTCCATAAATGCACCTGAACCTTCTAGAATTCAACACGTTACACCCTCCCAAGATATTCAGAATGTACCAAAACTTCCTTCTGCTGCCTCTGTAGCATTGCTCAGGGCCTGACAATCAGGACAGCTGTTTGTCCTGGGGAATGATTCAAAGAGTGTCCAATGCGTAGCAGCAAATGAGTCCTAAACGCTCCCAGGACAGGGCGAGAGAGCCCAGCCCACACGTGTGTCACACAGGATTTGCCAGGTGGAAGGATGGGGGAGGGTGGAGAGGATTGGCAGGAATGCTGTGTGGCTCTTCTGGGAGTAGAAGAAGGAAGAGCTGCTGGGCTCAGCTCTGCTCAGGGTTTACCGAGCCCGCACCAGGGCTGGGCACCATGCTTGGCACAGGGTGTAAAACAACAGTATTAGCAGGAGGGACAGGTGAAAACATAGGCTTTGGAGTTAAGCATTCATTCATTCATTCATCTAATATTTATTGAGCACCGACTACGTTCTAGGCGCTGGATACAGTTGTGAAAGACCAGATAAAGTGCTGCCCTTATAGAATTCATGTTCTAGTAGAGAAAGACCCTAAATAACTATTCCTGCTTATTGAGTGCTCAATGTGTGCATTAAGTACTTTATGTGTAAATTAAACACAACATTTCAAACTCACAAGAAACCTATAAGTTACAATGATCCTCCCATTTTACAGATGATGAAACTTCCATCCCAGAGAGTTTAAACCAGGAATAGAACTCGGATCCACGATGCAGGCGTCTGACTCCAGATTTGGTTCTTGACCGCCACATTGTGCCACCATAGGATAGAGGGTGACTGAGGTTGGGGAAGGGGATAGCGGTGTTTGCTAACGTGACCCAGGAAGGCCCCTCTGAGCAGTGACATTGGGCTATGACCCAAATGAGAAGAAGCCAGCCATGCCAAGATCGGGGGGAAGTATGGCAGGGAGAAGGAGAATAAGGGGTCAAGGCCCTGAGGAGGAGACAAGGTTAGCTGGCTCCAGAAAACAGGCAGGGGCTGGAGAGTCATAAGCAAGGCGGTGAGTGGCACGAAACAAACCAGAGATAGGCTGGCTGCATCTCCTCTGGACTCTGTCACTTACTACTTGGTAATCATGCACTCAAGCTATTTACCTTCTCGAAGCCTCAGGGTTTTTTTTAAAGAGAATTTAATTTTTTTTAAAGAGAATACATATAATGTGCTCACCCAAAGCCTGGAGCAGAGCAAGCACTCAATAAATGTGGCCATTATTCCTGTTCACAAGACAAATGCCTGTTTTCAAGAATGTCACAACTGAGAGTAGTACAGATAATTATGACACAGTAGGATCTGGATATAAAACGTTTCTCATTCCCCAGAAACCTTGACATCCTGGATATGGTTCGTTCTTGCATTTTCTTTTGCCTCTTCAAGAGAAAGCCCAGCCACCCTTTCTGGTCCATCCACCTAGATTTCAATGGCCAAGAACCCTTCTGAGTGTCCCTCCCTCCAGCTCATCCCAGACCCACAGAGCAAGCCTCACCCCCACCAGCACCAACCAACCCAGCCCTGATAGATGGGGAGTTGTCCTGGGGACAATCATGGCAGCCACACTTTCCCATTGGTTGTGGCTTTTGATCCCTTAGGGCTGTAACTGCCACGGTACGGAGCCAGGATCACTTTGCAGTCAGGACAGTAGTTATGTCTCACGGAACAATCCAAAGAGGAACCAAGAAGAGGTAGCAAATGAGTGCCAACTTTTCACGTGCAAGGAGAGCCTCGTACGTACACAGAGAACCAGCCAGATGCAGGGATGGTCGCAGGTAGGAGGAAGGGGAGAGAGACAGGGTCCGCATCCTGAAAAGAAGTGTCGCTGGCTGTCCTGGCAGTGGAGGCTGGATGCCACTGTCACCACCACCACCATCATCACCACCATCATCGTCTTCCTCATCCCTAACCCTTATAAAGCACTTGCAATGTGGCAGGCTTTGTTCGAACCGCTTTACACTTGTCATCTCACTCAGTCGTCATAGCAGCCTCTAAGTTTGGTTCATTATTTTCTGAATTTTCCAAGTGAGGAAACTACGGTACAGAGAGCAACTTACCCATAGCCACCCAGCTAGGAGGTGGATCTGAAATGAAGCTGGATCTGAACCCAAGCCGTCCAGATCTGTGGTCCCTGCCTAGAGCTACGGTGCGTCCCGCCATCATGATGTTTTGCTTTTGGGCACTATTTTCCTGTCACTATTTACATCAAACTTTACATCAGCTCACACTTCCTACCTAAATCAAATGAACACTTTGTAAAACCACTACCATAAATGAAACCAGTTTTGCTTGTCACAAATAGGGAATCACTATAACAATGAAAATGTAATAACAACAAAACTATGGCATTAAAATCCTTGCGAGACATGTTGCCTATTGAAGGCTCTGAGTCCAAGGCCTGCTTATTCTTTCTTTGCAGAAAGGAGAGATTACAAGTGATAGAGGGGTGTTAAAAACACATCAGCGCAAAGCTCACTCTTTGACTTCAACAGAAAGAGTAAAAGGATTAAAAAGGAAATGTCTTATTCAACTACCATATAAAATATACCTCTTCCCCCAATGTTTCATTCCTTTTCACGACAGACTGAAGTAGGAGGGGTCCAGGGGTTCATGGGTCAGAAGACAAATTTGTAATGAGCTGTGTGTCTTGATGCAAGTCAGTGTCCCTCTCTGGACCTTATACTTACTCTGAGTGAGTGATGAAATGTTGTTCCAGATCAGGGTCCTCAAGAAGCAGCTGGTAGATTAATTCCAGTCCATGATAAATTTTTCTCTAGAAAAGTAAGTCCCAGTATAAGTGAGATTTCCATAAAGTAAGTTTATTTCATTTAAAGTAAACTTTCTTGATCTGAAATTCATCCAACAACATACGTTCAACAGTATTTGTGGAGCAACCACTATATGCCATCATTCTGTGGGCAGCGAGTTTTCAATTAGTGAGATTTGTTTCTTCTTAATTTAGAAAAACTCAAGTGTCTTCTCTTTTCATTACATCATGGTCATAGTAATTCATCTTTCTTGTTTTGTGTGTCCATCCACAGCAAATATAGTTTCCTTTCCTTTTTTTCCTCCCCTTGGAAATTTCACTGGTCTGTGCATTATATCCTTAAATCTGGGACCACCTATCCTAGCGATTCCCTCTGAGCTCAAGAATGCTAGCATCCATTTCTGTGGTTCTTTGCAGAAATTCCTGCACGTGTAAATGCCAAAGGAGCCAGCGGGTGAAAAATTGAGCGAAGGGGTTGTGTAGGGACAGAGCAAGGTGGACGGCTAGTGCTTCATCTGAAGGGGTCGCTGCTCCTCACTTCCAGGGAATCGTTGCCATGGGAGAATGTGGATCAGTGATGCTGGATCTTACGATATATGGAGGGAAGGTGAAAGGCTTATTTTCACATGAATTCCCTGTAAGTTAGATACAGTAGCTGGGCCACAAGTTGTGACTTCTGCTCATAATTTCCAAAACTCTTTCGCTTTGGTGCAGCTAGGCAGGCTAGACAAGAGGGCTGCCATTCCCCCCTTGTTCTCATTAACCAACTTGCCTTAAGCGATGTAGCAAATGCAGGTGGTAAAAGGCTGGAGCAGGATGTCATAAAAGGGCTTGGACTTCGGGTCTATGGAGCCCGGCGCTTGTCGTTCTTAGCTGGGTAAACTTGAGCGGAAGACAACCTCTCTGGGACTCTATTTCCTTACCTGTAAATCAGAGATTTTTAATCCTACTTTGCCAATTTTGTGGCAGATTAGAAATAATATCTAATGTCACAAAGTAGAGGGCAATGATTTTATTTTATAAGTAAAAGACTTGAACCCAGCTGTTCCGGTCTCGTCTTTTAGCAGCGCCTCTGGGGGCCGCTGGCCAACCCTTGCTGCCTTTCTGCCTCCCTTGGAGCCTGTGAAAGAGGCATCAGAGGTCCCCGCCTCCTTACCATCCAAGGTCGGGCCCCTCTGTTACACACCGCCAGTGGGGAGACCCTGTGGAGAAGGCAATTTGCCGAGCCAGTATTTCTGGACTGTGCTCTTCTTGGGCCCAGAATCCGGTAAAAAGCAGTTTTATTGGCAAGGAGGCTAACATGCACTTAAACTGTAGCCTAAGAAATCACGAGCCGCCCATAGAAATGAAACATTGCCCTGCCCCTCTCACTGTAGCCTAAGCGTTTGGTGTCCATGGAAACTAGTGTCTCAGGCTGTGAGTGTCTAGGCCCAGCTCTCAGCAGATTTGCCTAGAGGATGGGCGACCAACCTCCCCAGGTTGCTCAGGACAAAGCGGGTTACCGAGATGCCAGACTTTCGGTTTAAAACCAGGAAAGTCCCAGGCAAACCAGGACAAATTGGTCACCTTACCCCAGAGCTTGACCTGGAAAGAAGAGCGTGGGTTGGGGAGAGAGTCTTTCCAGCTGTAAAATGTCAGGGCTGTGCCCCCAAGTGGGCTCTTGGCACCTCAAGCAACTTCTTGGGATCAGGACACTCACCTGAGCCTCTGAGCCAATGCCTGAGACCCAGAGCTTGGCAAACAGCCAAAGCGGCGTCACGAATCAATCTGTCTTTCCCGCGGAGCCCAGACTTCGCCTCAGAATCTCTTTCATCATAGGGTTGCAGGTGACTCTTACAAAATAACCTTCCTTGATTCACCGAGTGGCACTGACGTGCCACGGGACCCTGATTTCATGCGTTTCACCATGTGAAACCTATACAATGTACCCTGGAAGCATTTGTTTAATGAGTAAATAAATAACTGAATGAGTAGGTGAATGAATGAATGACATAGTTAAAGGTTAAAGGCTTCACTGGATAAGTAAATAAATACAATTACAGTTTAAGGATTCCTTCCTTCCTATCAGAGCCACCCATTTTCCTCTCTAGAGCATGCTTTAGGACATCCTTTTGACTGGGTCCTTTAAGACCAATGAACATGGAGTAAATCCTGGCTATAGGGCAAGAGGGCTGGGGCTGTAGTCCAGGCTCCAACTCTCGGCCACTTATAACCTCTCTGCCCTCCATTTACGCATCTGAACCCAAGAGTTCCAACCAGACTCCTTCTGTTCCCTCCTCTAACATTCTAGGACCATCTTTCCACCATGCTCACGTCACCTCTTCCACGTGAAACACTTTCCTTTCAACTCTTTCTTGACAGAACTCTTTCACCCACATAAATGATTCCAATGGTGAGAAATTCGGGTTCCAGGGCAGAGGTATGTGAGCTGAAGGGAGTTTCTCAGCCTTGAACGGCATCAGAGAGCAGACAGCCTCCATCGCACATAGTACTCTCTGGTCCAACAGAAGCAGGACCAGTGTAGAAGCTTTGGGTGGGGTAAGGGAGAGGGCGGCAGAGTCCTCTTCATCCCCTAAGCCTCTGATCAATGAAACTTGTTCTCTGAAGCCTTCGCTGACCTTCTCCAGTAGAGCTGGAGCCCCTTGCCCTGTGATCCTGTGACACGTTGAGTCTTCCCCTGCTGTAGTCTTGATATCAAAGCATCACAAAATGCATTTTATTTACATTCTCCTCCATTGATCGAGAGCACAGGGGATTGCGCGCCCAGGGCTCAGTCCTGTGTCAGGCAGCCAGTTTTGTGCTCAACAAAAGCTAGCAGGTTGAATTCATGAACCAACAACTGATGAAACGAATAAATGGAGTGGCAACAGTCAATGCAGGTCAAACCACAAGAAAATGCATGCATCTGGCAGCGTTTCTGAGGCCTAATTCTTAGGGAAAAGACTTGCCAAGGGGCATAGAATAATCCAGAAGCAATGTTTGGTCTTGGTTAGACCGCATTATGAGCACAGTGGCTGTGAGAATGGAGAGACGTGTTTTTCCGCCTGAAGCGTTTTACTTTTCCGGGTTTTGTTTGGGGTTTTAACACTTACGTTCATTATCATGTACCTGAGCTGAGATCTCAAGCTGTTCATTAATTGTCTTGGAGCACTGTTGTGTGCAATTTCACCTGGCATACTCACATCGCTGCAGTGAGGACTTTGTTGTAACTTGAGGGTTTTTAATGACTTTCCCTGAAAATCTATCTAAAACACACACACACGCAACACATCAGCACAGAGTAGCGTCAGGACGCAGTGCTGGGTAGGGGTCCCTGGAGAGGAAGCTGTGTTTGGACATTGAAGCAGGTCCGGGGAAAGCCACTGGCCATTGAGTGTGAACACCACTGCCCTCCAGTGGAGGGAATGCCAGGTCCACTCAGGAGGGCTACTGCCTCCGTGGGCGGGCGGACTGGGGCCCTGGGCCTGAAGCCTCCGCACCTATATTCCTTCCATGGGTCTGTCTTCCAAAGGGCCACACGTCACCCAACTCAGGCAGGTGGCTACCTGTTTTTAGCTGTGTGACCTTTTTGTATCAGTGGAAATAGGAGAAAGAACGAAAAATGCAGGACTTGCCCATCCTAGAAAGGCAGGCTTAGTATCTGGGATGAAGTGCCCTGTGTATGTGTTACTCCTGCTTCCTCTTTCCTCGCTTGCCTCTTCAGGAATGGGAACGGAAGGAAGGACAATGCTCAACATAAAGGAATGCATTGCTAATGGTAGAATTTCAGATACTAGAGGGAGAGTCGCTGTGTGTAGGAGTCCATCCATTCAAGTCGGCAAATAGACAGCAGTTGCCTTCTGTGTTGGGTATTTAGGAAAGAAAGACTAAGACAGGGACTTCTCTCCTGGATGAGCTTATAGTTCAGTGGAATAAACATGCCTGTAAACAGATAATCCAGCTCAGTTTGTAGGTACTTAGGAGCTCAGCACCTGTGGACTTATTGGTCATTTGGGCCATTTATTCCTCAACAACCCACACGATAGAGATGTGGTAACTTTCCTCTTTGCTGTGGCATAAATTGGATTTGGGTTGCAATGCTAGTGACAAGGAGCCAGTTAATTGCCCAGTGAGCACCCCTAGTCCACCACCCTGCTCTACGCTCAGTAGGACTTGGCTTCCCTTCCTTCACCACTGCACGTGCCATAATCCCAGTGTGTCGTCATAATCGTGTTAAGTGCGGAGGAGTGTCATCAAGTTGGAGAAGAAGACATTACTACTAAAAGTCCAACTATGTTGTTGTATAAAGGTATTTACAGAAACCATGTGACTCAGGAGGAAAATAAGAATCGGGAGACCCCCAGGAGCCTCTATCAGCAAGCCCGTGGTCACAGATTTGGGAAGCTGGGACAATCTCATGGTACACCTTGTAAACCGGCAAGAGTCGACAGGTCTATAATTATTACGATCAGATTTTCCAGACGAAAATTAGCTCCTGCGGTATATGAGTTCAGCTGTCCTTGGAAGGATCAAAGGGGAGAATATTTGAAATGAAGCATATCCTGGAAAATATATGAAATCGAGAAGGTCATGGAAACCTGAAGCCACAGGCACTGTATGTGCAGCAGGGATGAGGCTAAGAGATGCTGAGGACACAGGTGAGGGCGCACCTGGTGCACAGATTCCCAATGGCTGAGGCCACTCCAGACCGTGTGCATTTGCTTAGTCTGTTGGGTAGAACATATCAAACCAGAGCACACAGGTCACAAGTTGCTCCTTCAGTCAAGGGAGGGCCCCCACTAGGCACTGCCTGTGGGACGTCAAAGGGTTCTCAGGTTCCTGAGTAATTACTGGTGTACAGCCACTAACTCTGCTGTCCTTAGAAACAGCAAATCATTAGTCCAAAACCTGGAGCTCCAATAGTATCAGAAAGACCCTGCCAGTGGTGGATCAAGGGTTGTCTTCAAGAGATGCAGTATTAGCTCTGTGATCGCCTGTCATTGAGACAGTCGCTATGGACAGAGGGCTTGCTAGGTGCCAAGCACTGTGCTAAGGCAGTGAAGGCTCAGAGCGCACTCCTGTTCACAGCAGGACTAGCCCATAATCTAGTACAAAGAGAGAAAATAAACAAGACCATTTCCAAGTGTGATAAGAGTTTCGAAGTCTTCAAAACAGGCTGAGGAGACTGTGACTCAGGATGATGGTGAAACTAGCATAAACAGATGATCAAGGAAGTCCTGGCCAACGTGAAACCTTGGCGGTGAGGAGTGGTCGACCATGTAGAGAACAGCAGTGGCCCAGGCGAGAGCAACCTGGACATTTGGGAGAAAGGTCTTGAGGCTGCAGCCTCGTGAACTCGAAAACATGTAGGAGGAGGTGGATTCAAAGGGACAGGAAAGCGTTGATAGTTCAGGGACCTGAAGCCTACGGCAAAAATTTGCAAAGTGAAGCCATTGGAGGGTTTTAAAGAAGAGGGGTGGGGACTTCCCTGGAGGTCCAGTAGTTAAGACCCCGGGCTTCCACTGCAGGGGGCACGGGTTCAACCCCTGGTTGAGGAACTAGGATCCCACATGCTTCCCGGTGCAATAAAAAAAAAAAAATTTTTTTTAATTAAAAAAAAATTTTAAATAAAGAAGAGGGGTGAGTGTGTGCCAGTGACAATGAAGGGGTGTTGGACAAGGCAGAGCTGCTCACCCATTGGGTCCCAACCTGCTATTGTATCAAGACCAGCAGGAGAAAACGTGTGCTGATTTAGTTAACATTCCAGGAATCGCAATTAACTTGCAGCACCCTTTCTCTATGCTGCATCTTATTAAAAAAAATCCTCAGGGGCTTCCCTGATGGCACAGTAGTAGAGAGTCCACCTGCCGATGCAGGGCACACGGGTTCGTGCCCCGGTCTGGGAAGATCCCACATGCTGCGGAGCGGCTGGGCCCGTGAGCCATGGCCGCTGAGCCTGCGCGTCCGGAGCCTGTGCTCCACAACGGGAGAGGCCACAACAGTGAGAGGCCTGCGTACCGCAAAAAAAAAAAAAAAAAAAAAAAAAAAAAAATCCTCATAAACAGGCACGCCGACTCTGTTTATAAGTAGTTTGGATCTCAGCTTTACAGACTTAGCATTTGCAATTTAGGTTACTTATTTCTTAGCAGCTCACATGTTAGAGACATAGTAACTATTCCCAATGTTGATAAGGAAGAATGAGGTCCATGGGAGGGTGTCAAACGTGGTGAACTTTCCCGGGTACCTCTGCCCTAGCTGATAAGTGATTTATTATTGACAGGTCATTGATAGTTGATCATTCTCCACATAAAATCTGTGGTGAGGCATTTTCTTTTCTCATTTAGTGAGAAATTGGCATCTTTCTATTCTGATTGTAAGAAGATTGGAGTTCGTACTGTCCCTTTTTTGCATTGGTTGCCTGGAAGCTCATATACAAATGGGATGGTTAGTCACAGGACCTATTTTAATTCTTATCATTAAGATATTTGCTTTCTCCTTTTTTCACTTGCTTTATTATTTATTCCCTTTATATGTCACCTTAAATCTTTTTATGGCTAGAGTTGGGATATCAATAAAGAAAATTACATGCTTCAACGTCATAAGTCCAGTCTGCTTGATAAATACCTTAGAAATTTTATATCCATTAGTGGCAGGGTAGGAATAGTTAGCTGAATTAGTGATTAAATACACTATTATTGATAATTTCTATAAAATGTTAAGCTTCGGGACTTCAGCCAAGAATTAGCACCCAGACAAGCATCATTTCTACTAAAAAATCAGGTTCTACCATAAATTCAAGGGCTGACTATTGCCATCAGAAAGGTTTTAAGCTTAATTTAAAACAGGAATGCTTCTCATCACTGGAATGCATTTGCCAAAGAACTTCAACTTCTGTCTCCTTTCCCGCTGAACTGTAAAAAACGGGAGAGACAACTGCCTGTCGAGACTGTTTTGTCTAGAGCCAGGCTTAGGGCAGCAACCCAGCATGACAAGTTTCAATCCTTGCTCTCCAGCTCAAAACCAGGAAGCACCCTGATTGCACCTTGTTCATTGCAAAATTAACTTAAAGTAAAAATAAAAGAATAAAAGAGCCCCTCTTCTCCTTTGCTTCCCACAAAGCAGGAAGTTTGGGGGTGGTGGTTACACACCGACCCAAGGCCTGCATTTCTGTGATCTGGCCCTGAAAACCATTTATGACCAAATTTAACTCCGGAAATCTCTGCTCTCTCTCTCTTCCTCTGATCATCCGTATCAGGTTCATCTCATGACTCTGACATTTACTGGCTCCGCTGACCATAACCACACTGGCGTTATTAACCAGATAATCCCACATGTGGGATTTAGTCATAAACACAGCCCTGCATCTAGACTAATCATATAGGTAATGGTTGTAAGGAGAAGAGAGAAAAAGGTGCCGAATTCCATAAGATATTTTAGGTAGTTTGCCAAATCTTTTCTAAAAACAAACCAACAAATCATCAAAACCAGCAAGAAGCTTACTTTTTAAAAATTTAAGTGATAAATGTTCACTGAAGGGAAATTAAAGCATACAGGTAGTGTGGATGGAAGGAAGGAACGAAGGAAGGAAAAAGGAGGGAGGGAGAAAAGGAGGGAAGTAGGGAGAAAGGAGGAAGCTGTGAATGTATATTACTAACATTTTAGTAGATATTAATGTTTGGGACACAAATTCTAGATCGGGGTTGACAAACTGAGGCCCCCAGGCCAAATCCAGCTCACTTTCTGTTTTTATTAATAAAGTTTTATTGGACACAGCCATGCCCGTCGATTTATACAATATCTTTGGCTAATTTTATGCTACAGTGGCAGAGCTGAGTAGTAGGAACAGAGACCATGTGGTCTGTAAAGACTAAATTATCTATTATTTATACCTGGCCTTTTATAGAATTAGTTTGCCAGTCCCTGATCGATACTTTTTGTCTCTAAATATTTATATTTATACATAGTTTCATACACTTTTATTTTTTTTTACTTTTTAGCTTGAAATAATTCTAAATCCCACAGCAAGTAGCAAAGAAATGTCAAGAGAAGTCCCATGCACTCTTCACCCAGCTCCCCCGTCGCTAACATCTTGCATAACTATTGCACAATATCAAACCAAAACGAATTCAGATTTCGCCAGTTTACACGCAGTCGTGTGCGGTGATACACACGCCTTTTATATGTAAAAGTGATATAACATATCACATTTGTTAAGGGTGACAATAGTGAAAACTCCCCACTGACAGAGGGAAGGAAAGAACATGAGTATAGTTAGCGCATCCTGAGAACCCCTAAGAGTCTGAGATGATCCAATCATCCTGAGAAAATCAGGACTGTTTCTTCTGCACCAATAGTCGCTCCTAAATCATGTTGACCAAGACGTCTGATGGAGGTTATGTATTTTATTTTCACCTAAATGTGTAATCGTTTCTATTTTCTCTCTTCTGCACCCCCATCCTCTTAACACTTTTTTTAAAGTGCATGAATTTTGACTGGGCAATCAAAGACAATGGCACATTGATAAGGTCCAGAAAGCCTCAGCCCCTCCAAAGCCAGAGATTAAAGAGAAAAGTGACATTCAGTTTACTTAAATATGTTTATCTGACATCTGCCTGGGATTCATCTGAAGTACGTAGGGCTCCTTCCCAATCCTTTCCCACACTGTGCCTCGCCTCGCTTTGCAAGGGATGAAGTTCTCAAGCCTCAGCAACTAAGAAGAAGAGATGCCAGAGTTTCTGGAAAACCATGTGAGAGGGAGAGACGCCTCTCCCCGGCTGGTTATGAGTTGCTTTATAACTCATTTCCCCATGGACGGAATTACCAAGCATCCATTCAGATTCTGGACACATTAATATTTGTGCTGAGTGAGGCTGGGTTAACAGGCCTAGGTTATAGGTTTCTAGGAACTAGAAGAAGATAGCTGGTAGGTAAGAGTAATAAAGTTGTTTTTTTAACAAAGTCTATTTAGGGAGCTAATTATAAAGCAGTATGATTGGGAAAATTGAATGGGGCAGCTTGAATAGAAGATGGTAGCTAACCAGAGAGAGGCCGATGAAAGGTGTAAGTCATCTCGCGTGTCGACACCAGAGAGGACTGTGCCAGAAAAGCAGATAGGATTGAGGCACTTGGCTCTCTTCCTGGGACCTGGTGGGAGACAGGAGACGTGGGCCAGCACAGCTGGGCCATGGAGACTCATGATCCCAATGGGAAGGTAAAGTCTAAGCTAGCGAGGGTGGACCTGGAAACCAGTTAGGAGGCTTTGCAGTAGCCCAGGTGAGAGATGACAGTGCTTTGGACCAGTGGTCCTCAGTGTGGTCCCCAAACAAGCAGCAGCAGCATTGCCTGGAAACTTGTTTAAAAGCAAACTCTTGGCCTCACCAGAGACCTACTGAGTCAGAAACCCTGAGGATGGGGCCCAATAACCTGTGTTCTAATAAGCCCTTGTGATTCTGAAACACCCTAGAGTCTGAGATCCACCACTGCCTTGGAGTAAGATGTTAGCCGTGGAGGTGCTCAGACTCTAGGTCTGCTTTAAACATAGAGCTTGGGCAATGGGCAAAGGCTCAGTAGGGTTGGTCCCTTAAGACAGGATCAGGGTCATTTGCCACGGTCCTCACTCAGCCTTTTCTATTCCGTCTCTGGACGTTGTAGGTATTTGATTTGGTTCCCTGCCCAAGACCAGTGGAAGAAGGAGGTAGAAATTTCAGTGATGGGAATCCCAGAACCTTCTCCTGTTAGAAAAATTGCCTTAAGTCGTTTCCTTCTGTGTGGCAGAATCATCTCAATCATCCTTTTTTTGGAAGCGTCAGAGAGGGAAACAGGAAGGTCTGTGCTAAGTTTTTGAGGAAGGGTGTTGAAAAAGGAAAAAAATAAATGGGCCCCATGGTTTCCTTTGTCCAATCTGGTTCCCCTTCCCCAGAGGCAACAGTCGGTACCTGCTATTGCTTCTCACAAGCTGAGATGGGAAAATCATTTCCCAGCTCCACTTGCCAGGGGGCAAAAGTTTTAGCCACAAATGGTAGTTCCTAAACACAGCTCTTATTAAACCACTATCACATTAAGCCCAGACAGTGACCTGTTCTGTCGCCTGAAAGAATCTGCAATTCACATGGGGAGTCTAATCAGGATATTAATGGGTTTGGTTTTTAATTCTTATAATATTTTCATCAGTTAAAAAAAAAAACTCATTTCAACCTGCATTAAGCTTGGAAAGTGGATTCTGTGGGGTGAGAAGTGACAGGATTTGGGAAAGCTTTGATTTTCTCATCAGGTAAAATGTAAGCATATGGAGGATTCAGTGTGTTTTAAAAGAAACCTTCATGAGGAAATGAAAGGTTGCATCTGTGACCACTTTGTTACCTGTCGGCTGAGCTGCAGGAGAAAACACGTCAGAGGAGAACGGTGTTCGTGCCCCCCTGCTAAATATTGATCTTACCCAATGCCTCCAGGGCTGGTCATCTCATAGCTTCCAGTGCAGGGAGATAACACACTCACATATTGGACACTCCAAAATATATAACCCCCAAACCAAGTCAGTACTTTGTTTGCAGTTGCCATAATTTATTGAATCAAAGATACCACTGATTCTAAGGTGTGCCATTATTTAGGTACCTCCAAGAGAAAAAAAGACACACACACATGCACACAACACAACAACAACACTGTCAATTAATCGTAAGATGTCATTGTTTGGAAGATGCATTCTGATTTCAGTTAAATATAAGATGCCTGGAGGTAGGCTGTCTAAGCTGACAGGTAAGCACAGTGAGGCCATCACAGACCCATGTTTTTTCCATCCTTTTCTGCTCCATCAGGCTTAATGTCAATGCCTCGTCCCCGTGCTTGTCACTCATGTGGCAGTGAGATGGCGGATACATCTTCATACCTAACATTCCCTTTGCAAAAGGAAGGAAGGAGAGTGTATCAGTCAGGATTCTACCAAAGAAAGAAAACCAGTGAGACATAAGAGAGAGAGAGAGATCAGGAAGATTTTTCTTTTCCCAAGGAACTGGCTTACACAATTGTGGGTCTACCTGAGCGAGTCTGAAATCTGTAGGCTAAGCCAGTAGGCTGGAAACTCTCAGGCAGCAGCCAAGGCTACCTGTCCGCAGGCGGAAAGTCGTCTTCTTCCTCAGGGAAACCTCAGTTTTACTCTTAAGGTCTTCAACTGATTGGATGAGGCCCACCCACATTATAGAGGATAATATTCTTTTTTTTTTTTACATCTTTATTGGAGTATAATTGCTTTACAATGGTGTGCCAGCTTCTGCTTTATAACAAAGTGAATCATCTATACATATACATATGTTCCCATATCTCTTCCCTCTTGCGTCTCCCTCCCTCCCACCCTCCCTATCCCACCCCTCCAGGCGGTCACAAAGCACCGAGCTGATGTCCCTGTGCTATGCGGCTGCTTCCCACTAGCTATCTATTTTACGTTTGGTAGTGTATATATGTCCGTGCCACTCTCTCGCTTTGTCACAGCTTACCCTTCCCCCGAGGATAATATTCTTTACTTAAAATCAACTGACTATGGATTTCAATCACATCTACAAAATACCTCCACAGCAACATCTAGATAACTGTTTGATTGAGTAACTAGGTGCTAGAGGTGAGCCAAGTTGACACATAAAACTAACTGTCACAAAGTGATGTGACGAAAGAACATCTTTTGGCAAGGTTTTGCCTTGCGAATCAGGGAAGGACTCCATTCCCCACTACAAGTCACTGGCAGAGCAGCGTCACATGACCACCCCTAGCGGCGAAGGAAGCAGGGAGTGTTTAGTTCTTCAGCCTCCATAGAAGGGAATATATAAGAAAAACGTCTGGGAGTGGATGCTGAGTGAGCCAGCTCATAGGCTCTTCCATGACCTATTTATTTGTTTATTTTTGCGGGACGCGGGCCTCTCACTGTTGTGGCCTCTCCCGTTGCGGAGCACAGGCTCCGGATGCGCAGGCTCAGCGGCCGTGGCTCACGGGACCAGCCGCTCCGCGGCACATGGGATCCTCCCCGACCGGGGCACAAACCCGTGTCCGCTGCATCGGCAGGCGGACTCTCAACCACTGCGCCACGAGGGAAGCCCCATGACCTATTTATTTAACGAGTACAAGAGACTGAACAACCACGTGCTGCCCGGATTCGATTCTTGGTCATCATTACCGAAGATAATTAAACAACCTTGACTCCCAATGCGAAAAACCCATCCCCCTTCCATGTGTGGTTGCTAAAACTGCTTTTCAATTTGGAGGAGTGCTGTAAAATGCCTCTTAAAATATTTAAGCCAAAAAGTAAATCCACTTAAAGAACAATATTAAATAAGTAATAGGACTACGCTGAAGCCATCACGGGGAGGTAATGCATGGCTCACTGAAGCATGAGCCACTACTTTTTTTCCTAAGTTTTATTTTATATTGGAATAGAGTTGACTTACAATACTGTGTTAGTTTCAGGTGTACAGCAAGGTGATTCAGTTATACATATACATATATCTATTCTTTTTCAGATTCTTTTCTCATTTAGGTTATTACAGAATATTGAGTAGAGTTCCCTGTGCTCTACAGTAGGTCCTTGTTGATTATCTATTTTATATATAGTAGTGTGTGTATGTTAATGTCAACCTCCGAATTTATCCCTCCCTCCCCACCTTTCCCCTTTGGTAACCATAAATTTGTTTTCGAAGTCTGTGTTTCTGTTCTGTAAATAAGTTCGTTTGTATCATTTTTTTAAATTCCACATATAAGTGATATCATATGATATTTGTCTTTCTCTGCCTGACTTACTTCACTTTGTATGATAATCTCTAGGTCCACCCATGTTGCTACAAATGGCGTTATTACATTCTTTTTATGGCTGAGTAATATTCCATTGTATATACGTACCACATCTTCCTTACCTTTGGATATGGTCCCTCAGTGCCACGATCAGCTGAATCACAGGTTCATGGCTCTATTCACATAGCTTAAGGTGTGATCCTGGTAAAGTTAGTAAACCTCTCTGGAGCTCCATTTCTTCACCCGTGAAGCAGGGATACTCTCTATACCTACATCGTAGCTCGGCCGTGAAGTCAACGCTCCTCCCCTTGTGCCTGACCTGTAACCAGCATTCCCTAATCATGGAAACATTATTATTACATTCATAATTTCCAAGTGGAAAGAATGTTTTCATAATTGTTTACACATAAAATTAAAGGATTTTATTGTAAAAAGAGTGATGGGCTGGGGTTGGAGGAAGTGTTGTCATCCCCCACCAAGCCTTAATGTTCTTCATCTGAGACATGGGACTGGCGAGAACAAAGGGAGACCCCTGTGAGGCACATTGTCCTTCACGAGGAGGTTCTCCTGTGACAGCTTACTGAATCCTCACCACAAGAATGACAAGTAAACGCGATCATGATCTCCTTTTCCAAAAGGTGTAATTTGGGCACTTTATGATTGGACAGCTTGTCCCGGGTCATCCCAGGTCATCTTGTAGTAACTGGCTGTGATGGATTTGAAATCACATGGGGTGGTTTTGCCCCCTAGGGAACAGTTGGCAATGCCTGGAGGCGTTTTTTAGTTGTCATGACTGGAGGGGGTGCTACTGGCATCTAGTGGGCGGAGGCCAGGAACGCTGCTAGACATCCGACAGACAGGCCAGCAACAAAGACCTATCCAGCTCCAAACGCCAGCAGTGCCGACTGAGGACGGGAAACCCTGCCCCAGATTCTCTGCCAGGCCTGCCTCGCAGGTTCTCACCAGGCTCACATGAGGTCAGGGCTGTGTCAGCTCTGTCAGCTGTGGGCGAGAGCCAGGCAGGCTCTGGCAGTAACCGGAAGCACTGGCCGCGTGTCACGGGGAGGCAGGAGTGGGTTGCCCAGTGTGTGGGCTTATGGGGATGGGTTCCAAATCCTTGCTCTGAATCACTGGCTGATGAGAACAGAAAACAGAGCTTAGCCCAGCTTAGTCACCGGATGAACCAAGTTACCTGTAACAGGTAGAAATCTCAGCCAGTCCACGAACCCGGGTGTAGAAGAAACGCAACTTTCTCTTCTGTTCTTCACCTGAACTAAACGTGTATTTCAAGTCCCTATTTTTCGTGGCAGAAACTTCATCCTAGTCGATTCAGGGCTCCTCCCCTTTTCCAGGGGATACAGCTAATACAAGGGAGTGCGGGTGCGTGGTCCTTCAAGAAGGGGTCTGTAGTGGCTTCCAGCTCTCACGGTGCCCGCTGGTCCCGCTGAGACACCTGGGACTCTGCGAGGCCTCGTCCCACGTGACGTTGTCACACAGGGACACGGGAACTCTGGGAAGCAGCCACACCCGGTTATGTGACTTGCAGAGCCCCATGCAAGATGAAAACATGGGGTTCTGTGTTCAAAATTATCAGGAATTTCAAGGCAGCAACAGCAGAGCATTCAACCAAGCACAGGCCCCTGTGTGAGTGTACAGGTCCAATGCCCATGAAGCCGGCCCTGGGGAGCCCCCGACCCATCAGCTAGAGATCCTCTCGGTCACTTTGCTGCCACTCCTGCCCAGCTGTATCACAGCCCGGGCCTCTGTGGGGACTTTGCTTTCTCGGGTGCTGCTGGGAAGGGGGCCGTGTTTTTGCTACTCCTGAATTTAATCAAACCCTTAGGATTTCTATCACCCGCCCCCTTTCTTGGGGATGCCAAGCAGCGTTTGACTGCCCAGCGCAGCTCTGGCTCTCCTCTCCCAGCCCCACCCTGCTCCCATCCACGTGTTTATCTAGTCTGGTCCGGGCGGGCAAGACTTGCTCTTTAATCATGTCTTATCTTTTCGCTGAGGTGTCTCTGGAATCATGCTTTTTGCAAAACCTACATGTGTTAAACTCAAACTCCTTTCCTTTTATTTTTGGTGGAATCATCTCTCCCTCGAGGCAATGAATACTGATGACTGGTGAGGGGAAAGCAGCCAGCACAGGAATGACAGGAAAAATCAAGGTGATGTTTCAGATTTTCCCACCACGTGCAATGGGCCACACATCATCATCCTCCCCAAATATCCCTGTACAAGTTACTTATGAAGATGGAGAAATTCACCGGGGAAAGTGTGGGAGAAATTGTGTTGGTGGGCTCCTGGGAAGGATCCTCAAGTAGCCTCTAAGTCCTCACTTAGATTCCACCTCTTCCAAGAAGTCCTCTGTGATTTCACCCAGCTCGAGTTAGCTCTCCTTCCGAAGCCCGCTTTATGCGACAGCTGTGCTTCTCACCCTCTGTCTTCTCGCCTTTCTCCTACAAAAACGTGGGCAGTAGCCGGGCGGGGGGGCGCAGGGGAGCAGGATGGTGTTGGGAAAACCAGAGGGCTTGGGAGATAGAAAGATGTGAGGCAGCTCCCATATTTGTGTTTGCTTGGGCAAGCTATTTGACCTCTCTGAACCTTAATTTCCTCATCAAAAAAGACTGAGCATATCTACTCTGCTGGCTGGTTTGTTGTGTGCTTGTTGTTGTTTTAATTTTTGTTATTATTATTGTTGTACAAGCTTTAGAACTGCTATTAGACTGCAGCCTCCTTTAAAGCCAAGGTCTTATGTATCTATGTGTCCCCAGCCCCCTCCAACCCCAGCAGAGGGTACAGTCTCTGGCACTTAGATGCTCAGTAATATTTGTTGGGTCAGCAAGTGAATTCCCTACCCTGGTTTGCTTCTCTTTATGGACACGAAGTCAGAGCTTCTCACAGGTTCCCTCACTCACCTCCAGTCACCAACCTTCCAGAGCATTTGCTCAGCCGACCACCAGAAAAGGAAAGCAACAACTAGTATTTCTTGGGTTCCTGGGCTGTGCCAGGCTCTGTGCTGTGGGTAGGGTGACCAACTGTCCCAGCTTGCCTGAGACAGGGGTTTCCTGAGATATGGGACTGTCGATCCTAAAGCTGGGGTCATCCAGCTTTCTGCCCAGGAGAATGGGCAGAAAAACTGGTCAAGTTAGCTAAGGCTTTCCACGTATTATCTCATTTATTTTTAAATACACTTTGTTTTGTACGACAGATTTAGACTTACAGAAAAATACAGAGACGCTAATACAGAGGGTTCCCGAGGGTTCCCATATGTTCTGCACCCAGTTTCTGCTGTTCTTAACCTCTTGCATTACTCAGTACGTTTGTCACAACTAACAAACCAGTATGGATACATTATTATTAACTAAAACCCATACCTAAGTCACATTTCCTTAGTTTTTCCCTAATGTCCTTTTCCTGCTCCAGGAGCCCACCCAGGACCCCACGTCACGTTTAGTCCTCATGTCTCCTTAGGCTCCCCTTGGCTGTGACAGCTTCTCAGACTTTCCTTCTACTTGATGACTTAGTTTGAAGGGGTGCAGGTTGGGAATCCTGTAGGAATTCTCTTGATCCTAACACAAATCTAAGGGGCAGATGCTATTGTCCCATTTTACAGACGGAGCTGCTGAAGCTTAGGACCAAGGTGGCAACCAGTAAAGGGCTGAAGGAGAATGTGAGTTTCCACTGGGGACCGATGATTCCTTAATCACATCAACAACAATAATAACTAATACCTTTAGTACTTGCTATGTCCCAAGTACCCTGCTAAGAAGCCCATACATATCATATCACTTAATCCTCATGATTGCCCTGTGTTATGGAGGCTAAAATTATGCCCATTTTACAGATAAGGAAAAGTAAGACCCAAGGAGGTTAAATCCCTAGCCCAAGTCACACAGCTGACAAATGGTAGAATAGGAACTCCTACCCTCGCCTCTGGAAGTCCTTTATGCTCTATACTTCTAAGAAATGTTTGTCTCTATTGGAGTTTGCAGTTTTAAGGAACATATTATGTGGAACATTTGAGGATCTTATTTGAGATGCACATTCTGATTCCATATGTCTGGGGGGAAGCCTGGGAGCCCGTATTTATAACATGAAGGCAGGTGAGCCCATATGTGGAGGACCAGGCTGAGGACCACCTCCTGCTTCACAGCTTTCCTTTCTTTCCAGGACAAATAGGGTAACCACCGTGTGACCGCACAAGGAAGTAGCCAGACTTCCTCAGGTCACTTTCTGGCCCTCTGGAGCTCCAGCTGCCAGAGATAGAAAGAAAGCTCAGAGCTGAGAAATCCCAGACGCTATCATTCTGGATGACCAATTGGCAACTCCAGCCTCTCCGGCAGGGTTTGTAAAAACTGTAATTAGCCCAGGTGAGGCTCATTAGAGCCGGCCTGGAATTCTGCCAGGGCTACCACGAGCTGTATGCCAGCCCCTTGATTTTAATATCAATGGCAGCGCTGACAAGGAAGCTAGAAGGCACTGCAGGCTAGGAGGAAGCTTTGTACCCAGGCGGGCGTCTCCCCCCTCCCCTTCCGCTAGCTCGCCACGAGGTAAGGCAGTTGGCTTCATCACATCAGAGCTAGCTCATGAGTAATTTTCACTGTCCTCCCCTTTCTAACAGGCTGGGCCCCAGGTGATCCTAAAAATTAAATGAAGCTCAGAAAATGAGACACTTTGGAGAGCCAGGCATTCATAGCCCGTCCCGGGCTTCCGCAGACGCTTCACTTCCCTTGTCAGTTTCCTTGGCATTCCTTTAGGACTTAGGCACAGGGCAAAGTTTCACTCCAGAACCTCACAGCTTTGGAGTGTTTCTGCCAGAGGGACCCAGTCCCCTGCGTGTTTCCTTGTTCTCATGCAAAACTTAAAATGGGTTCTGGTAGCCAACGCTCTCTTTTCTCCCTGTAAATTGAGACATTTATGCTGGTGCAATATTTTCAGAATAGGACCTAGGCTGCCTCCCAAGCTTCCGGGAACTGCACAGAAACAAATTCACAATTCTTATCATCATCATCATCACCCTACCCATCATCATCATGTCATTTATTGGGGATTTATTATGTGCTGGGCACCAGGATTTGCATTTTCCCTGTATTCTCTCAATTAATGCATGCAATAAGGAAGGTTATTCTCACATTACTGAGAGAAAACAGGCTTACCTAAAGCCATCCTACCACTTAGTGGATTATCCTGTCTGCTCTGTCATTATAGTTGGGACTAAGGTTATTTTCTACTGTGCAAATCCCTGAAAGAATTTGGATAAAAAGTGATTGCCTTATAGGTCAAAACCCAGGAGCTAATAGCTGATATTTTAAATAGAGAGTGAAAGAATGAGAAAGAGAGAGAAGAAATGAGGAGGAAAAGAAAGTCAAGTAAATTCACAGAATAATGCCCTAGAAGTGCAGGAGTGAGAAAAAGATGGCAGCAGTGTTGTGTGTCATACAGTGTATTTACACTAAGCATTAGAGAAAATGAATTCCAACTGGCCGCATCAGAAATAGACGTATGTTAATATGTACGTGTTAATTTAATACACGAAAAAGAACCCTACTGAGAAAGGCTAGAAACAAAATTATAAACCTTTGCTTTCTCTCCCACCCCTAAAAAATAGAACTTATGTCATGGTAAAATTCCATAATCTGAGTAAGGACCTACTGCATAGCACAGGGAATTCTTCTCAACACTCTGTAATGACCTATATGGGAAAATAATCTAAAAAAGAGTGGATACATGTATATGTATAACTGATTCATTTTGTTGTACAGCAGAAACTAACACAACATTGTACATTGTAAATCAACCATACTCCAATAAAAAATTTTTTCAAAAAATTCTATAATCTGGTCATTCTTTTTTTCTATATGGAGGTATAGTTGATTTACAACATTATATTAGTTTAAGTACAACATAGTGATTCAATATTTTTGTAGATTATACTCCATTTATATTTAAGATATATTTGTTAAGTACTTTCTATGTACCAAGAAATAGATTTTTTTTAAAAAAAGCAAAAATAATAGAACTTACTACCTAGGGGGTTGATGGACAATTCAACTAGCAATTGTAATGCAGTGTGAGAAGTACAACTATTTGAGTGTACGTTAGTTATTTGTGTACAAGCAACAGAAACTGACTCTGGTGAATCCAAGCAAGTTTAAGGTCCCATCAGAACAAAACCATCATCTAATACAAATCTAAGGGAGACAGTCAGGGAAACATCCTGGAGGAAGGTGGTCAGAGAAACATCTCGGGCCTCAGTTTTCTTATCCATAAAATGGGCATAATTTTAGTCCCCCATAACACAGGGCAATCATGAGGATTAAGTGATATTATATGGACTTCTTAGCAGGGTACTTGGGACATAGCAAGCACTAAAGATATTAGTTGTTATTGTTGTTGATGTGATTAAGAAATCATCGGTCCCCAGTGGAAACTCACATTCTCCTTCAGCCCTTTACTGGTTATCACCTTGGTCCTAAGCTTCAGCAGCTCCGTCTGTAAAATGGGACAATAGCATCTGCCCCTTAGATTTGTGTTAGGATCAAGAGAATTCCTACAGGATTCCCAACCTGCACTCCTTCAAACTAAGTCATCAAGTAGAAGGAAAGTCTGAGAAGCTGTCACAGCCAAGGGGAGCCTAAGGAGACATGAGGACTAAACGTGACGTGGGGTCCTGGGTGGGCTCCTGGAGCAGGAAAAGGACATTAGGGAAAAACTAAGGAAATGTGACTTAAGTATGGGTTTTAGTTAATAATAATGTATCCATACTGGTTTGTTAGTTGTGACAAACGTACTGAGTAATGCAAGAGGTTAAGAACAGCAGAAACTGGGTGCAGGGCATATGGGAACCCTCTGTATTAGCATCTCTGTATTTTTCTGTAAGTAAAACACTTCTACAAAATCAAATGTATTTAAAAATAAATGGGATAATACACAGAAAGCCTTAACTAAGGTGCCCAGCTTGTCCCTGTTTGTTTGGGACGACCCCTGCTTTAGGACTGGAAGTCCCGTACCCCAGGAAACCCCTCCGTCTCAGGCAGACTGGGACGGTTGGTCACCCTCCCCTCAGCACAGAGCCTGGCACAGCCCAGGAGCCCAAGAAATGCTAGTCATCGCTTTCCTTCTCTGGTGGTCGGCTCAGCGAATGCTCTGGAAGGTTGGTGACTGGAGGTGAGCGAGGGGACCTGTGAGAAGCTCTGACTTCGTGTGCACCTCCAGAGAAGTGCTGCAGCAAGTAGGGATGTGTGCATGGTGGATGTTAAGGACTGGGGAGCAGGGCAGACAGGTGGAAGGTGAGTGTTCCCAGCAGAAGAGCAACGTGGGTGGGGCGCGGGGGAGAAAGCATCCCCCAGGAGCGTGATTGGAAGCCCCACTGCCGGCCGGACACCCGGAAATAGCTCTCGGTGGAGGTGAGGAAGGGGGGCTGAGAGGGAAAAGAACGTGCGGGGAATAAGCTACCCAGAGAGCGCGCCCCCTAGTGGAGAAGCCGCCGGAGAAGGAGGCAGCACGAACGGGAACTCCCGCTTCTGCCAGCACCTAACCCGTATTTCCTGAAGCCGCCGCACGAGGAACGACTTCGCTCTAGGAAAAACCCTCCTGGTTACCGTGACTCAGACAATGATCTGCAAAACAATTCACCAAATTAGAGTTTGCCGAGCGGAAGTTTGTAAATCGGATCCCCCCGCCCGCCCCCCATTACGTGGATTACATCTTTCATCCCCAAGAACGAGGCCAAGAGCCTTCTCCCTGCCCCTCCTCCTCTCCCTCTGAAATCTCACCCCTCCTTTCTCTCCTCTCTCCCTTCTCAGCATCCTGCCACCCCTAAGGCGGTGGCGTGATCCCCGCGAAGCTTCCAGGGAGTTCATTAAAACCCGCCACCCTCTCCCTTGCCCACCGGGCACTCCCAGCAGCCCCGGGGGCCATGCGGCGGCGAGAGGAAGCCAGGTACGGGGGAGGGGGGGACGCGGGGGGCACTCCCAGGACCCGCCCCGGTGAGAGGAGCCAGCAAACAGTTAATGGTTTAATCCTTTGCAGAAAAAGTCAAGGCAGACTTGTGATTCTTGATGTTAATGAAGGTGTCACACATTGTCTCGAGAAAGTTGTGCCTGGCAATCTTCCCTTTTTCGGATGCCTACCCCAGTGACATTTCATCTCACATCCACCTTAATGAAATGCATAATTAACATATTCTAATTGTGCTGAGCGCTGCGATGATTTTGACAGAACTCACTTTCCATGTCTAATTTGATGCTAATTTAATCTGTTCCTCTCCCGCTGACATGACCTTTCTTGATTGAGTTTCACTGAGGAAATTTTTTGATGGATTGATTTATCAGCATTGCAGAGACAACAAAGGCTCAGGGTGCACGACAGAAAATAGGAAGGGAACGGCCCTCGAAGCCAGCGCGCTCTGAACTCACCGGCTGGAATGTCCTCTTTCCAGAGACGGCTTGTCTGATCTACTGATGGAATTTGAAAAATGTGACATCTGTGTGTGGGTTTGATCTCTCCGATAAAGACAGTAAATATCTTATTGTGGTTGTGAAGCTTTGCATGGAAAACTCCTCCGGGGATAGTGCAAGGAAGCTGAGGTTCCTCCTGTTGACAAAAAGCCAAGCCTGCGAGGCTCGTCCAGCGGCTGCTGGCCACTTCCTGCCGGGATTCTTGGGTGGAATGTTTGGGCAGTTGGCGGCACCCAGGAGAAGGTATGGGAGGCAGGCAAGTGTCCATCTCAAGTTAAGATGGAGAAACATTGCATCTGTGGAGGTCACTGAGTGTGGATTTCATGGGTTCCGGTGTTTTACAGCTAGCTAAAGGAGAGGCAGACCTTGGTCTCCTGACATCTTCCCCAGGGCCTACCCCCTCCCTACCTTTGTCCAATGCCAGGTCTGTGTGGAAGGACGTGCTTCGGATGCATGCTGACTGTCTTGGAGTTAAACCAATCCTCCCATAGTCAATGGCTGAGGGCGTGTTAGTCTCTCTCATGCTGTAGGTAGAGGGGTTAAAACCAGGATCGCAGCTAGACCAGGTGTGAGACAGCAGTCCCTCACCCTGCGTTACACAAAATCGGCTTCTTTTCAACAGCCCTTGAGGCTCGGGTTCAAAGGGGTTAGACCAGGACTTCCCAGCTTCGGCACTCTCGTCATCTGGGGCCAGATCACTCAGGGGGTGCAGTTCTGTGCGTTGTAGGTTGATTAGAAGCATCCCTGGTCTTTACTCACTAGAAGTCAGTAGCACCCCCTTCCTGAGTGGTGACAACTAAAAATGTCCCTGGACTTTGCCACATGTCCCCTGTAAGCAAAATCATCCCCAGCTGAGAACCAACAAGACAGAGGACCAGCTTGTAATGCCTGTGACCCCCGCATGTCTGCACTGCCTGCCCCTCCACTTCTGCCCAGTGTCAACTCCCCAGCTGGGCCTTGCCTGACCCCCTATCTAGGATCAAACCTCCATTCACCTCCATCTTCTCACTCAACTTCTCGGTCTTTTTTAAAATTGTGGTAAAAAACACATACCATAAAACTCACCATTTTTACCTTGTAAAGTGTGAGATGCAGTGGCTTTTAGTACCTTGACAATGTGCAAGTGTCACCATCATCTAGTTCCAGAACATTCTCATCACCCCAAAAGGATACTTTGTATCTATTAAGCAATCATTTCCCATTTTCCCCCTCCCAGTTCCTGACAATCAATAATTTGCTGGGCTTCCCTGGTGGCGCAGTGGTGGAGAGTCCGCCTGCCGATGCAGGGGACACGGGTTCAAGCCCTGGTCCGGGAAGATCCCACGTGCCGTGCAGCAACTAAGCCTGTGCGCCACAACTAATGAGCCTGTGCTCTAGAGCCCGCGAGCCACAACTACTGAGCCCGCGTGCCACAACGACTGAAGCCCGCGTGCCTAGAGCCCGTGCTCCGCAACAAGAGGAGCCTCCGCAATGAGAAACCAGCACACCGCAACAAAGAGTAGCCCCCGCTTGCCGCAACTAGAGAAAGCCTGCGCGCAGCAAAAGACCCAACGTAGCCAAAAATAAGTAATTAAAATAAATTAATTAAAAAATAATAATAACCAAAACCCAAATATCTATTGTGGACACATGTCTAACAAATAGAAACACTGACTCCTCTTTCCAAAATGGCATGCTTTTTCTAGTTAAAAATATTCCTTAGGGCTTCCCTGGTGGTGCAGCGGTTGAGAGTCCACCTGCCAGTGAGGGGGACACGGGTTCATGCCCCGGTCTGGGAAGATCCCACATGCCGCGGAGTGGCTGGGCCCGTGAGCCATGGCCGCTGAGCCTGTGCGTCCGGAGCCTGTGCTCCGCAACGGGAGAGGCCACAACAGTGAGAGACCCGCGTACCGCAAACAAACAAACAAAAACAATAATTTGCTTTTTGTGTCTTTGGATTTGCCTATTCTGGACGTTTCATAAAAGTAGAATCGTACAGTAGGTGGCCTTTTCTGTCTGGCAGTTCCTCAGTCAGTTAAACATGGAGTTAATATAGGACCCGGCAATTCCACTCAGGTATATATTCCCAAACGAATTGAAAACAGGTGTTCAAACAAAAACTTGTACATGAATATTTGTAGACACACAATTCACAGTAGCCAGAAGATGGAAACAACCTTAGTGTCCAACAGCTAAAGAAGGGTATAAAAAAATGTGGTCTATCCAGACAGTGAAATAGCTGTACATAGGAATAGAGTCATGCCATCCACGACACCCATAAACCTTGCCTGTCTTTTCATTATTGCAACTTTAGTGCCCACAACAGTGCCTGGCTCATAGTAGGTGCTCAGTAAATACAGGTTGACTAAATAAAAGGCATAGAAAGCTAAATGAAATATAGTCAAGTGCAGTGAATAAATAGAAGTAGCAAGAGGTATTGATATTAACTGTTTCTTTCAATTTAGGGGAAAAAAAGGAAATAGACTCCAAAAGAGTAAACAAGGGGACAAAAACAAACCTGATACTGCATTGGAATTTTTTGCTGTCGTTTTTGTTGACCATTCTGTGGAATATAGTTGAGTCACGGAGCGGGGCCCTGTTATGAAAGTGTCTAGATAGAATCCTAATAATTCTAAAAACGCCTTGCTTTTTTATTTTTCAGTGTAAAGACTCTGTCTCATCTTTCCAACTGTTTCTCTTAGAAGAGGCTGTACTTAGGGTGTCCACAGTAAATAGATGTTTTCTTCAAAATAGCCCCCTGGGAAGATGAAACATTTATTCCAACATAGTTGCTGTGACTGCGAAGATTTTTGCAAAATTTCTTCAGGAGCTGCCTGATGAGCCCCACAAGGATAGCAAGCTAACGAGATTATAATCATTATAATTACACTTCATCATAGATCAAAAGCAGTTTAACTCAGCAAAATGACCTGGTCGGCTTCACTATCCTTTATTTTCAGTGACTTCTGGCTTTGCTCAAAGATTAAATCTCTGCAAAACCTAGCTGGACCAGGCTGTCAGGTGCATCCCCATGGCTCTGCCACCACCTGGGAAACTGTGCCTTAATTTCCTTGTTGGTAAAATTGCATAACACTAGTCCTACCTTAAAGAGTTCTCTCAAGGATTAAATTAGTTAATAATACAACTGCCAAGCATTAAGAACAGCGCCTGACACTTAATAAAGGCTTGGAGGTATAAGCTCTTCCTATAAGAAAAGTGTCTGAGCCTTTCCAATAATTGTGTGGCTTTCCCAGGGGATTTCTGAAATGGGGCTGCACTTCCTATTTTCTGAAATAATTATTAAGGAATCAGATGCACAGTTTTAAGGCACGTTTTAATGATGTGCCCACGTCTACTGCTGTTGTAACAAATTACCACAAATTTAGTGGCTTACAACCACACAGGTTTGTTACCTTCTAGTTCTGGACGTCGGAGGTCTAAATCAGTCTCACCGACTTAAAATCAAGGTTTCAGCAAGGCTACTTCCTTGCTGAGGCTCCAGGGGGAATCCCTTTTCTTGCCTTTCCAGCTTCTAGAAGCTGCCTGCATTTTTTGGCGCATGGCTCCTTCCTTGAATTATTCCAGCCCCTTCTGTCCTTATAATCTCCTATTAATGGCTCTGACCTTCCCACCTTCCTCTTATAAGGGCCCTTGTGGTTCCTTTGAACCAAGTGCATAATCAAGCTAATCTCCCCAGTCTCAAGATCCTTAATTTACTCCCATCTGCAAAGTCCCTTTTACCATGTAAGGGGACATATTCATAGGTTCTGGGGCTCAGGATGTGGACATCTTAGGCGCCATTATTCAGCCCACCACAAATGATTTCCTTTTCAGTGGAAAGTGGTTCTCAGTCGACTCCCTTCCACCTCTCAGAGTACCTCTGCTGTGCCACTTTGAGGAAAGCAAATCAATTTGGAGGAAGCTGCCGGAATCCGAGATTGGAAGGGAGGTCTAGGGTGGTGCAGTCTTTTGCAATCCTTTGCCTCAGAGGCTATGTGAGAATTGTTTGACCATCAACCCTGGGCTTGAAGCTATTCAAGGATTCTAACTCCAAATATGTCACATTGGGGGATATCAGTTTGGCTGCGAGTTTGATCATGACATTGCATCCTACCTGGTGCATTTAAGACAGCACACTCCCCTAGTGCACCTGGCCAAAGCCCTTCTTATTTCTTACATAGCCTCCATCAAGTCAGAATTTTGTTGTTTGTCTGTTCTCTGCTGTCTCTGCAGTGCCTAGAACAGTGCCTGGCACCTTACAGACAATGAATAAATAAATATTTGCTGTATAAATGAACGAGTGGTTGATATTGAGAGGTTTTATGGTGTTTGGAAACCAAAACTGTTTTTCACAAAGATGAATCCCGTTTTGTCTACTCTACCAATATTCCACCTGGGAAATCCTGGATTTCTCTGAATATTATCATAATCTGTGGTCACCTTGAAACTTCAGGTTTTTCCCATATGAAACCAGAAGAGAGACTGTGAAAGCAATGCTGCTTAGAGCAATGCCTGTTCATCAAATCTTGTCCTTCATTAGAATAGCTCACTTCAATAAGATCCTGGGCATTTTTGATAAGCCAGCATCCAGGGAACAAAGCTGTTATAAAATGACTTACTTAGAGGTTCCAACCATAATTTTTGGTCTCAGAATATTGCTGGGTGTTTTTTTCTTTGTCAGTCTAAAATGAAAATGTAACATTTCAAATGCAATCCATTAGAAAGAAGGGGCTATTTGCATTTGATCCACAAATTGGACCAGAATAATTTTTGTCAACGTCTAATCTGCCAATACTCAGTTTTTTAAAAAATTAAACTAAATACTCATTAATTCACTGTTTTCCCTTATTGAGTGAAAAGATTTTTTTCTGTCAACTGTGTTTTTATTCAGAATCAGCTATAGAATATTTGCATTATTAAAAATTGGAGAGGAGGAAGTGACATTTCCTTTGAACTCCAAACAAATTGCAAACTTCAAAAAATGTCTGATGAAACAACATAGCATTATAACCCAAAGAGTCTACGATGGAGGGACAAAAATATAAAGGAAATAAAGAGATTTTTTTTTGCAAATAAGATTCTAATGATACTTAACTCCACAATGTTAATGTTAGTGTTTACAAGTATTAATTGATTCTCTGTCAAAAGAAGTATCATTCCAGGTCACATAAAAAATTAATTCAATTATCATCAATCCAAACTTTTGAAAGGCTATACGTAGTAGGGAAAATTCTAAAGATGGTCTCCCATGATTCCCATCTCATATTTATTCAACCAAACACTAAGCGAGGTACTGCAGAGAGGGGATCTTGCAGGTGTAATTAATATCTCAAATCAGTTAAATTTAATATATAGAGATTATCTCAGGTGGGCCTGATCCAATCACGTGACCCCTTTAAAGGCAAAGTGCTGGACTTCCCTGGCGGTCCAGTGGTTAAGATTCCAAGCTTCCACTGTAGGGGGCACGGGCTCAACCCCTGGTCTGGGAACTAAGATCCCACATGCTGTGTGGTGAGTCCAAAAAAAAAAAGCAGAGTGCTTTCTCCATCTGGCAGCAAAAGGAGAAGTCAGAAATACGCATCCCTACTGGCCTCAAGGAAGAAAACTGGAAGAACAGGGAGAAAATTACCATCAGACAGATTTGAGTTCAACTTCTTCACTTATGCTTTTGTGACATTTAGCAAACTCCTAATATCGAATGCTTTCATTTCCTAATCTCTACTACCAGTAACCTCATGAGTTTATTGTGAAGCCTTAAGAGACAGAATGTGCGCAAAATACTTAGTACAGCGCCCGACCAAGACCATGTGCACGACAAAAGGTGACTATTATTTTCTTTTTATGTCCTCTTTATAAGATTATCACTCACTGACTCTTTTGCAATCTGGGTTTTGATTCTAAAACCATGTGAGTCTGCATATGCAATGACACAGAAAACCATACTTCAAGTATGGAGTGTTGTATTACGTTGGCCGCTTGTTTAGAGCCAGTTCATCCCTCCATGTGCCAGTTGGCTCCTTACCTAAGCTCAACTTTTTTTTCTTCAGTTTACACCATAGCAGACCAACCCTACATTTTTCCAGAAGCCCAAACCTTTGTCACCACACATTTCTCAGCAAAAATTAGCTAGCCTGTGTCCAATTCTTAGAGGTCTTCACAAGCTGACTCGAAATAATCTTATAAATTAATTTACACCAAGTTGATAATGACCAGCGATGACTTAGCTTTCCATATGCATCCCATTAGAGACTTTCGAAGCCTTAACTGTAAGAAATAAAGTGGGAATTTTAGGTATTAACTTCAGAGCTGATGGAAGGATAGTTGGGGAGCTGCAAATCTTTTTGGTATTACTAAAAATTACCCACATGGGTAGCCATCTGTACCATGTCCAGTAAATGACATTTTCTTGTTACCAACCCCTCTTCTTATACATGTTTTTGCCTAATTTCTCCACTTAACACCATGCAAAGATCTCCCCAAGTTCTTCTGTTCTCATATAAATAATTTGTATCACTTAGAAATAACTAAAAGTAATACACATTTATTTATAAAGGAATATAAAAATGAGGAAAATCAAAATAGAAAAAAAACCCTGCAAAAACTATAATCCCACCATCCATAGAGAATAGTGGTCTGGGAATGTCAGTAAAGGACATTTAGGTTTGGTAAAGCAGATTGAAAGAGAGCCTAGATTTGCCCTGAAGCTATGTTGCATAGCAAGCACCTCGTGGTACCTGGGGGTATAACTGAGTTAATGGAGATTAAGACAGGGATGAAGCCCTATCTCCCAGCTATCCAAGACCATCCCTTTGTACTGCAACTGCCCACTGTCAATATTCTGGTTTGTAAATATTTATACGTGTGTACACATGTGTATCGTAGAATTTTGTTCCTTGCAAAAACTAGAGTCATATTTGCATATTGTTTTGTAGGTTGACTATTCCTAACCTAAAATTGTGAACATCCTCCCCATGCCATTAAATATTCTTTTACATTCATTTTTAAAGACTACATAAAAATATTCTGTGGAATGAATTCATACTTTATCTATCAGTGGCCTATGGTTGAATATTTAGGTTGTTTCCAAGTTTGATTTTAATTAACAGCACAGAACTAAGCATCCTTGAAACCAAATATTTGCACCCATCCATGATTAAGTGAAATTTCTGGGTCGATGGGTTACATATTTAAAGACTTTTCTAAGATAACTGCACCATGCACTTCATCTCAGCTCCACCATTGGGCAGTGGAAACAAAGGTATTAGAAATCTATTTAGATTAATATAGAGGGCTAGGCTAATGGAAAGGCACCAGTTGTCTTTAAGTTGTCTTAAAAAACCTGGGAGTAGGATGACCAACTGTCCCAGTTTGCCCAGGATTGAAGGGTTCCTAGAATATGAGTCTTTCAGTGCTAAAACAAGGACAGTCTCAAGCAAATCAGGAAAGTCAGTCACCGCACCTGGGAAGACCAGAGGCTGGCTAGCCACACTGGAAAGATTTCAGTGTATTAGTAAACACTGAGAGGAAGTGAACTAGCCTGGGCATCTGACTTGGACTAGAGTCATGGTCAGAACATGGGGAAAAATTTAACAACATCAACAGAGCCAAGACGGTAGAAGGCAAGTCTTGGATTAGGTCAGTAGCCATATTCAAGAACTTTGAAAAGTAAAGGTGTAGTCATAATTATGGGGTAGGAAGCACAGGCTGGACAAAAGGAGAGTTTCTAGGAGTCCCATGACAGTTTTAGGGGATGCTGGAAAGCATGGTGTTCTTCCCGTGGTAGCCTCTATTGGAGTCTGTTTTGCCCTTTAAGTGATGAACAGTGTTGATTTGAAAATGTTTCTCTTTTTATGTTCTCTTCTTTAGGAGATTTTCTTGATAATTGCAGAATTCTGAATGAAATAGATACGTATATGTTGCCATTTTGGCTTATATAGTAGCAATGTGGAATTCTCCCTATTCTTAGCTTGAGAAAGCATTAGTTTGAGCACAAGAAGATGAGTCAAAGTGGCCCATGGCAAGGCAAGATCAATGCTCAAAACATCATAGTTGTTTCTAAATTTGAGTCATTTTTATTCTCTTGAATCAAAGGGCCACTTGACAAGCATATGTTTCTACTATATATGTCTTGTCTTTTTTCTAATATCACACAGAGATTCAGAAATCAAAATTCCAGACAAATGTCACCAATTTGGGGAAATATGGGCAGAGTTATATTAGCACCTGGATACTCTGAATGCAGTTTCATATATAAACAAGTCCTCTTCATAAATATTTATGAAGAATTAAGTATCAATTATACATAACTTTTTATGGTATGAGATTAGTGCTAAATTATTTTCCTTTGCATGTGGGTATCCACATTTTTCTTCTGACCTTCTTCTCAAATCTTACATGCTTTTAATAACTTTGCATTTGGTCCTAGGAGAATAGATGTTACCTTAAAATAGTGCTTCCCCATTTGTTGACTGGGTGTGGACGTTGGAAGTATAAAGTATATGCCATGTGTATTGTACCAAAAATTATTCAATGCAAGAGGTATTGATTCGTTCATACACTCAGCAATTATTTATTAACTGCCTACAGTGTACCCAGCACTAGGGATATACTGATTATCAAGGCAGTCCTAGTTTCTGCTCCATGGAAATTACATTCTAATTGAAGATACATATTTTTAAAAAGAAAAGAAAAAAAAGAACTACAAATGAAAATAGAGTATTCTGACAGAAGTTAACAGGGTTCAAAGAGGATACATAAGAGACAAGGGAACCCTTTTGGGCAGCATAGTCAAGATAAACCTTTCAACTTGCACGCAAATGTTCTCAGTAGCATTTATCATAATGGCCAGAAAATAGGAACACCCAAATGTCCTTCAATGAATAGTAAGTGGATAAATAAAATGTGGTTTATCCATACAATAGAATACTGATGAGCAATTAATCAAAGATGAGGTACTGATCCATGCTACAACATGGATGAATCTCAAAAACATTACGCTAAGTGAAAGAATACAGACTCCAGAGAACATATATTGTGTGATTCCATTTATATGAAATGTCCAGAAAAGGCAAATCTATAGAGACAGGAAATAGATTACTGGTTCCCTGGGACTGGGGAAGGGAAGAATGAGTTTCTTTCCTTCCTTTTTTTTTTTTTTTTGGGTGTGGGAGGTGGTGTGCTAAAGTTAGTTTATGGTAAAGGTTGCACAACTCTGAAAATAAACTAAGAACCACTGAATTTTGCCTTTTAAACAAGTGAATTTTATGGTATGTAAGTTGCATCTCAATAAAGCTGTTAACAAAACAAAAGGAAGGAAGAATGAATGCAAAGAAGAAAGGCCTTCCTGTGGAGGTGATGTTAAACTGACATGGGGTTTATACAAAGAGGGGGCTTGACTGGGGTTAGAAATAACATTCCAGGAAGTCTGTGCAAAGACCCTGAGATGAGAGTGGGCTTGGCACGTGTCATGAACGAGTAGAAGGCAAGGATGGCTTGATTATGTTGAACGAAGAGCAGAGGTGGTGAGAGGAGAGTGGGGAGGCCAACAGCAACAAACTCCCACAAGACCTTGCAGGCCTGATGTGGAGGGTGCCCCAGGGACTGTGGGGTCATTGAGAGACTTTAACTGAGGCAGTGACATGCTGTGATTTACAGTCAACAACATTTTTTTTAAAGAATAATAACAGCCAGTGCTGTGTCCTTACTATTCTAGGGATTTTACACATACAAACTTCTTTATTCTTCACAATAATCCTGTAAGGTACATACCATTAGTACGAGTAAGGAATGTAAGACACAAAGTAACTTACTCAAGAAAACTCAAGAGAGCTATGATTTGAGCTCAGTGAGTCTAACACCAGAGCTTGAAATCTTAACCACTGCCCTACACTTGAAAGTAAGGCTGGCTTCACGGTCCTACAATGTGTACGGTCACACAGGACCCCATGCTTAAAAGGGTCCCATATTTGGTTTAATGCTCTGCTGTCACCATTTTTAAATGCTTAATAATTTTTCAACAAGAGGCCTCTCATTTCCATTTTGCACAGGACTCTGCAAATTACTTGGCCAGCTTTGCTTGAATGGCCTTCCAGAGTTTTCACTATAGGAAAAATTGTTAACCCACTGAAGGTCACAGACAGGCTGGCCAGGGAGGAAGGAAAAGCTCTTAGAACTAAGCACAAAATTTCTTATGCACGTCCATTTGGGGAGCAAAAACTCCCAACTCTATCAGATACTCAAGGGGATCCAAAAATGCAAAAGGGAGATGACTCATTGATTTACCAGTGGCCACCCATTCTAATATTTGGGAATAGCTGCATGATGGAGTGAACTATCTTTTTCTCATCATTCAGCTTCTTGTTGTCTTATATTGATCAATAGAGAATCTTAGCATTGGTAACACTCTTTCCAGAAAACAGAAAAAAAATAATAATAATAAGGATGAATGAAAACAAGTGAAAAAATTATGAGCGAATGATTTTCTTTGATGTGTTGTTTTCCTCAAGAGCACCTAAAATTGTCTTTGTCTCCATTAACATAATTTTTTTATCCCTAAAAAAAAAGTAGTTTTCTGAATTTATACTAATGAATGTATTCTAACATTTTTCACCAGATTGTATAAATTCAGTTTCTCTGTTTCAGAGACAAACTCAGATTGTATGACTACTTTTCAACAATCATTATTATATAGAAAAATATTCTGCACCCAGAGTATATTAATAATAATAAATAATATTAATTGCTAGTTTAAATATTATAATTAACTTATTCAATAAGTTGTTATTATTATAATCTTACCCTGGGCTTCTATATAACTAGAAGAGAACTAAATTTTAAAGGCAAGTTTTCAATTCCATTTAAAATAACCCCCAATTAATTTCTAAGCTGCTGAAGACTAATGATAAAAATGTTTAGCTCCTGGTGCAAAATCTTCTGGAAATTGTTTGGGTTCAAAAACAATTCCATACCCATGAAAATGGAATTATCCATTTTAAGAATAATAGGAATGACAATAGGTCTCTGAGTTTAGAGTGAGAGGCTTACTTGCTCTTGCCTGTTGGGATGCTGATTTCTCTGTATGCCTAACCGTGGTTGCGTGAAGTCCCCAAGATCGCTGAGCTTTCAGATGAGTGATATTTGTGTCTCCCGGGGCTCTCCCAGGGCGACCCCACATGGGGACCTCCTGGCTCTGTTTATTCTTAGAGTGAGCAGTTGCATACAAATAGAAGATGCTATGACATAAGCCACCAGAACAGAATACAGAGACAAGAAGATATCTCTATGAAAACAAAATATCAATTCTACTCTAAACCCAGTCTGAAATTTTCGCAGTGGAAAACTTTTCCTAGAAGGAACCAGAGATGGTTTTTCTTAGTTTCATTTTCACATTCACCACCACAAACTCCTGTCTCTTTGAAGGGCGATCGATGATGCACCCAAGACACAAAGACTGTGGTCGTGAGACAGCCAGAAGCAACGTTTTCTCATTTGCTGCCTAATATTCTTTTAATATACGAGACAGTTTTCTTTTCTGTGTCTTTATGGAAAAAACAAAAAAAACACAAAACCAGCTGTGAGTTGTTTCCATATAGTCACTGAACCTGGTAAACTGGAAGAGGACCGTAGCGATTGAAACCAGAGCGAAAAAAGAGTTCTATTCATTTTTTTTTTCATTTCCATTTTCATTCCCATTTGATGGGGTAATTTACCAAATTTCTGCATAAATTAAAATGGTAAATTAGACTTCTTTGGAAAAATAAATTGTATAAACCATTCATCTTTTCGAGATGTTTTTTAATGGTCCTTTGCCACTTGATGAAGCAAAAATAAAACTTTACTCAGCTGGCAGATAACCCAGGCAAAAAAATCCTTCTTCCTTTCCATATGTCATGAATGCTTTGGATGTTTTTGTTTTAAAAACCAAAAGTCCTATGAATGTTGTTTTTTATTTTAAAAACCAAAAACTGGGCTTCCCTGGTGACGCAGTGGTTAAGAATCCGCCTGCCAATGCAGGGGACACGGGTTCGAGCCCTGGTCCGGGAAGATCCCACGTGCCGTGCAGCAACTAAGCCTGTGCACCACAACTACTGAGCCTGCACTCTAGAGCCCACGAGCCACAACTACTGAGCCCGCGTGCTATAACTACTGAAGCCCGCGCGCCTAGGGCCTGTGCTCCACAACAAAAGGAGCCTCCGCAATGAGAAGCCCGCGCACTGCAACAAAGAGTAGCCCCCTCTCTGCAACTAGAGAAAACCTATGCGCAGCAAAAGACCCAACGAAGCCAAAAATAAATAATTAAAATAAATTAAATTTAAAAATAATAATAACAAAAAAATAAAAACCAAAAACCAAATATCTATTGTGGACACATGTCTAACAAATAGAAACACTGACTCCTCTTTCCAAAATGACATGCTTTTTCTAGTTAAAAATATTCCTTATTTAATACTTTTCCCTGGTTGCTCTCTTAGCCCATATCCATAGGTATTGTTTACTGTGTTTACTGTGTACCAGGTGTTTTATACATTTATCTCATTTGACCTTACCAACAATTCCATGAAGTAGGAGTTATAATCCTGCTTTATAGACAGCAAAGCTCCTCAGCATGGACCTTCCTTCCCAAAAAGGCTGCAAGAGACGTCCTTACACACAGCTACGATCCGTTGTTTATCTGAAATTCAAAGGTAACTGAGCATGTTGTATTTTTACCTACTAAGTCTGGCAACACCAGCTTTGTACCAATGCTAATCTGGCAAAAAAGATTGAACTGTGCTGGCTTGAGATTATTATAATCTTTATTTGACTGATATGGTGCAGGTTTGGGGGAGGGGGGCAGCACTCACAGCAGCTCAGAGCCACGTGCTTGGTATATTTGACAGAAAGAAAAGCACAGGGAATAGAACAGAAAGATGGGCGGAGGCTCAGGGAGAGGCCCAGGAGATAAAGTCAGAGAGGAAGGCGGCCAAGAGCCAGATTGCATGCTAACAATGTGATGCTCACGGGGTTACATGGTATTTCAAAGTCTCACATCAAATTAGTGACAAAGCCAGGATTCAACCCTCGGTCAGTTCTATCAATACTTTCGCCAGTCTCTCAACAAACATCACGGGGGAAAAGTTATCCTTAAGACATCATTATAAAGATGTCCTTGGGCTCTGGTTCTAATGAAAGGATTAATAAATATGGCGGCCACTCAACTCCTACATTGACTTTGGCACCTTAAAGGGCTGCAACTTCAGTCGACTTTCTTTCGAGGTGGTAGCATTGATGCTCACGGCAAAGCCCTTGCTAAGTTTCTCTGTGACAGGGGAAGCATCTTAGTGAAAAACCAAGACTTCAGAACGAGGGGAGAAATTTTGTAGACAGAGTATAAATATATTTACATTATAAACACAATATAATAATGACAAAATAATTTAGTATCAGACTGTGCCTCATTTTATCCCTAATCGTGTACTCTGCTTGTCACACATATCACCTCCTTGTATGTCCTAGGATGTAATTTCCTCGGGGCTAGAGTTAGTGGAATGTGGTTTACCTGGCAAACCTACCTTGTGTACTTTGACCTGAATTTTCTACCTTTTTCACCCGAAATCCATAAATCTTCTTGAACCTCTACTCTGCATCAAGCATAGGGCTGGCCACTAGAGTCCTAGAAGTAGAGAAGATACTGTCCTGAATTCACAAGCTTGTAGTAACTACAACTGTTTTATTCTCAGCATGCCAAACAAGTGATATTTCATTGTCCCCAAAAGTTGATATTGTCCCGATTTTAATAATAATACCAACATTTAGCACATTCTTACAGTGTGCTTGGCACTGTGCTCAGCGTTTATGTGGATTATTTTACCTAATTCTTACAAAGCCCCAAGTTTAGCATTATCCCCATTTTTCAGATGGGGAAACTGAAGTGCTGAAGATTAAGTATCTTATTCAAGACCCAGAGCTTGCAAACGATGGACCTGAGGTATCAAACCTTGACAAGTCTGACTCCAAAGCCAACCCTCTTAAGCATAGTGCTGTGATACAATGTATATTAGAAACTTGTGTGTCCAGTTCAATGCCTAGAGCCAATCTCCCTTCCACTTTAGCTAATATGGTCTTTTACATAGAGAGGCTGCCTCGAGCCTCTTCTTTGTCTCATCTTAGAGGGCTTGTTCAGGCTTTGCTTTTGAACTGATGAAGCATAGAGAATCCACACTCACCACATGCTCCATCCTGGCTCTGCACCCCCCTGCCTGCCCAGCCCCCAGGATTTGCCCAGCACGGCTGTGCTCACTGACCCTTTCCGTACTGTCGCTGCTGAAGGGCTGGTAAATAGAGGACACACCGAAAGCCTGTGAGATTCTTCTGCACTGGTGCACACACCCCAATGATGAGCTAACTCCTCTATCATTTGTCCAGTATCTTTGAATTTAGATGCTGGGTCAAGAGAGAATGACACTTTTGCAGGAAACTGTTCTTCAGGAGAAGTGATATATTTTAGCATCTTCCCCAGGCCTGCAACATAATAGGCAGGTATTCCCCTGGCGATAAATGAAAGTTCCCCCAGGAAACAATGACAGCACTGTGGGTCGTAAGCTGAGGATTCTCCGGCATTCCTCTCTGCTATGGAATGAGGAGGAATCTTGCCACCAAATCTGAAGCACCTGCAAAACCAAAACTCTCTTTCCTGTGTCTCAATTTTTCATTTCAAATTCCCATTCATCTTAGTTAATGGGAAATTATGTCTCAGTCATTCTTGGAGTTTCCCACCCACCCTTTCTTTAAATCAGCATTTTGTAAATGGGAGTGATACTGCCCCAAGTGGGGATTTCCAGAAATTATTTTGGGGAGTCAGTAGCCACAACATAGAGATGACATTAGCACTTAGTGGTCAGAGACCAGACGTGCCAAATGTCCTGCAATGCACGAGACAGTCCCATGCCATGAGGAACTGTTGGGGAACCCGACTTCTGAATGTCCACTAGACATTCATATGGGTGAAGCACCCGATTATGATTCTCTGAGCCTAGACCCTAAGTCCATTTGACATAGGCTCACAAAGTATTCTTCACGGAATTTTAATACACACTGAATTTTACAAGAATGAAACTACCATATAAATTGAAAAAAAACTGTACGTTGTTCTACCCAAACTGAGATTTGTTCCACATATCAGAAAATCATGTTGTAAGGGTCATACCATGAACGGCATTTGAGTCTTCAATGTAACGCGCAAGTCTCGATCCGTATTTGTGGCGTTGAGCTAAGTGTTTCTGTGTGTGAGGCCAATTGCTTTATTGTGTATTCTAGCGTGTCGATCCCGAGTATTTAAATGCTGATATATATTTTTTATTATAAATTTGTCCTCTTATTTCTTCTTTAAAAAATCATGATTGTAGATAAAGGATTTTAGGTTTGTAAGTGGGGTGTTTAACAGACTCTGCCTATGTCCTACCATCTCCGGAACACTCATTCCCACACAGAGAAAGATGTCCTCTGCCACCACCTGCCACCCTCGGCCTCAGGGCCTTTCCCTTGACCCTGAAGCAGCCCTTGACCAATGGCACATGGCGAGCTGATGGTGAGACACCCCTAGAGGTCTCAGTGGGAATAAGCCTCAGTTGCCTGTGGTGGTAACTCTCTAGATCAGGCATCCTGAACTGGCCTCTGGCCCTTCCCTGTTTCGCTGCACCAGTCATTCCCCTGGCAGTGCCTCCGGGGATCGTCTCCCATGTACACTTAAACTCGTGTCTTTGTCTCGGTCAACTTCTGGGGAACCCAAACTAATATATAGGCTGTTCCAATGCATTTGTTTGAAAAAGAGGACGTTGCATGTGACAGCACTGAGAGCCACCACTCCAGGATCTGTCGAGCTTGGAATATTGTGCAATGCCAAGGAGCAGATCCCTGGGATATAGATTACCCCTCCTCATGTGGCTCCTTCAGGACTGAGATTCTCTCCTGATTCTGGACCAATCTTTTTTGCTTTGAAGTATAGTTCATGTACAATATTATATAAGTTACAGGTGTACAATATGGCAATTCACAATTTTTAAAGGTTATACTCCATTTATAGTTATTATAAAATGTTGGCTATATTCCCCATGTTGTACAATACATTCTTGTAGCTTATTTTATACGTAACAGTTTGTACCTCTTAATCCCCCACCCCCTATTGCCCCTCCCTCTTCCCTCTCCCCCCTGGTAACCACTAGTTTGTTCTCTATATCTGTGAATCTGCTTCTTTTTTGTTATACTCACTAGTTTGTTTTATTTTTTAGATTCCACATATAAGTGATATCATAGAGTATTTGACTTTCTCTGTCTGACTTATTTCCCTAAGCATAATACCCTCCAAGTCCATCCATGTTGCTGGAAATGGCAAAATTTCATTCTTTTTTA
The DNA here is from genome assembly GCF_011762595.2 of Tursiops truncatus. NCBI lineage: Eukaryota > Metazoa > Chordata > Mammalia > Artiodactyla > Delphinidae > Tursiops > Tursiops truncatus. The sequence continues at coordinate 77,790,421 of NC_047048.1, forward strand.
TGGCTGGGTAGTATTCCATTGTGTATATATATATATATATATATATATATATATATATATATATTCCACATCTCTATCAGTCCATCTGGTGATATACACTTAGGCTGCTTCTGTATCTTGGCTATTGTAAGTAATGCTTCTATGAACATTGGGATGCGTGTAACTTTTCAAATTAGTGGGGTTTTTTTAGGGGGGGATATATGCTCAGGAGAGGATTGCTGGGTCACATCATAGTTCTACTTTTAGTTTTTTGAGAATCCTCTATACCAGTGGTCCCCCACCTTTTTAGCACCAGGGACCAGTTTGGTGGAAGACAACTCTTCCACGGATGGGTGGGGGGGAGTGGTGGTTCAAGCGGTAATGGGAGCGATGGAGAGCGACAGGGAGCCATGGGGAGCGACGGGGAGCGGCAGATGCAGCTTCGCTCACTCTCCGGCCACTCACCTCCTGCTGTGCGGCCCGGTTCCTAACAGGCCGTGGACCCGTAGCAGTCCGCGGCCCGGGGGTTGGGGACCCCTGCTCTATACTGTTTTCCACAGTGGCTGTGCCAGTTTACATTCTGCAGCATTGAAGAACCCAGCTGCTCTGGCCTCCAGGGGTTGCTGTGTCAGACCCACAGAAATGAAGCAAATAACAGGAAAGAGCAAAGCTCTCTGGGTGCAAGAAAAGTCACGCAGGTTGAAACATCTTTTGTTTCCCACTTTCGTTCAACAGTATTTATTGAGCACCTACTCTGTGTCAGGCACTAGACACACAGTGATGAACAAAACAGACAAAATCATTTCCCTCATCAAATTGGGAAAGGCTGATAATAAACAAATACATAACATGTGGATTATATTAAACAAAAAAAAAATACTATAGAGGAAACGAAAGCAGGAAACGGAAGCAAGGGGGAGCTGGAGGTGAAGGTGTTGATTTTTTTTAAAGGCAGGTCAGAGAAAACTAAGCACAAGTGTGACAAATGGCAAAGACCCTCAGCCTTAATGTCCAGGGTTTGGTTCCTCACTAAAGGAGCGGTGGGCACGGTGGAGGGTTGGAGAGGGTTCACCCCATAGAAGAGGCAGCAAATATCTCCATGTCAGAAGGCAAAGCCCAGACTTGCAAGATCTTCTGACTTTCCAAGGAAAGCCTAGGGATTCGTCACCTCTGTAGAAGGCTGCCAGCCAGCAGGGCAAAGTTCTTGGCAACTTTAGGATGTTCAAACTTTCCTTTCTTCGTAGTATTTTTAAAACAAAAGCCAGGAAGTTATGCAGGTGGCCTGTCTTTTACATCCTGCCCAGCCTCCCCTGAGCCATGATTCCCCGTCCGCCGCAGGATGGAGAGGGAAGAGGGGAGGGGAAAGCAGAGAGAAAACAAATCATAAATTAGGATTATCTGGCCTCACCTATTTTCTCTTCTTTTCAACATACCGAGAATATTGGAAGCACCGCCTTGCAGTATCCGTATTTGACAGGGAAGTTTGTGATTTTTCTTTCCTCCAACGCTTCGGGATGGCGTGTTGCTAGAGATCCCAGTGGGAAAGCCCCAAATAGAAAAGCCATATTGGCTCGTGGAGCTTCAGGCTTGGCATAGGGCACTGCCTTGGCAGAGCTGGGCCGACATTTCCCGGACGCGATTGCCAACTCCAGCGGAACTTCCAGCGGGAGTTTTACAACCCTCTCTCATCCAAGCTGCTATTTGGGCGGAGGCCTGATTGCTTCTAATGACTCCGTTTCTGCAGCCATGACCAAGTCCTTTGTCATCCTGCCGTGGCCTGGAACGGCTCAGGTTTTAGGAACGAGATGCTCTTTGCGAGTCATGGAGGTGCTAACGGCCGCTCTCCGGGATGCTGGTCCGGTGAGCCAAGAGCAACAATGCAAGTGCGCAGAAACCATCCCTGAAACGGGAGGGGTAATTAGTTTGCCTGTTACTAAAGGTGTCCCAACTCTTCTCGCGTCAGGAAAATCTTTGTCCTTGAACATTTCGGTATTTCCCCGGCTCCTGAAGAAGCCAAAGCCAGAGAAGGAAGGGTGCTTTTGTCATGAAGAGTGATGGTTGGGCAAAAACAGTTGGCCCGTTTTCTGGTTCTAAAGCCTTCTCCTAAGTGTTCAAACTGGCTCTTAAGCTCCCGGGGTAAGGCGTGCGCAAATAACAGGGGTGTTGCCAACAGTTCGCCCAGGTTGGGGGTCTGTAACTGGTTCGTCCAGTGTGCAATCCTGACATACACACACAGGGTTTCTGCACCGTCCCCTCACTAGATCACCACACCTCCTGCTTTCGGAGGGCTCACACTGTCTGGGGCTTTGCAAGTGGGGATTTCTACACAGAGTAAATCGAATGCAAACGGAGCGATGTCGTAGAATATGGATGAATGCTGCTTTGGCGAGGAAGTGACTAGCTTGATGTTGGGTTCTGAAAAAGTGAAGGTGTGGTGACAAGCAGTGGTCCACAGTGACGATACGTGGTGGCGGCTGACAGTGGCTCCACAGCTGCATGGCTTCCGTCTTTCTACCAATGCGCCTCGCTGCTGAGAATTCTGTCAGAGCCACCCATCCCCGTCTAACCCCTTCCGAGCATCGATTGGTCTCTCGTCTCAAGAAGCCTCACCAGCTCAGATAGCAGGGACCCCTTAGAACCCACTTCCTTCTCTATCAGCTCAAATCCCTTGTGAGTCCAATGCCACGAGAATCTTTCTTTTGCTGGAGAGCAGAGCTCCCGTTGCCTCCATCACAAAAGCCTTCCTTCCTCTCTGCTCTTCCACGATTCTAAATCTTGAAGGTTCTTTGGGTCCAAAGCCAGAATCAGCCAAAATTTAGTTCTGTTTTGCTCCAAGGAAAGGAGGGCTTAGCATTCAAATCTTCTGATGTAGCAAAGAGAGGGTAAAGGGAAAAGTCTCTACATTAGGAGAATGTAAACTCTTGTATTCCACCTCATCCAGCAGAGAGAGTTACTTGGGTCATTCTCCCAGTGTGTTATTTTAGGGTAAGTGGCAAAGGGCAGAGGGTTTACTGCCTACTGTGGAGGCCAAGTTTCCAGGATTCCTTGATCAGAGCCAGGAGTCAAGACAACCAAGACACCGTCCACAATTTCACCGAGAATTTTCCTGTAGAGTTGATACATCATTGTCCTTGTCTGTTCGTAGGTCTGTCCATCTGTCATGAAATTTAGGAAGTAAGACATTTAGCCAATTTAAAGAAATAAATCCTCTAAAAATAGTTTTGCCCTTTTTTTGCATGCAGACACGTGGGTTGATTCCAAACATGATAATCAACGTCTCAGTGCTGAATTTTAATGGCCTGGGATCTAATTCCAGCTCCACCTCTTACTACCTTTGTGGAAAATGACTCAGCCTGTGCCAGTCCTCTGTTTTCTCTTTCCCAATGCAGGTGGCAACAGGTTTTCCCTCGTAGAGCTGTCGTAACTGTTAAATGAGAGAGGCTACGTCAAGGGCATAGGAAATAGGGAGGATCCACCGTGTTAGGTGTTGGCTATTGTTACTATTAAGGGGAAGCCGATATAGACCAGACTCTGCTCTATATTGTTCCCCTTGGTCAATAGATTATGTTATTACATATTCTCGAAAGTAACAGAACCACATGTCCTTTCAAATAATAATAACCAAAGATGTCCGTATTCGCTTCTTACTCTAAGCCAGGCAATTTGCACGTATTGTTTCATTCAATCCTAGCAACACTTCCATGAGTCGCCACTATTGTCAGCTCAGCTTTGCAGGTAAGGGACCCTGGCCACACAGCTTGATCCGGGACTTACAGCTTTAAGCCTCGACACCAGGATCCAAACCCAGATCTGACTCCACAGCCCATACCCTTAACTAGTACTTGAGATGTCTTGCTTTTCAAATGCCAAACAATTCAGAAGTTTGCTAATTCTGCAAGCACTTTCTTCTACTTAATCCAGATTAGACTGGCTCTCTGTACATCTGCTTTCTATGACAATCCTGAGACGGTAAGCACTGCTGAGAATAAAGTTACAGTTTTTCTTTCTTCTTTTTTTCTGACAAGCTGTTGACTAGAAATGAAAACCAAAGACAAACTATTTATTTTTAGAGCTTCATGAACTTCAGATATTAAAAAATGATGAACACAGATGCAATAATGTAATTTCAGCACACTTGTTTATATGTGATGTATACACTTTGGACTCGTGCATTATTTTCCCCCTGCCCTGGGACAGAAGGTCATTATAGAAGCTTGTAGAAGCCCCCCTAAAGGATTTCTGCCCAGTGGTTTGTTTGGTGATTGTTTTTTTGGTTTGCATGTTTTTTGGTTGGCGGTGGGGTTCTTTTATGGGAGGTTGAGTAGTCAAGGCTAAAAGATCTTTACACAAAATGATAACTGCTATCCCAAACCAAAATACCAACAGGGATTCGGAACCCAGGGGAATTTTATCACCACAGTGTTATCCAAGAGTCAAGCCACAAACTGGTAACAATATTGGATCACATTTTCACCTGTCCTGAGCAACATGAGGGGAAGTAAAGATGATGTTGGGGACTTTCAAATAAGTGAAATGTAGTCAATACAGTTCAGTATACTTTATTTGATCCAATTCAGTAAAATGTATTAAGTATCTTCTTGCGCCAGGCACTCTTCTAGGCATTGATGAAAACAGAATCTTTGTTCCCCTGTAGTTCTTATTAGAGTGTGAACAAATAAACAAAAAATAAATACATATGGACGACGCGTGTAGTAGTAAGAGTCCAAAGACAAGCACGCACAGGAACCCAGAGAATGTAGTCAAGTGAGGGAGGACCATGCTCAGGAGGTGACATTTTAGTAGAGACTTGAGTGACTTAAGAAAGTGAGCCTTGAAGCCCTCGGGGAAATGTGTACTGGGGATAGGGAACAGTGAAGGTACAGTCCCTGAGGCAGGGGTGACGTCATGCTTTCAAAGAACAGCAAGGAAGCCGGTGTGCGGAGCAGAGCCAGGTCTGGGGGTGAGGAAGGAAGGAGACGAGGTTTGAGAGAAACTCATGAACAGCCTGTTTGAGCCAACACAGTGTTAATTTTTACTCTGAGCTTGTGTGTTTCCTGCTTTGTTGGTGATAAAATCACCTTTTTTTAAGGAAAAAATGCTAATGGCAGTGTTGGGTTTTTTTTAACCTTCTTTCTTGGCAAAATAAAATGTGGGAAACTCTTTGTCGATTCCTTGAAATTTTGGGAAGATGGTCTGTGAAATCTAGAAGTGTGCGCTGCCCGCCCCAGGGAACATCTTGTGGCATTCTGTAGGTGGGAGCAGCACGGAGCCGTAGGAAGTGGCTGGACCCCAGGCCCCCTCTATCTCAGACACGCTGGGTGACATGAGGCGGGGGATGCTATTTCTGGGTTTCACTTTTCTACTCTCTAAAATGAGGAGCGCAGTTTAAAAGAATCCTGAGTCAATGAAGGCATAAAGGACAAAGAAAGCAGAGAGTAGAGTTAAACCAGCCACGCACACCTGGCCTTGGGGAGTGACAGTGGCCCCGGAGCTGAAGCACGTGGACGTTTACAAAGGGGCAGAGCTCTGCTCAGCTCCATGGTCACCACGCGTGAAGGAAATCCCAGGGTTACTGTTACCTCCAATTTTCCAAGAAAAAACAGAAATCATGGTTTTTATGTGAAATCTCCCTGTGTGTAAATATTAACAGCTATTTCGATTTAAAAATAAACAACCCTGTGTGAGACCACAAAACACATCTGCGGGATGGGTTTGGCTGTAGAATGGCCCATCGGTGTCCTAAGGCTGCCGTGATAAATTACCACATACTGGGCGGCTTAAAACTGCAGAAAGGTATTCTCTCCCAGTTTTGGAGGCCACAAGTTGGGAATCGAGGTGTTGGCGGCGCCCTGCTCCCTCTGAGGGCTCCGGGGGAGGGGCCTTCCTTGCCTTTTCCAGCTCCCAGCTCTCCGTGGTATTCTTTGCGTTGCAGCTGCGTCCCACCAACCTTGGCCTCCTCCTTTACGTGGCCTTTTCCCTTATGTGTCTCTGGGTCTTCTCTTCTCCTCATAAAGGACACCAGTCACTGGTATCACCCACCCTAATCCAGTAGGACCTCATCTTAACCTGATGACATCTGCAAAGACCCCACTTCCAAATGAGGTCCCATTCACAGGTACCACCGGTTAGAACTCAAACATAACTTTAGGGGGGGGATGTAAGTCAACCCTCGACAGGTGAGTAGGGCTCTGTGATGAATTCTTAAGAAAGGAGATTCTGGCCTAGAAATCTGGGAACTGTAATATGATTAAAACCTGCTCTGTCAAGTTTAGGATGACCATCTCTCCAGGAGGTGAACAATAACTGGAAGAGAGCTGGTGTGGATTTCTAAAGTGGCTTCCTGGCTCTGAGACCTAGATCAAGTCAGGCACACCCTGCTTTTAGAACTCTGTTGCATGATTTTTCCGAGTTGTCATACAAAGCATCACACACTGGGTGGCAACCACAGAAATTTATTCTTTCATAGTTCTGGAAGCTAGAAGTCTGAAATCAAGGTGTCAGCAGGGACATGCTCCCCTGGAAGGTTCTAGGGAAGGATCCTTCCTTGTCTCTTCCTAACTTTCTGGGGGCTCCCAGCAATCCTCGGTGTTCCTTGGCTTGTAGCTTCATCCCTCAGAATCTTCCTCCTTCTACTAGGTGTGTGCCTATGTTTTCTCCTCTCCTCATAAGGACACCAGTCTTTGGATTGGTCCGCCCTAATCCAATGGTCCTGAATTTCGGGGCAACTCTATTCAACCCAGTACAGATTCTATTAGCAATAAGATCCCTTCCAACTGCCTGACTCTGTGAATCTAACTTTTCTAGCTTTCCTTGAGAGTCATTGCTGATCTTTCCACCCAGCTACGTCTTCAAGACGCTTGTATCAATTTCCAAACCTCCACACCAATTTAAAGTCCAGTGTCAACTTGAAAATGCCATTAGTGGTAAAATATTTCAAGAGAAAAAAGACTTTGTTTCCTCTGCCGTTTTTAAATTTGGTATCTCCTGACTTGTAGACTTCAAGCTCCAGTAGACCCCTCTGCAAAACTACCTACAGAAATCATGATATAGTGTGTTCAGAGGAAGAAAACCAAACCACTTTCTCCACTTTCTTTGTCCCAGACAATAAAGAACTTAAAGAAAAGTGTTCCATGCCTTTTCCAATCATATTCCTTTATGGCCTTTTCTAACTCCAAATCTTTATGAGTTTCCTTTCCATCACATTACTGATGAGTCTTTTTACTGCTTTGCATGACAAAATACAACAAGCCCTAAAATACGGATAGCTTGTTCTTGGGAGAAAATGGAAAAGTTCACAAGAAAAGAAAATGACATAAGATGAGTGAGTCCATTCTTAGCAATGGTATTCAAAAGTAAGGAGATTAGATAATGATGCAATTAGAGCCCATTTCTTTGGTTTTCCATAATTCTGAACATTTGCTGACTTCTTTGACTGGCTTGGTATTTATTCTTACATCATAACAATTTAAAATCACCCTGTATGCTATGTCCACGAGGGCTGACACATTATGTGGAAAATACATTCAGTGAAATTTTAAAAGGGACTCTCTGATTTTGACCTGAGATGTTATTATGAGGCCACCCAATCACTGTGGTCTTTTTTATCCTATCATTTGTGTTCCAAATGTTTTAAATATTTAAATTGTCTTTCTTCTTATTTCCCTAATGAGAGTGTATTTGCATCCATTACATAATAACTGACTAGAAATGGCTTCCTTCTTTTCAATCCAGTGAGAATGAGGACCCCAGTTAGGAGGGCAATGTAGTCAACTCAAGGAGAGACGATGATGACTTAGAGGAGGGCGGAAGTCATGAGAAATAGTGGGATTGGGGACATATTGTAAGTTGAGTCAACAGGACTTGCTGATGGTTTGGCTGATGGTGGAACTTAGAGAAAGCAAGGAACTGAAGATGTCTTTAAGGTTCTGTGAGTGAGGTCTTTATAAAGTCAGAGCCACAGGGGAACGGCATCAGGCTTCTGGATCCAGGAGCTGGTGGGGTTCAGGTGGAATGTAGGTTAAAAGTCTTCCTGGGCCAGAGGTTACCTTTACAGTAGCGATTTTAAGTTGGCTTCCTATTAAAAGGAATAGATCGCCTTGGATTCTATCATTGTTTTCCAAACTGTGATGTATATAGTACCTACACTAGTAGGATTATTTTAAGTTCAGAAAAACTCTAACATCGCTCTATCCCAAGTCATAATTCATGAAATTATGGCTTGATGGGCATGTTTTTAATTATAATTTTTAGGCATTTGTTTCACTGAGAATTGTACGCATATATGCACAGACGTGCATGCACGCGCGCACACACACACACACACACACACACACACACACACACACACACTAGCTCACCAAACCCATGATTACATAAATTATGACCTAAGGGTGAGACTAACGTTTTAAAAACTGGTCAATTTTTTTAAGTATTAAGAGAATAATAATAAAATAAGTTCTGGGATATGGCAAAAATATTATGAAGGTGGCCCACGAAGGATGGCAGTTTGAAAAACACAGAATCATATCAAATCTTATCTGCGTGTATATGAAAATGACAGGAGAATAAAACGCAAGTTCAGTTAGTGAGAAGATCTTCCCATCCACAGTCTACCTACGTCTACAAATCAAGGCGACAAACTAGCATAAAGCACGGAGATGAAATGACAGAATCGGAGGGGTGATATGAGTGGAACTTATTCCCCAAATGAAATAATGACTTACTAACGGAAAGTTGAGTGAGGAAAAACATTGATAATTGTCCAATAAATCTTTCTATAACCTCCCATTAGTCATCCCAGCATTTCTGTCTCTTTTGAACCTTCTCAGGAGGATAAGTAAGACATAGCACACAGGCAAGCAATTGCTGGAAACCATGCAATGGGGCTGCAGAACTGCTGGTGTTCCCTATGGGCCTTTCCATTCCCATGGCATCAAGACCTTCAGATACGACATTAGCTGATTGTAGATTGTCCTTTGCCCTCATTAGAAAGATTGAGAAATACTGTTGTGCACTGAAATCATGTTTTCTGCCCCGGCCGTGGGACCTGGGTCAATTCAGGCCATCTCCTTATTACTAAAAGGATTTGAAAGGTTCTGAATCTTTACACCTTTTCCCTCCATCTGAGACATAAACTGAGATTCTGGGTGCGAACCAGCTTTGCCCGTTTGCCTTCGTTTGTTCATTAACTCTTTCATTTATCCACTGCCTCGTAGGCCAAATACTGACATGACAGCAGCAGCAAGAACAAACTCAGTCCTCACAGGCTTGAGCCTCACCGTGTAAGGTGTTCGTTAGAGAAGATACTCGTTAGATAAATACATAAATAACCAGCAATCGAGTTTGGTGTTTCTAAGAAGCACAA